>NC_057798.1:749545522-749879528 GCF_018294505.1 Triticum aestivum | reverse complement strand
CATCACAGAAAGGGCTTTAAAAGAAATGCCACAGTCGGACGTCGGGGCGACCTCACAGAAAGGGCTTTAAAAAGAAATGCCACAGTCGGACGTCGGGGCGACATCACAGAAAGGGCTAAAAAAAATGCCACAGTCGAACGTCGGGGCGACATCGCAGAAAGGGCTTTGATTCACAAGTAAATAATACTCACAATAAACATTTAATTCATGAGAATAAATGGGTTAGTCCATCCACAGGAATAATCATTTAACCGGAATTAGCACTCATGTGAATCACCGGAGTCTCTGTCATCAAAACTGACATTTGATTAGAATAAGATAATATCGATCTGGGACAGGGAATAGATGATTTGGAGGAATATATGACTCTGCAGAGTTTGTACAAAATTTTTCCCACAGCCAACGGATTTCCGTAGTCACGAAGGACTAGTTCCGTTTACGGTATTTCGGAAGAAAACACAGCTAACCAGTACACACCCATCCTACCTCTCGATGCTAGGAATCACCCTAGACATCGTCCAAGAAAAACTTTTGAGACGGGGAGATCACAATCTCGAATAGCATGGGATCAAATTTATATACGCGCGCTCTAAGGGGTGCCCCTCTCTCGGTCCCAACCGGAAACACCCATGCCCCCTGACCGGATGACTGGCTTTAATCCAGGGCCATGGAACCATCATCACGGCCTCTCCTTTTGGTGTGTACCAGAAAAGCGGTTTGCAACTTACTAAACCATATTCCTTGCAGAAAACATGTGGTAGTACAGGGAAGGAAATGAGAGGAACTGGACCGATACGGTTTTACACTGAAGTCACATAGTCTGGCATAAGACTGGCATGCTACGACACTGCCATCTTACCCATCCTCATGCCAACACATGGCCTTTCATACTCACATCCATCCACTTATGGATCATCGAACTCACTTACCTCAATATTGCATAAAATAACGTTCATCGATATGCTCCTCAACATGCCATGAAACTAACTAAATGCAAAACATGCCAAGACACTCATCATATCAAAAGTTCAAACATGCTTGCCTGGTTCAGAGTAGTCGGAGCCTAGCTCGGTGAAGTTCGCGGCTCCGTCACCTCCTTCGGTATCTACGTTATAAAGAAAATATATGCGCTATCGTATATACCAAGGAGTGCACAAATAAATCTGATAAAAAACTAGACAAAATTTTAAAGAGAACAGAAAAAGAATCAATCAAAAATACTTTTCTGTTTAAAAGTTATAAGGGTTTTTGTCCAGGGACTCATCTGTAATGAAACAGAAGATTTCCAGGGGCTAGCTTGTAAAAACAGAAAACGTTCCAGTGTTGAATACGCCAGCCCAGAGGGGAAAGCGCATTTTGCCCGAAGGCGCTTCCAGGAAACGTTTCAATAGAGAGAGCAGAGAGGCTGACGGTGGGGTCCCACTCGTCAGGTTTAAACTTTCAAAAAGGGGGGGGGGGCGAAGCTCGTCGGTGCCCGAGAGCCGCGGTGGTCGCCGGCGGCGATCCACGGCGAGGCAGGGGGATCGGAGGGTACCTCCGTGCTCAGGGTGCCATTCCACGTCGGTTGGTGGTGGTGGTGGTCGCCGACGAATACCACGTCGACGGCGAGCTTTGCTCCGGCGGACGGCGGCTCGGGTGGTCGAGGGATTCGTCGGAGAGGGCTGCAGAGATCAAATTGAGGAGGGGGTTAGGCTCCTGGTAGCTAGAGAGGGTAACGGACGGGGTTTGGGTGCCGGAGATGGCCTCACCGGAGCGAATCATGGTGGAGGCCGAGGCGGATTGGGGCGGCCGGAGTTGGGGGAGGAGACCTCCTTGAGGTCCTCCTAGTGGCCTGGCGTGGCGTTGGTGAGGAGTGGTGATGCTACGTGCATGAGGGTGAGCTCGGGGGCCCTTTTTATAGGTGGCCCGAGGCGGTTGCTGTGAACGGGGATCTCCGGCGAGTGATTACGGCGGTGTTGTGGATGTGCAGTGGGATTAGGGGCTTGAGCATCGTTGTTGATGTCCACCGGTCCCATTTAGGTGCTAAACGGGCTGGAGTTTGGTGCTTTGGGGTGAGTTCGACAGAACGGGGCGGCGCGGGCCCGTCGGCGGCAGGGAGCGCGTCCCGTGCTTGCCTGCCACGGTGGCGGTGCCACGGGCGTGAGCTGGCACGCATGAGGCCACGCGGAGAGCAGAGGGGCGATGGGCGGCGCGGAACGGCGTTGAGCCGCCGTGCTTGTCCCGTGTCGGCCGCCACGGGAGGTCCCGACGCCGCAGAAGACGCCGGCGAGGGCGGGCCAGCGTGCCACCTATGCCAGGAAGGCTCCACGCACGCGTGTGAAGCTCCGGACAAGAGGGAGGGGCTACGAGGAACGTGCCAAGTGCACTGTGAACGCGTGAGTGAAACTGACGAACGCAAAATGACACTGAAGTCTGAATTGTTCTGAATTTTGAACAGCAACAGTGCCTGCAAGGTGTTCGACAGAATGAAATTGGCCTCTGGTGATTTTTCCTTGAGCTGATTTTTGGTGGAGTGGCTACTCATTGCTCCAGTAGGCTGCCTGATTTTCGGTGGAATTTTTGGAGGAGTGTAGATATGAATTTCATCAAATTTGGCAAATCTGGTCCAAACTTGCAGAGACTGAATTTTGAAAAATTTGAAAAGAGGAGGATTGGATCAAGATGGTTCTGGGTTGTGGGTACAAAGGACATTCCAGGAGAGTTGGTTTGGGATCAAAATGGAAAGGCAAAGTGGTACTTGCTTTGAAAATTACTCAGGTTCCAAATAATTTTCAGAATTGATTTGAGAGGAAAAATAATTAGAATAAAATCCAAAACTTGCTTGGATTAGTTGGGACAGAGAACTTAGGTTGATCACAAGGAGTAGGGGAGGTTTTGGAGGGGTTTTATCACATGGGCAAAAATGCAAAGTCATGGGTGGTTTTCAAGATATGAAAATCCCAAATTTTCATAGAGTTCTTTTTTTAAAAGAAAAAGATTAAACTCCCAAAATAAATTTGAGAGGGAACCAACAGAGAAGAAGTTTCAAAAGATCAAACACCAAAGTTTGAAAAAATAAAATCCTAGCCAAAGCAAAGGAAGTTTTTAAGAGGAAGGTTTTCTGAAAGAAAATTTTTAAAAGGCCTCTCTTCAAAACCACAAAGTTTTTGATAAAAACCAAATAAAAATTTTGGAGTGTCACAACACCTACCCCCTTAGGAAAAATCTCGTCCCCGAGATTTCAGCTGATCCTTAAATAAGTGTGGATGCTCTGTCCGAAGAAAATCCTCGCTTTCCCAAGTTGCTTCACTGTCGGTGTGATTGCTCCACTGGACTTTCAAAAACTTGATGGTCTTCTGTCGGGTCCTCCTTTCAGACTCCTCTAATATTCTTACGGGACGTTCCCAATAAGTGAGGTCTGGCTGCACGTCAATGCTTTCATGGGATATTTGTTTCTCTGGGTTGCTTACGCACTTCCTTAATTGAGAGACGTGGAACATGTCGTGAATATCGGACAAGTCTTCGGGTAAGTCTAGCTGGTAGGCTACAGTGCCTCTTCGTGCCACTATGCAGAATGGTCCAATGAATCTTGGTGCTAACTTTCCTTTAATCTTAAACCGTTGCAGTCCTCTCATAGGGGATACTCTCAGGTATACGAACTCACCGGGTTCAAAGCTGACCCTACGATGTTTCTGATCATAATAACTCTTCTGTCGACTTTGAGCGGTCTTAAGTCGGTCTCTGATTAGCTTGACCTTTTCCTCGGCTTCTCTGAGCATGTCTGGTCCGAAGATGCGGCTGTCTCCGGTCTCTGACCAATTTAACGGGGTACGACATCTTCGTCCGTATAAAGCCTCAAATGGTGCCATTTGTAGGCTGGCCTGGTAGCTATTGTTATACGCGAACTCGGCGTATGGCAGGCTTTCTTCCCAACTGGTTCCATATGTGAGGACACATGCTCTCAGCATGTCTTCTAAAACCTGGTTTACGCGTTCTGTTTGTCCATCAGTCTGTGGGTGGTATGCGGTACTGAAGGCTAGTTGGGTTCCCAGAGCCTGTTGTAAATGCTCCCAAAATCTTGAGACGAACTGAGTGCCTCTGTCGGATATTATAGTCTTCGGGACACCGTGCAGACAAACTATGCGGGAAAGATAAATCCTGGCAAGCCTCTGAGTGTTGTAGGTCGTCTTCACTGGAATAAAGTGTGCCACTTTGGTCAACCTGTCAGTGATGACCCATATGGCATCATTCCCGTGTCGTGACCGAGGTAGTCCGACAATAAAATCCATCCCTATTTCATCCCATTTCCACTCAGGTATTTTGTTCGGTTGCAGTAGTCCGGCTGGTCTCTGATGCTCAGCTTTTATGCGTTGACATGAGTCGCAACATGCAATGAAGGCGGCTATGTCCCTCTTCATACCGTGCCACCAAAATCTTTCCTGAATATCCTTATACATTTTGGTTCCTCCAGGGTGAATTGAATATGGAGTGGTGTGTGCTTCAGCTAAAATTTGCTGTTTAAGGTCTTCTATGTTTGGCACGCAGAGCCTTTCTCCGTACCATAATATTCCTTCATTGTCTATTACGAATTCCGAGGCCTTGCCCATACTCAACTTTCTTTTGATGCCTTCGATGCTGGTGTGACCGGGCTGAGCTTCTTTAATTTTCTCCACAAGGTTGGGTTGTATTTCCAAGTTTGATATGGTGCCTTCTGCTACCATTATCAAGTTGAGCTTGGCAAATTCTTGTTGAATTCGGGCCTCAAGCTGTGCAGATTGTTTTCGTCGGAGCTGGGGTTCCGACTAAGGGCATCGGCCACTACATTTGCTTTCCCTGGATGGTAATGGATACCAACATCATAATCCTTTACTAACTCCAACCAACGTCGTTGCCGTAAATTTAGTTCTGGCTGCGTGAAAATATATTTGAGACTTTTGTGATCCGTATATATTTCACATCGATTCCCAAGTAAGAAATGCCTCCATTCCTTGAGTGCATGAATAACTGCTGCCATTTCTAAGTCATGAGTGGGATAATTTTCCTCATGCTTGCGAAGTTGCCTTGAAGCGTAGGCGACAACCTTGCCTTCCTGCATCAACACGCATCCGAGACCCTTTCTGGACGCGTCACAATATACTTCAAAATTCTTGTGTATGTCGGGTACAATTAATACCGGTGCTGTTGTTAACTTCCGCTTTAGCTCTTGGAAACTTTTCTCGCAGGCTTCTGTCCATTCAAACTTCTTATCTTTCTTGAGCAACTGTGTCATAGGCTTGGCTATGGTGGAAAATCCTTCAATAAATCTGCGGTAATATCCTGCCATTCCCAAGAAACTCCGTATGTCCGTTACGCTGGCTGGTGACTTCCAGCCAAGTACGGCCTTGACTTTCTCTGGGTCCACTGCGATACCGTCTTGGGTCAGTACGTGGCCTAGAAAGCCTACTTGTCTTAGCCAAAATTCGCACTTGCTGAACTTGGCATACAATTGGTGTTTTCTTAGCTCTCCTAGCACAATCCTGAGATGTTCTGCATGCTCTTCTGGTGTCTTGGAGTATACCAGAATATCGTCGATGAATACCACGACGAACTTGTCCATAAACTTCATAAATACTTTGTTCATGAGGTGAACAAAATATGCTGGGGCGTTAGTTAATCCAAATGGCATCACTGTGAACTCGTACAGTCCATATCTGGAGGTGAAGGCTGTTTTGGGGATATCTTCCGTTCGTACCTTCAATTGATGGTATCCTGACCTTAAGTCAATTTTTGAGAATACCTTGGCCTGAGCGAGTTGATCAAACAAATCGTTTATCCTTGGCATCGGGTATTTGTTTTTGACTGTGACCATGTTAAGTGCTCGATAGTCAATACACAATCTCAGCGTTCCATCCTTCTTTTTGGCAAATAAAATTGGTGATCCCCAAGGTGAGGAGCTGGCTCGAATGTATCCTTTTTCCAGTAATTCCTTTATTTGCTTCTTCAACTCGATCAACTCGGATGGTGCCATTCTGTATGGTTTCTTGTATATGGGGGTGGTTCCTGGTGCTAGCTCAATGCGGAATTCTATTTCCCGGTCTGGTGGCATGCCTGGTAGTTCTTCAGGGAATACATCTGGAAATTCACACACTACTGGAACCTTGTTTAGCTCAGAAACGTCCACCTTATTTAATCTCGGTTGCCGGGGTATTTTTCCTTCCTTGGCTGATACTCTTATTGTCTTCCCTTGGTGGTGTGTGAGAATTACGGTCCTGTTGAAACAGTCGATAAAACCCTTATTGGTGGTTAGCCAATCCATCCCTAGGATGACATCCAGTCCTTTATTTTCCAACACAATAAGATTTGCGTGAAACTCCAATCCTTCGAACTCAATGACCACATTCTGACAGTAATTCTGAGTAACTTGCTGAATCCCAGGGGACTTGATGGTCATGGATTTCTCCAAAGGAAGCATCGAAAAATTATTTTGCAAAGCAAAACTTTTCGAAATGAAAGAGTGAGAAGCTCCAGAATCAAACAAAACCATTGCAGGTATTGTGTTGACAGGAAACGTACCGAGTACGATATCCGGAGCATTTTGTGCCTCCTCTTTGGTTATGTGGTTCAGATGACCCTTCCTGTGGTTATTGTTGGGATTGAAATTGTTTCGCTTGGGCGCGGAATTGTTGCCGCCGTTGTTCGGCTTTGGGGTTGAATTCCTTGGCTTGGGGCACTGTTTGGCATAGTGCCCTTCTTCTCCACAAGCGTAACAAGTAACGCCGGGGCGATAGGTGAATTCCTTGTCCCTTGCATGAAAATTCTAGATTGGGCGTGAGACATTGGATGAGGATTTGTGTGTCCCACCCTTTTGAAAATCTGTCTTGCTTCGGTGATTGCGAGCATGATTAGTCTGGTCCCTTTTTCGCTTGCGGATATCTTCCAGACTGCGTCTCTCATTTTCCAGAGTAATGGCTTTGTCTACCAGTGTTTTAAAATCAGGAAAAGTGTGCACGACCAGTTGGCATTTAAGCACGGGCGCCAGACCGTCAAGGAATTTCTCCATCTTCTTGATTTCAGTTATACGCTCTTCATTGGCGTAGCGGGACAATAGAGTAAATTGACTGTTGTAATCTGACACTGTCATGTTCCTTTGTTTGAGGTCATCGAATTCTCTCTTCTTGATTTTCATAATACTCTTAGGAATGTGTGCACCACGGAAACCTTCCTTGAAATCATCCCAGGTTATGTCATTTTCGTTGGGATGCATGTGCAGAAAATTCTCCCACCACGATGCGGCTGCTCCTGTGAGATAGTGCGGAGCATACAATACCTTCTCGGGGTCTGAACATTTTGCAATAATTAATTTTCTCTCCATATCTCGAAGCCAGTCCTCGGCTTCAAGAGGTTTGTCAGTGTGAGAAAATGTTTGAGGACGTGTCTTCTGTAGCTCAGATAACTTGGAATGCTGCTGATACTGTCCATGATGATTTCCCATGTTGATGACTTGGTTCATCATTTCCCGATGTTGTTGCTGACTCTGCTCATAAAGGCGGCACATTTGTGAAAGTGCCGATTCACTGCCCTGTTGGCTTGACTGTCCCTGAGTGAACCCGTTGCTGGGTTGTGCATCAAAATTTTCCTCTGGTGGAGTTGGCATGGAGCGAGTCCAAGGACGAGACATTTTTCACTCTGGGGAAATATTTTTGTAAAACTCATAAGAAAAGCGGAAAGAGTCGCAAAAACAATCCAAAAATGCATAAAGCTGGCAAATAAAACTAAATAACCCAGCTTACTTAAGAAAAACAAATCGACTTTCGCACGGAGAAGGACTGCTCATTACATATCTTACACGCGGGCGGTAATTATACAATACATCACTCAGGATATGCGTACATAATCCTGACATGTTATTTAGGCTAGTGCACTTCTCCAGATCCTACATGATGCGCAAACAGGCTACTTCTCACAACCTATGTACATATCTTACAAAGCGGTACAATACATGGCAGCTAGGCGTACTTAGGCAGAGATGTTGACGACCTCCTTTGCCCTGCCGAGGGCGAGGCGTAGCGAGGTTGGGGACTCGACTTCCTCCTCGCTAATGGGCTCCATACGTGTAGTGTTGCACAGAGTGGACGGAGCAGTTGCCAGGGGCGGAGCAACACGTACAGGAGTGGGCGCGAAGGGTGGTGCAGTGCGCGCTGAAGTGGGTGCAATGACTTGGTTGAATTCTTCGGTAGAAGGCAGGCGACGAGTAGGCGTAAAAGATGCTGAGGACGAGACCAAAGTCAGTGGCGGTGCGATGGGTAGGAGCTCCCTCCTGTTGGCAGCACAGCCATGAACTGAGTCCATGCGGGTAGCTACGAAGTCGTCCACCAGGTTGTCGAAGGCTGCCTCCAGGGCCCGGAGATACTCAATGAGCATCTCAAAAGCCTCGTCTCGTTCTCCTCTGGGGCAGGAGTATGCGTAGTGACAGGTGTAAGGCACATGGCACGAAAGATAGCGGTAACGACGAGTCTTCATCACGGGAAGGACATCCCTGAGACGAGCTATCGCCTCGCGGGCTGCCATCTGCATAGCATGCCTCTCTGTAGGCATGGCTCTTCCCACGAACCGGAAACGGCGTAACTCACCACGCCCTCCCTTGAACTGCACCGCGGCCTGGTGCATAGTCATACTGTCGTGGACTCGGTGCTGGCAGAGTGTGAAGACTGGGCGCACAGATGGCCCCATCGCGACCTGAACGATGAAGGAAAGAAGCTTGATGAACCCATCGGGCACGTTGGCGAAGGTCTGAGACTCGCAGCTGTTGTCGGCCATCTACAAAAGTAGGAAAAAATTCTGCATGGTCAGATCATAAATTTATGCTGACTGACAGAAAATGACTACAATTGCAAAAATATAAATTAGCTCTATCATGCTAATAACCAATTAGCGATCGCACCTAGTGGCTTCCTACAGTCAGCCTGGCTCTGGTACCAAGCTTGTCACGACCGGTTTTTCAATAAAAATATTTATTGAGAAACCAATCTTTTGAGTTCAGTATGAGAGAAATCCTCCACACTGGTAGACAAATTCTTGATACAATAAGCCAGTAGCATGAAATATATTACAGGGTCGAACTGCGGTTGCTCAACCAAATTATTACAAGCACGCCAATAATTATACATAATGGCGGACATGACACAGTGGTGTGGAGGCATACTACTGACTCGAGGATAGGGCGGTGGTGGAGAAACACAGCGGGGAGAGAAATACAAGACTCTAAGTCTATCATCTCATCAAGCGTCGAGGTGAGGCTCGATGAGTTTATTTGGTAGCGGTAGCGGATATAAAACAGTTACCAAATCCAGGGTCGCACGAGACTGACTGGGACTCCTCTAGGTGTCGGACTCGCTATCAAACTCTTCATCCATGAGATCGCCTTCGTCAGCATCTGGCCAAATCAACAAGCCAGTGAGTACTTTGAACGTACTCGCAAGACAGTTCGGACGTAAGATATAACAAATGCATGCATGGATGCGTCATGAATAATTCATCAATGTACATTCAAAAAAATTAGCATAACAAGGTAAGTAAAAGGGAAACGGCGGTAGTCCGCCTGAAATCCCAACAAGACATAAATAACTACCGATCAGATGTCTGAAGCGACGCCTCGAAAGGTGAACAAATAAATATATGGAAATGATGCCACAGTCGGGCATCTTAGCGACACCACATAAAGGGCTTTAAAAGAAATACCATAGTGGATGTCGGGGCGACATCACATAAAGGGCTTTTAAAAGAAATGCCACAGTCGGACGTCGGGGCGACATCACAAAAAGGGCTTTAAAAAGAAATGCCACAGTCGGACGTCGGGGCGACATCACAGAAAGGGCTTTAAAAGAAATGCCACAGTCGGACGTCGGGGCGACATCACAGAAAGGGCTTTAATAAGAAATGCCACAGTCGGATGTCGGGGCGACATCACAGAAAGGGCTTTAAAAGAAATGCCACAGTCGGACGTCGGGGCGACATCACAGAAAGGGCTTTAAAAAGAAATGCCACAGTCGGACGTCGGGGCGACATCACAGAAAGGGCTTTAAAAGAAATGCCACAGTCGGACGTCGGGGCGACATCACAGAAAGGGCTTTAAAAAGAAATGCAACAGTCGGACGTCGGGGCGACATCACAGAAAGGGCTAAAAAAAATGCCACAGTCGGACGTCGGGGCGACATCACAGAAAGGGCTTTGATTCACAAGTAAATAATACTCACAATAAACATTTAATTCATGAGAATAAATGGGTTAGTCCATCCACATGAATAATCATTTAACCGGAATTAGCACTCATGCGAATCACCGGAGTCTCTGTCATCAAAACTGACATTTGATTAGAATAAGATAATATCGATCTGGGACAGGGAATAGATGATTTGGAGGAATATATGACTCTGCAGAGTTTGTACAAAATTTTTCCCACAGCCAACGGATTTCCGTAGTCACGAAGGACTAGTTCCGTTTACGGTATTTCGGAAGAAAACACAGCTAACCAGTACACACCCATCCTACCTCTCGATGCTAGGAATCACCCTAGACATCGTCCAAGAAAAACTTTTGAGACGGGGAGATCACAATCTCGAATAGCATGGGATCAAATTTATATACGCGCGCTCTAAGGGGTGCCCCCCTCTCGGTCCCAACCGGAAACACCCATGCCCCCTGAGCGGATGACTGGCTTTAATCCAGGGCCATGGAACCATCATCACGGCCTCTCCTTTTGGTGTGTACCAGAAAAGCGGTTTGCAACTTACTAAACCATATTCCTTGCGAAAAACATGTGGTAGTACAGGGAAGGAAATGAGAGGAACTGGACCGATACGGTTTGACACTGAAGTCACATAGTCTGGCATAAGACTGGCATGCTACGACACTGCCATCTTACCCATCCTCATGCCAACACATGGCCTTTCATACTCACATCCATCCACTTATGGATCATCGAACTCACTTACCTCAATATTGCATAAAATAACGTTCATCGATATGCTCCTCAACATGCCATGAAACTAACTAAATGCAAAACATGCCAAGACACTCATCATATCAAAAGTTCAAACATGCTTGCCTGGTTCAGAGTAGTCGGAGCCTAGCTCGGTGAAGTTCGCGGCTCCGTCACCTCCTTCGGTATCTATGTTATGAAGAAAATATATGCGCTATCATAAATACCAAGGAGTGCACAAATAAATCTGATAAAAAACTAGACAAAATTTTAAAGAGAACAGAAAAAGAATCAATCAAAAATACTTTTCTGTTTAAAAGTTATAAGGGTTTTTGTCCAGGGACTCATCTGTAATGAAACAGAAGATTTCCAGGGGCTAGCTTGTAAAAACAGAAAACGTTCCAGTGTTGAATACGCCAGCCCAGAGGGGAAAGCGCATTTTGCCCGAAGGCGCTTCCAGAAAACGTTTCAATAGAGAGAGCAGAGAGGCTGACGGTGGGGTCCCACTCGTCAGGTTTAAACTTTCAAAAAGGGGGGGGGGCGAAGCTCGTCGGCGCCCGAGAGCCGCGGTGGTCGCCGGTGGCGATCCACGGCGAGGCAGGGGGATCGGAGGGTACCTCCGTGCTCAGGGCGCCATTCCGCGTCGGTTGGTGGTGGTGGTGGTCGCCGACGAATACCACGTCGACGGCGAGCTTTGCTCCGGCGGACGGCGGCTCGGGTGGTCGAGGGATTCGTCGGAGAGGGCTGCAGAGATCAAATTGAGGAGGGGGTTAGGCTCCTGGTAGCTAGAGAGGGTAACGGACGGGGTTTGGGCGCCGGAGATGGCCTCACCGGAGCGAATAGTGGTGGAGGCCGAGGCGGATCAGGGCGGCCGGAGTTGGGGGAGGAGACCTCCTTGAGGTCCTCCTAGTGGCCCGGCGTGGCGTTGGTGAGGAGTGGTGATGCTGCGTGCACGAGGGTGAGCTCGGGGGCCCTTTTTATAGGCGGCCCGAGGCGGTTGCGGTGAACGGGGATCTCCGGCGAGTGATTACGGCGGTGTTGTGGATGTGCAGTGGGATTAGGGGCTTGAGCATCGTCGTTGAGGTCCACCGGTCCCATTTAGGTGCTAAACGGGCTGGAGTTTGGTGCTTTGGGGTGAGTTCGACAGAACGGGGCGGCGCGGGCCCGTCGGCGGCAGGGAGCGCGTCCCGTGCTTGCCGGCCACGGTGGCGGTGCCACGGGCATGCGCTGGCACGCATGAGGCCACGCGGAGAGCAGAGGGGCGATGGGCGGCGCGGAACAGCGTTGAGCCACCATTCTTGTCCCCTGTCGGCCGCCACGGGAGGTCCCGACGCCGCAGAAGACGCCGGCGAGGGCGGGCCAGCGTGCCACCGACGCCAGGAAGGCTCCACGCACGCGTGTGAAGCTCCGGACAAGAGGGAGGGGCTGCGAGGAACGTGCCAAGTGCACTGTGAACGCGTGAGTGAAACTGACGAATGCAAAATGACACTGAAGTCTGAATTTTTCTGAATTTTGAACAGCAACAGTGCCTGCAAGGTGTTCGACAGAATGAAATTGGCCTCTGGTGATTTTTCCTTGAGCTGATTTTTGGTGGAGTGGCTACTCATTGCTCCAGTAGGCTGCCTGATTTTTGGTGGAATTTTTGGAGGAGTGTAGATATGAATTTCATCAAATTTGGCAAATCTGGTCCAAACTTGCAGAGACTGAATTTTGAAAAATTTGAAAAGAGGAGGATTGGATCAAGATGGTTCTGGGTTGTGCGTACAAAGGACATTCCAGGAGAGTTGGTTTGGGATCAAAATTCAAAGGCAAAGTGGTACTTGCTTTGAAAATTACTCAGGTTCCAAATAATTTTCAGAATTGATTTGAGAGGAAAAATAATTAGAATAAAATCCAAAACTTGCTTGGATTAGTTGGGACAGAGAACTTAGGTTGATCACAAGGAGTAGGGGAGGTTTTGGAGGGGTTTTATCACATGGGCAAAAATGCAAAGTCATGGGTGGTTTTCAAGATATGAAAATCCCAAATTTTCATAGAGTTCTTTTTTTAAAAGAAAAAGATTAAACTCCCAAAATAAATTTGAGAGGGAACCAACAGAGAAGAAGTTTCAAAAGATCAAACACCAAAGTTTGAAAAAATAAAATCCTAGCCAAAGCAAAGGAAGTTTTTAAGAGGAAGGTTTTCTGAAAGAAAAATTTTAAAAGGCCTCTCTTCAAAACCACAAAGTTTTTGATAAAAACCAAATAAAAATTTTGGACTGTCATAGGAAAAGGTTCAACACAAAGTCATTTTAGCACAACAGCGAACAACAATATTTTGCGAAGGCGACATGGTATGCTTTTGTAGCAAACAATGTAAGTATTTCAACAAAAGCAATTCAATACAATAGCTTTTAGATTTCTGAAAAAAGCACTTCAACACAACGACAATTTAACAACAGTATATTTCAATAATAGCTTTTACATTTCAGCAATAATTTTTATATTTCAGCAAGGAACAACAATATTTCAGCAAAAGAATTTCAATACAGCAACAATTCAACACCAATAAGTGGAATACTTTTATATTTAACAAAAGTACATAGTTAACAAATCTAACCTACATCGAAAGCTTCAAGGGAATATAATATTAAATAACTGCAACAATAAGTGTGTATATTTCTAACTTTAATAATGAAGGGTTGTATGGTTAACACCTTCAAGTGCATTTTGAATATCTTAAATTATAATTAATAAATGATTTTAATTGGGGCCCTACACAAAGACATGACTACATAGTTGTTACTTGGTTGGATCAACCATTGCAAGATGATATGACCATGCTAACGGCACCTCTAAAATGACTTGCAAAAACATATGTGCAGATTTGTGGAAGAACATAACTTCAAAGCACTTTATTGCCCCGATTCTAGTTACTTCAAGCACGGAAGGTTAACAAAAATTGTGCTCAGGAAATGTTGACAACTTATAGGAATACATAGCAATAAACCATGAGGAAATTTTTTATTGCATCATTTACTGGGAATTTGCATAACACATCACTTGCTTGAAGACATCAGGCACGTCATGCGAGGAATATGAATCGTGGGTGTTATGCCCATTTTAATGCACTTTACATGGTGTGGTCATTAGAAATGTTCAGTAGAAGGATAAGATAACATAGTACTCTTCTCCTCGGCAAATAAGCAGATAGCATCCTACCTGCCCCACTGACAATAAGATCCTTGCTGCATGCACACTGTAGCATGAAAAATGTTAAAGAATAGTACAAAAGAGTGAAAGACTATTCTGTTTCAGTTCAGCATGTAATTCACGTCAACTTATATAAAGACTTCCGCAGATAGATGTCTCCTAAAATTAAGGAATAACAGTCCTGTTAAATATGGGTTGTGTGGAAAGCCAACAGAACTTAGATAAGCTTCACAATAGAAAGGACAATAACACTAATATGCTTTGTTCATAAGCGGCATGGTCCACTTTTTTGGGTACGGACTATACAAGAACTACCACAGAACTTGTCTTCTTATGCATCCATATCTTTTAGGCACATATGTGTTATTTCAGTGTTATCAAACCCGTATACTACAAAGGAAATTCATACCAAGATTCATGACCTCCTGCAGCTATTGGCTACTAGTCTTGACTGCCCATGCTGGTGCTTGTGCTGGCCAACAGGGATGGTCGTGGTGGTTTAGATGCTAGTCTTGGCCCAGGATGTTGGGTCCGTGCGTGCACCTGCCTGCCTGGATGTGCGAGGAAGAGGAAGGAAGTCAAATCGATGGCCAATAACGTAGTCCAGCACCCAGCAAGCACGCAGTACCATAGCAGCAAGGCTGTCGGCCGCAGTGTAGAAGTGCATGCTCTAGCCAATGCAACCAAAAGACCGATCTGATTGAAGAGACTAGGCAGCACATTATACGTCAACACTCCCCCTCACGTGTGGCTCCCTCAGGCCTAAATGTGGACCGAAAGTGGGCTGCAATTTAATTGCGCCAGTCGGGTCTTAAACTCGAGACCTCTTGGCTCTGATACCATGTAGAAGTGCATGCTCTAGCCAATGCAACCAAAATACCGATCTGATGGAAGAGACTAGGCAGCACATTATACGTCAACACGCAGCAAGCAAGCGCCCAGCAGACACAACGACCACGACAGACAGTAGCAAGAGAGGACCGGGGGAGAGCTGGGATTGAGAAGAAGTTACCTTGCTGGCAAGTGGCGACGAGCGGCGACACCGAGGTGCTCCACGCGGTGGTAGGCGACGGCGGTGGCGGCGGCGGCACACTCATGCGATTGTGTGGTCACCCTCGATCCAATCTTTTTTTAGGGTTAAGACAGTAGGAGAGGCTCCTACTGCATGTATATATAAATAAGCAAAGGAGCAGTTACATGGTGATTTTTACAATGGGGGGGGGGGGGGAAGGGTTAGCAGGAAGACACGATCCTAACTAAGTTGTGGTAGATTTTGTAAAAAGGAGGAGACAACATGTCTCTTTCTACTAGGCAGCCTATAGCTGATATTGCCAAAGTCTTCCTTGAATCTAGTGAACCAAGAGGGAACGGAGGGCAACACACATCTAAAGTAATTGTTGTTACGTTCCTTCCAAAGGCTCCAAGCAGCAGTGAGGAATATTTCCATGATCATTTTCCTGGGGTGTTGCGTCTTTAGGTTCTCTAGCAGATGCAACCTATTCCCGTGTGCGGCCCAAGATATATTCAGCAGGCCCCAACATTCCTGACTGAAGGTACAATGAAAGAAGAGATGCTCCACCGTTTCTTCAATGTGCTGCCCGCAAAGAAGACAATCAAAGTTGTTACCAATATTGTAGTGACGCCGTTTGAGCATGTTCCATGTGTTGAGCCGATCCGAGAGCATAAACCAACCAAAGACTTTGATTTTTGGTATGCATTTAGTCTTCCAAAGCCATTGGAATGTCACATGTGCAACCAGATCACGGAAAACAAACTGATAGTACGCTGTGGTTTTGAACACATTAGATCCCCAACAATAGGACCAGACATCGTCACGATCTTCCAAACTCACGGCAGCCAAATCATCTTGTAGGAGCTTGAGCTCGCCATGAGCTTGCACTGACAGAGGCAGCTGAAAGGTTTCGTGGAGGGCGGGGGCAGTCAAGAATCCATGCACAGACAAATCCTCATTAATGACATAAGAGAAAGCGCGTGGATACTTCTCTGCTAAGATGGACTGACTCCAGTAATCTTTCCAGAACAGGACCGAAGCGCCACGTTTAACCTGCACTTGGGTAATGCCACGGTATATCGACATAAGGTTTGCAATGTCACGCCACCAAAAGGAGCCACAACTGTTCGAAGCATGCGGGATGGAGTCAGCATAATATGTTTCCCAAATAAGCCGAACCCAAGGGGCATCCATTCTGTTGTAGAACTTGTGCAGGAATTTGAGCAAGAGAGCCTCATTCTGAATTTTAAGGTTAATGATGCCCAAACCACCACACTTCTTTGGCTGACAAACCATGTCCCAAGCCGCCAATGAATTCTGCTTATCCCCATCCGCCGTGCGTTTATTCCATAGGCAGTGTCTACGGATTTTATCAAGTTGAGCCAGTATCTTGGGCAGCAGTCTGAGAGACCCCATTGGGTAGATAGCCAATGAGGTGATGAGTGAGTTGACCAAAGCAAGCTTGCCCGCATAGGACATTAGGGACATAGCAGCGGTGATTTTCCTTTCTACTTTACAGACAAATGGCGTCAGATCAAGGACCGAAGGCCGGGTAGTGCCCAGGGGCAGACCGAGATAAGTAAAGGGCATGTTGGCCTGTGTACATCCAAAGAGACGGGCCAAGTCATCACATTTGGTCTGTGGTGTATTAATCGACACAAGCGTGGATTTTTGAAAGTTGATCTTCAAGCCAATGGAGGTGGCATAATCTTCGAGGATGAGCTTGATCCTAGCTGCTTGGTCCATGCAGGCCGGAAGGACGAGAATAGTATCGTCAGTGTATTGGATTACAGGGTAGTTAGCGTCACCCGTAGGAGGGATGGGATGTGCGATCAAGCCCTACTGTAGTGCTGCGTTGATAGCACTTTGAAGTAGGTCCGCTGCAAGCACAAAAATTAAGGGGGACATCGGATCGCCTTGACGAACACCACATTTACACCAAAACTGCCTCCCTGGCACCCCATTAAGTAACACAGAGGATTTACCCGATGCGAAGATGCTCTCCATCCAGGCCAACCATTTGGGCGGGAAACCCATGTTCTTCAAAATTAGCAGCATGGCAGAGTGCTCGATTGTGTCAAAGGCCTTCACAAAGTCTAGTGAGAACAATCTCTCTTTTGGAGGCCTGACACAGGTGAATATATTCAAAAGCCCAGGCAAGGCAGTCGTGAATCGATCGGCCACGAAGAAAACCATACTGATTTCGGTGCATGATGCTGAGAATAATTTTTTGGAGCCTATTCGCCAATAGTTTGGTGATCAACTTTAAACAGCAGTTAAGAAGAGTGATCGGACGGAAGTCATTAACACCTTCAGGCGAATTAACCTTGGGGATCAAAGTGATGAAACCTGCATTGATGCTTTCAAGATTGAGGCCGCCTTGATGGAACTCATCACATAGAAGATAGAAGTCATTTTTAATGATTGGCCAACATGCTTTTAAGAAGGCCCCATTGAAACCATCAGGGCCAGGTGCCCGATCTGGTGGCATTTCCGAGACCACATCATCAATTTCTTTACGTGTGAAAGGGGCAATCAGGTCCGAGAAATCCACGTCCTTTTTCAGTAAAGTTTTTAAGTTGAATTTCATGGGCTGAGGATTTGCTTGACCCATTCTTCCTTTGAAGGCTTCAAAAAGGATGGACTCTTTCCCAGCATGGTCACTTACAACCAATCCATCAGATGTTTTGAGCGAACTAATGCAGTTCCTCCTGAAGTGCTCGGTGGCAATAGTTTGGAAGAATTTGGAATTCTCATCCCCAAATTGAATCCATCTAACCGTACATCTCTTTTTCCAATAATCCTTTTGGTATTGCAGAAGACGTAGCAAATGTTTTTTGAGAATGCGTCTAAAGTTTCTTTTGGGTGTGGTCAGAGTCCGATGGTCCTCAATATTGTCAAGTTTCAAGAGAGCTTTGTTCGTGTTTTCAATGGCTGTTTTAAGACTGGAGATGTTTTTACTCCATTGCTTGAGAGCATGGCGAACATGCTTGAGCTTTTGTCCAATTCTCGCCGCACAATTATGGCTTTTATTGAATCTGATAGATTTATTCCAAGCATGCTCCACCACTTCCATAAAACCAGGGTGAGCAAGCCAATATGTTTCAAACCTGAAGATCTTGCTTTTGGGGATTGAAGTTTGGATAACCACGGAACATGGAGTATGATCAGAAACGGGTTTGCCAAGGGGATTTACCAATGTGTTGGGGAAGGTGGAAGTCCAGTTTAACATGGTGAAGAACCAGTCGAGTTGCTCTAGGAGGGGCTGCAGTTGCATATTTGACCAAGTATAAGAATGCCCTTTGATGGGGAGTTCAGTAAGGTTTTGTTCCCGAATAAAGTCATTAAAAGTGAACATGTCTTGGACATTAGCCCCAAGTTTGTTGCGATTATCAGGTGAACGAATGTAATTGAAATCACCTAATAATAACCAGTCTTCAGCCGCCGGTATATTCATGTCAAACAACCAGTTCGTGAACGTGACACGATGTTCGCCCTGACAAGGACCATAGACGTTGACAAGTTTCCAACAATGATTGGACTGTGTGGATGTGAATTCGACACCAAGTGCAAACTGTTCAGATAAAAAGACCCGGCTCATAAATATACTGCTATTCCAGACCGTGATAATTCCCCCCGAAGATCCTTGGGATGGGATGTACGCAAACTGATCAAAACGGCGCGGGAAAATTGATTTAAGGACCGCAGAATCAAAGAAAGGCATTTTGGATTCTTGCAAGCAAACGACCGCACAGCCACTAGTATTGATCGCATTACCAAGCGCTAAGTGTTTATCGGGCGCATTAAGACCGCGTACATTCCAGCATAGCACGTTCCAGTTACGCAAAAGCATTGGGAAATAAATCAAGGTTCAGTTGCAACAAAAGCAGAGATAAACTGAAGAAGCTACTCTTCATTGAGGGCCGAAGTAGACAGCTCTTCGGCAGGTATTGCATGGAGATTCGTGCCAATTGCCTGCATAGTAGGGATGGATGTGGGTGGAGGAGCAGCAGCATCATCATCATCCCCAGAAGAAGGCATTGAAGCTCCAATAGCAGTAGAAGGAATTATGCGAGGCTTGACTTTAGATTTGGTTGGGCGAGCATCAGAAGGTTGAGGAACCTTAAAACCATCATATTTGTTGTTCCTGTTACTGCGGCGCAAGGTGGATGTATCAACAGGAGCTGGAATCTTACCTTTGTGTTGTTTCTGAGTCTGATGAGCAGAGGTCATGCCGCCCTGATCCTCAACAGTCAAGGCCATTGAGGTGCGTGAAGAATCCAGCAATGCTGGCACAGAGATGGCGTCCAAAGGGACAGAGAGAGCAAGTTGGTCAGCCTACTGATCAACCACTGGCAAACTCGGCGCTCCCAAGGGCTCAGACGGCTCCCAGGTGAGGAGTAGAGGCATTGGTGCAGAATGCACATGGGAGTCCAAAGCTGAATGTTCATCAGGTAGAGCAGACAGAGCAAGCGCAGACATTTCTGAAGCAGGTACCTGTTGAGTTGCTAGCTGTGCAATCTGAATGTTCCCCCTCATCAAAGAAACCTGAAACTCCACCTGAAATGAGTGCTGCTGCATACCCAGACCAGAGCGCCAAGGTCCAAAAGAAGCCATCATCGCGCGAAGGGCCGAGAAAATAGCATTGTTAAGCTGCTGACGAGGGATGGTGTTTTCTAATAGTAAAGCCATGAGGGCATATCCATTTGCCGAGAGGCCAAAGCGCAGACCCTGGTTATGAATTTCCACAAAAATGGTGAGCGAATCATCAACCAAAGGAGCAGCAGCAGTCACCTGATCTGGAATCACCAAAAGATCAAAAGTAGAGCTGCCAGAGTTAGTCTCAGTCTCTTCAGAGGAAGTTATGGAGTCGTGCCAGGCCTGCATGGCATTGTCAGAGATGTTATTGTCAGGCACAATGCCGCCTTGCACTTGCAGACCCTGAGCAGCGAGCCATGCTTGAAAGTTCATCAGATACGGTGGCAGTTGGGGCAGAGGAGGAGCAGCCGACGCAGGCCAAGCGTCCCATCCTGCATTGTCCTGCTCCGTGTGCATATCAGTCTCATCTGGGGCGCCATTGGGAGGTGCTGCATTCTGTACCATCCAATTGTGCACCTGCTGCTGATACAATTGTTCCGCAGTCAGGTCCGGACCAAATTGGGGGTGCGGGATGCCATCAGGTGGTGGAGGTTCCTCTCCGGCGGGCAGAACTTCAGGCAAAAGACCATTCCAATCATTGCTCCGGAGGATTGTGATCGGCACAGTCCAGCAGTCACGAGCTCCACCAAGCTGCCAAACAACAAAGCTTTTTGGCACCAGATTCAGGCGCAATACTCTAGCTTTGATTAACACGAAGCGGCGATCTTGGCGGGGGTTATACCATGAAACCAGAGCACCGAAACCACCTAGCGACTTATTGATGTAATAATCTATCTGGTAATCATAGGGGAAACCAAAGTACATGAGCCAGATCTCAGGACCGAAGGAAGTGGTGCGACGGTTCAGTGCTTCGTTGTGAGGAACGAAGGTAATAAGCAGATCTTCGTCCTCAAGCTCTAATGGAGTGGCAACTGCGGTATCTCTGATGAAAGAGTCCGGAAATCCAAAAATCCCTATTCCAAACGGATGATCACTAACTTCAGTAGTGAAGAGCTGGGCCTCATGAAGCAAACCTCGGATGGTATGGCGGATGGTGGCACGGCGATGCATAGGAACGTAATGGCTGGACTCCGCAATGGCCAGGAAGTCGTGGTTGAGCGGCGGAATCGGCCCGACCACCATGCCACTGCGGACAACTCGATCCGCCGGGCCTTGCTCGACGGCGAATCAGGGCGGGAGGAACGGCACCGGATTGAAGGTGAAGTTCGCCATGGTGGTGGTGGTGCGGATGGAGAGCTGAGGTGACGGGGGTGGTAGTGGTGACGAATGGTTGAGGCGGGGCGGTGGCGTTTGGGGAAGCCGAGGAGAAGCGGAAACGCAAGGGGTAGTTTTGGTAGGTTGGGGATTTTTAGGAATCCACTGCCAACATTCACGCCACCGCTTGGAGCGACAGGATCGGGCCACATGCCCATAGTGGCTGCATGCCTTGCATCGGACGGCCATTTTGCAGGTATGTTTCTGCACCGGTGCGACCGGAGCAACGGGAAAGCTCGAAGAATTGATATTAGGGGGCTGGACGGTATCATCGAATCCAAAATGTTTCTTAGCAACCCGAGTCGGGCAATTATCTACCTTGTGATCAGGTGCTGAACATTTAATGCAAATCAATCTAGCCGGGCATCGAATCTTAGAATGACCCCATTGTAGGCAACGAGCACATAACACCGCCCAATTAGTAGCAATGTTGGTAATATCCTCCTCAGAGTAGGAAGCTTGGGCTAAATCCGCCTTATGCTGGGCCGAAAGTGTAGGGGGCCAAAAATTATGGGCCGGGGCATATTTGAACGCTGAACTAAGGAAACATTGCGGTGGTTCAGGATAAGGAGCATTAATGGGGCATTTTAAACTGTCCCAAATCAAGACACACCAAATTATGCTCTTCCTCCAATTGCGCGTCCCACAGATATTTCTTCATTAAAGAGATCCTCGGTGATTCCGGAATTATGGTCTCCTCCGTTTGTATTGGCAAAAAAGATCCAAACTGAATTTGAATGCCATGAGTGTCCGTCGGAATGGAAGAAGAAGAAGAAGCTTCCTTAGCATTATTGTTGGAGAAGACCATACGCTCCATGGGTACCAAAGAACAATTGCCAAGCTCAGAGGAGGAATCTTTCCCATAGGGATGAGGTTTCAGAAAATCCAAAGTCGATTTAATGGCAATTGGGTGGCGAGCTGAAATTTCTGGTAATTCCTCATCAGCATGCTAAGTATCAATCGACGTGTATACCCGGGCAGAAACTCCCTTGAACAGATGGAAATGACAGATGAAGTCCGGCCAAATACGATCTTTAAGACCGTAAATAAAATGACCCACCTTATTATTGGCCACCGAAAAACGAAACACACGAGGTTTGATCTTGTGCACTCGAAAGCCAGCACTAATGCCTCCAATGCAGCATTGAAGAGCAATACCCACAGAATCTTCATGGAGAGGAAAAGAGGCCGAAGAAAAGGAGACAACCAGGAAGAATTCCTTGTCGCCTCGGGAGGGAGAAAAATGCACCGTGGAACCAAATTTCCTTCTCACCTGGTCTGCAAGGGCTAAGCCAGGGGCAAAATCCCAATGCAAAAGGCCTTCCATCATGATTCACCTTAGAGATCGCCATGAGTTTGGGTGGAGCAGGTGGGAGAGGAGAGGGAGAGGAGAGGAGAGGTGGGTGTCGCCATAACCCCTTCTTTCAACTAGCTCAGGGGTATCTGCAAGTAATGTTACTGTTTTGCTTGTGTCGTTCGGCCATTGGCTGCTCCAGATGTCCAATTTGGTCATATCCAATCTTTTTATTGCGGAAACCCTCAATCCAATCTGCTGCTCTGGCCAATCAAACGAATGACAGGAATCACTAGAATGATTTGGGTGCGGATGATGGATGAGGAAGATGGAGAAAGGAGCGGATCCAGGAGGGGATCGAGGAGGGAGAGAGGATCCGATCGAGGAGGAGCGACAGGATGAGGGGGCGGCGGCGTGGAAGAAAGAGATTGAGGAAGGAGTGTCTTAGGGTTAGGTTTTATACGGGAAAGGTATGTGCGAGCTTTAGTAGGCTTGACGGGTTTAGTGGGCTGTCTATGACGGTTTTCAAAACTGTCAGCAGAAATCTGTCATGGATTAACAGGTTTCTTGTAGTAGATAGCTCGAGTGGAATTTGCTCCCCTGATGACAGAGAGATATTTCTAGGCCCTCTCTGTGTGACACACTTAATTATATATAATGCACACAGATGAACCGGCAATGGATGTACGGTTCAAGACACACCTCCGAGTACATTAAGGGCGTGCATGAATTTCTCGAAGTGGCTGAGGCAAACAAGCAGAATGGTTTTATATATTGTCCATGCCCTATATGTGGGAATACGAAGTCTTACTCTGACCGGAAAATCCTTCACACCCACCTACTTTACAAGGGTTTCATGCCACACTATAATGTTTGGACGAGGCACGGAGAAATAGGGGTTATGATGGAAGACGGCGAAGAAGAAGAGTATGATGACAACTATGTGCCCCCTGAATATGGTGATGCTACTAAAGATCAAGAGGAACCAGACGATGTGCACGATGATGCTGCAACGGGTGAAGCTGCTGAAGATCAAGAGGAACCAGACGATGTGCCCGATGATGATGATCTCCGCCGGGTCATTGGCGATGCAAGGATGCAATGCGAAAGTCAAAAGGAGAAGCTGAAGTTCGATCGCGTGTTAGAGGACCACAAAAAAGGGTTGTACCCCAATTGCGAAGATGGGAACACAAAGCTCGGTACCGTACTGGAATTGCTGCAGTGGAAGGCAGAGAATGCTGTGCCTGACAAAGGATTTGAGAAGCTACTGAAAATATTGAAGAAGAAGCTTCCAAAGGATAACGAATTGCCCGACAGTACATACGCATCAAAGAAGGTCGTATGCCCTCTAGGATTGGAGGTGCAGAAGATACATGCATGCCCTAATGACTGCATCCTCTACCGCGGTGCGTAAAAGGATCTGAACGCATGCCCGGTATGCGGTGCATTACGGTATAAGATCAGACGAGATGACCCTGGTGATGTTGACGGCGAGCCCCCCAGGAAGAGGGTTCCTGCGAAGGTGATGTGGTATGCTCCTATAATACCACGGTTGAAACGTCTGTTCAGAAACGTAGAGCATGCCAAGTTGATGCGATGGCACAGTGAGGACCATAAGAAAGACGGGAAGTTGAGAGCACCCGCTGACGGGTCACAGTGGAGAAAAATCGAGAGAAAGTACTGGGATGAGTTTGCAAGTGACCCAAGGAACGTATGGTTTGCTTTAAGTGCGGATGGCATTAATCCTTTCGGGGAGCAGAGCAACAATCACAGCACCTGGCCCGTGACTCTATGTATGTATAACCTTCCTCCTTGGATGTGCATGAAGCAGAAGTTCATTATGATGCCAGTTCTCATCCAAGGTCCTAAGCAACCCGGCAACGACATTGATGTGTACCTAAGGCCATTAGTTGAAGAACTTTTATAGCTGTGGAATGGAAATGGTGTACATACGTGGGATGAGCACAAACATGAGGAATTTCACCTAAAGGCGTTGCTATTCGTGACCATCAACGATTGGCCCGCTCTCAGTAACCTTTCAGGACAGACAAACAAGGGATACCACGCATGCACGCACTGTTTAATTGACACCGATAGTATATACCTGGGAAGCTGCAGGAAGAATGTGTACCTGGGCCATCGTCGATTTCTTCCGACAAACCATCAATGTCGAAAGAAAGGCAATCATTTCAAAGGTGAGGCAGATCACCGGAGGAAGCCCGCCATGCGTACCAGTGATCACGTACTTGCTATGGTCAATGATTTACACGTAATCTTTGGAAAGGGTCCCGGCGGACTAGTTGTTCCGAGTGACGCTGGGGGACACGCACCCATGTGGAAGAAGAAATCTATATTTTGGGACCTATCCTACTGGAAAGACCTAGAGGTCCGCTCTTCGATCGACGTGATGCACGTGACGAAGAACCTTTGCGTGAACCTGCTAGGCTTCTTGGGCGTGTATGGGAAGACAAAAGATACAGCTGAGGTATGGGAGGACCTGCAACGTTCGCACGAAAAAGATGGCATGCCTCCAAAGCAGTATGAAGGTCCTGCCAACTATGCTCTTACCAAAGAAGAGAAGGAAATCTTCTTTGAATTCCTGCTTAGTATGAAGGTCCCGACTGGCTTCTCGTCGAATATAAAAGGAATAATAAATATGTCAGAGAAAAAGTTTCAGAACCTAAAGTCTCATGACTGCCATGTGATTATGACGCAACTGCTTCCGGTTGCATTGAGGGGGCTTCTACCGGAAAACGTCCGATTAGCCATTGTGAACCTATGTGCATTCCTCAATGCAATCTCTCAAAAGGTGATCGATCCAGAAATCATACCAAGGGTAAGGAGTGATGTGGTGCAATGTCTTGTCAGTTTTGAGCTGGTGTTCCCACCATCCTTCTTCAATATCATGACGCACGTCCTAGTTCATCTAGTTGACGAGATTGTCATTCTGGGCCCCGTATTTCTACACAATATGTACCCCTTTGAGAGGTTCATGGGAGTCCTAAAGAAATATGTCCATAGATGCGCTAGGCCAGAAGGAAGCATCTCCATGGGCCATCAAACAGAGGATGTCATCGGGTTTTGGGTTGACTTCATTCCTGGCCTTAAGAAGATAGGTCTCCCTCAATCGCGGTATGAGGGGAGACTGACTGGAAAAGGCACGCTCGGAAGGTACTCAATAATATGCAGGGACGGATATTCTTGGTCTCAAGCACGCTACACAGTTCTACAGAACTCTAACTTGGTGACCCCGTATGTCGATGAACACAAGAACAGTCTGCGCTCCAAACACCCGGAGCAGTGCGATGACTGGATTACATGTGAACACATCAGGACTTTCAGCAGTTGGTTGGAAGCACGTCTCAGAGGTGACAACACTGTTTGTGATGAGCTGTACTTGTTGTCCAGGGGACCATCTTTGACTGTTATGATTTGGAAAGGATACGAGATAAATGGGAATACATTTTACACGATTGACCAAGGTCAAAAGAGCACCAACCAAAACAGCGGTGTCCACTTTGATACAACAACCGAGAGGGGAAAGGACACATATTATGGTTACATAGTGGACATATGGGAACTTGACTACGGACATGATTTTAAGGTCCCTTTGTTTAAGTGCAAATGGGTCAATCTGTCAGGAGGCGGGGTACAGGTAGACCCACAGTACGGAATGACAACAGTGGATCTGAAAAATCTTGGGTACACTGACGAACCGTTCGCCCTAGCCAATGATGTGGCACAGGTTATCTATGTGAAGGACATGTCTACCAGACCGAGAAAAAGAAAAGATAAGGAAGCGAATACATCATACGATGAGCCAAAGCGCCACATAGTTCTTTTAGGAAAAAGGGACATCGTGGGAGTGGAGGGCAAGACACACATATCTGAAGATTATGAAAAGTTTCATGAAAATCCTCCCTTCAAAGTCAAGGCTGACCCCAGCATCCTGATAAGCGATGAAGATTATCCATGGTTACGGCGCAATAAGCAAATGACACAAGCGAAGAAAAAGTGAAGACTTTCTCCCACAACTATTATGATGATACCATGCCAACTTTGTAACACACGAGTATGATACCATTGTTCGTTTTGTACATGCACATGCTATATGGGTGAATTTATGATACCATGCCAACTTTCAACTTTTTCATAGTTCATTTGAAATGCTTTAATGTCTTATGGTTCGGCCCTCGTAATAATTAAAAATAGCAATAATAAGTATTTTGTTGTAAGTAGAAACAAAATAAAATAAATAAAGCAAGAAAGAAAACAAAAAAAAGTATTTTCAAATTTGAAAACTAATGACACTAACAGAAAGTTTATAATTTTTCTAAAACTAAAAGCAAAAAGAATTAAAAAATACAGCAAAAAACAAAAGAAAATAAATAATTTAGAAAACAAAACAAAAAAACAAAAAAATAATAAAAAATAGCAACAATAAGTATTTTGTTGTAAGTAGAAACAAAATAAAATAAATAAAGCAAGAAAGAAAACAAAAAAAATTGCCTCCTACTGGGCCCCCATGGCCTGAATACGACTAGAATACCATGGGCCAGGATTCAGGCCCGCAGTAGGCCCAGCAGGCCCATCAGGCAAAGCAGTAGCAAATAGGCCCGCAAGCCTACGGTGGAGAGGAGCTCGAGAGGGGTGCTGCAGTGGGGCTTATAAACCACTGCGCGCCCCTCTCAACTAGCGAGGTGGGACTAAACTTTGGCCCCGACGCGGGCAGCACAGGGTCCTTTGGTCCCGGTTGGTGGCACCAACCGGGACTAAAGGGGGGGCATTAGTCCCGGTTGGTGCCACCAACCGGGACCAAAGGTCGCCGCTTCCCGCCCATTGGGCTGCTGAAAAGAGGCCTTTGGTCCCAGTTGGTGGTACCAACCGGGACTAAAGGGGGCATTAGTCTCGGTTGGAGTCACGAACCGGGACCAATGCCCTTGCTATATATACAGCACTTAGGAAAATTTGACGAACACATCGCCAGTTGCCCCCGGCCCGCCCAACAATGCCAAGCTCATCGACGCCGCCAGGCTGCCCAGATCGACGTCGTCCGCGCGCCCCCGTCGTCGCCCCTGCCCCGTCGCCGCCAGGCGCTGCCCCGACGCCGCCCGCCGGCTGCCCCCGCCGACGCCGTCGTCGTCGCCGTCACCGTCGCCGTCGTCGCCGGCCACGCCCCTGCCCCGGCCCGCCGTGGTCGTCGCCGACGCCCTTGCCGCCGCCGCCGTCGCCCTCGCCGGCCGCCCCCGTTGTGATCCGCCGCCGTCGAGGCTCTGTGTGTTCAGTGCTTTTTTTCATACATGTGTAGTTTTTTGTTCATTGCATTTTTTTCATATATATAATTAATGTATATATGTATGTGGTAGCTATATGATGAATGGATGTGGCTATATGTATGTATGAATATAATGTTCATAGCATTTTTTTGTTTATATATGTTTTTTCATATATGTATGAATTTTTTATTTAGGTTGTTAGTAGATATCGATTTTAGGTTAGTGCATTTTAATTAGGTTAGTGTAGAGGAAAAAGTAAAATAAGGAAAAGGAAGAAAAGAGGAAGAAGGAAGAAGGAAGAAGAAGAAGAAAAAGAATGAGAGGAAAAAAGAAAATAAGAAGAGGAAGAAAAGAGAAGAAGAGGAGAGGAAAAGAAGAAGAGAAATAAATAAGAAGAAGAAAAAAGAAGAAAAAGAAGAGGAGAAGAAGAAAACATAGAAAAAAATTCTATTTTTTTCTTTTTGTCCTCTATTCCTTTCTTCTTCTTCTTCCTTCTCTTCCTTCTTCCTCTTTTCTTCCTTTTCCTTAATTATTTTCCTTTCTCGAGGGAGAAGAAGAAAAAGAAGAGGAGAAGAAGAAAGAAAGGAATAGAGGAGAAATAAATAAGAAGAACAAAAAAGAAGAAAAGGAAGAGGAGAAGAAGAAAGGAATAGAGGAGAAGAAGAAAAAATAGAAAAATTCTATTTTTTTCTTCTTCTCCTCTATTCCTTTCTTCTCCTCCTCTTTTTTTTCTTCGATCTTCTCCTCTATTCCTTTCTTCTTCTCCTCTTTTTATCTCTTCTTCGTTTTCTTATGTTTTATCGGGTCTGTCGCCGCCAGGCTGCTCGCCTTCGCCCTCACCACCCCCTCGAGATAACTTCAACATGAGGGGCGGTCGATATATATACCCCCTCTCAACCGTGATAACCTATACAATGGAATCACCCCCCTCGGCCCTCTCGCTCGACCAAAACTCTCGAGGCCACCCAAATTTACCAAGTTAAAAGAGCGTTGTCGTCGAGGCCACCCCAAACCCTTGAAGCGTTGTGTCGAGGCGATCCCAAACCCTAGAGAAGCAGCGTCGAGGCCACGCTAACATGATTCCTTATTGTGATTAGCTAGCTAGTTCTATGTTTGCCACTAATATATATCCATCTATACCATGTTTGAATAATAATTGACATGTTGTAAATATTTGCAGAAACTATGGAGCACTACCGAGACGAAGCAACAGAAGCGATGTTGGGGGAGATGATCGCAGAAGGAACTGATGTTGTTGCGTCATTTTTCATCGACGTCGTTGGTGAGGAAGGACTGGGTGAAGAAGAGGGCTATGTTCATGATGGCTCCGGCCCATTAATGCCGGTACAAGAAGAGGGATATGTTCATGATGGCTCCGGTGATGACCCAATGGAGGTACAAGAAGGAGACCGTGTTGACTGCTCCGGTGACCGAACCGAGTCCGGCCAGGTATATATATATTAGTTAAGCCCGTGCTGACTAGTTAATTGATGCATTCATTGTTTTGGTATATGTACACATATTAATTACTCTCGTCTTTCTTCCTTTTAATTTCTAGCCCTCCGGATCGAGCACAACTTCGGTAAGGAGACGAGGCCCGAAGAAAAAGTTGAGCTCTGATGAAAGGTTTGAGATCATAGAAATCGCGCCCGACGGCGAACCGATTGAACCCATCCGGACAAAGAACGCATTTTCTGCTTAGTGCGGGGTTCTTGTTAGGGACAAGATCCCGATCAGCATCCAGCAATGGTATAAGCCTAAGGACGACCCTGAGGTGTCTTACGTCAATGATATGCAGAAAGAAGATCTTTGGACTCAGCTGAAGGCAAATTTCACACTACCGCCAGAGGAGGATCCGGAGAAGCCAGTTAAAGAGCAATTAATCAAGTCTTGTGCTCTTAAGAAGATGGCAACCCTATTCAGGAGGTGGAGGAAAGAGTTGAACCATTTTGTCGGAAAAAAAGACACCAGAATTCATCGGCAAATATGAGAAGATCAAAGATCACTGGCCCGCATTTGTATCCCACAAGACATCGGAAAAGAGTAAGAAGATGTCGGCGACGAACAAGCAAAATGTTGCGAAGAAGAAGCTTCACCATCGCACGGGGTCAGGTGGCTACCTCAAAGCCCGACCTAAGTGGTCCAAGGCTGAGAATGGTCTGCTTGAAAAAGGGATCGAACCGGAGACAATGAGATGGCCAGACCATTGCCGAACTTGGTTCTTCGGGGCTGGCAGAACCTTGGACCCTGCATCAGGGATGTGCTGTTGGACGGATGAGCAACTGGAAATACCAGTCAAGAACCTTCGGAAGTATATCAATGCAGCGCAGAAAGGGACGTTCGTACCAGACAAGGAGAAGGACGAGCTCACAATGGCCCTCGGGAATCCTGAGCACCCTGGACGGACACGAGGCACGCCAGGCTCCATTCAGTGGAAGGTTGGTTTTCCGGACGCAGGGGGTTACAAAACCCACGAGAGGAGGAACAAACTGGAGCAGGGCCAACTGCAGGCGCTGCACGAAAGGGTAATGGGGCTAGAGGAACGAGAAGAGGAATGAGAAGCAGCAGATCGCAGCAAACGACCTGCCGAAGCTTCCCCTGAAGCTACCCCGCCATCTCAGCGGAGAAGTAGCGTGGCTTCCACCGAGTTGCTTCAGCCGAAGCATGTCTTGACGGCTCCTGCCAGCTATCCCGTGGATGCTATCACGGAGTCTCAACATTGCCACATTATGGCGCGATGGATGAATTTGAAGGTCAAGGCGGCTGTTGGCTCTGTTTATCCTACTGGATCCGGAGCAACTTATGACTGCCGGCCGATTCCAGAAGGATATGCTAAGGTGATGGTGGATGAAATAACGGAGGGATTTGAGGACCTCGTGCTTGACCACCCTACCGGTGAAGGGGAGACTAGGCTGGGTTCTGCTCTGAAGACTCCATGCCTATGGCGGAAGGAGCTCATTAACCTTCCGAATTGGACGCCTCCGCCTCCTCCTCCTCCTCCGGCGAGTCAAGGCACTCCGCCTCCTCCACCACCTCCTCCTCCGGTGAGTGACGATCAGGGCACGCGTGGCGGAACTCCGCCTCCTTCTCCAGCGCGTGGCGGCACTCCGCCTGCACCGGCGCTCCCGAGCAGCCAGCAGCCTCCTCCTTCTCTGCCTCACCAGCAAGGGCGGAAGAGACCCGCCGCTGCCCCGGCTGCTTCGGCGCGTCGTACTCCTTCTCCTCCGCCTCGTAAGCAAGCACGAAAGAAGACAGATGCTGCAGCCGCTCCGTCTGCTCCGGCGTCTAGCAGCACAACCAGAGGGGGAAGGCAATACAGATACGGTCCACCTCTCAAGCCTCTAGAGAAGTTACCGTACGAGAGGACCGAGGATGAAAACGATAGGATTGTGCGGATCCATGTGAAGGAGTTCTTTGAAGGGGTGAAAGCAAAGAGACATCCACCTCCGGAGGAGAAGGTAGATCCGGTGAAAGCAAAGCACACTATCGATGCCCTGAGGAAACCACCAAAGTCTCCGCCGAGAACCAACTATGAGCGCATTACTGAACAGACATATCTCCAAGCCCAGCAGTCGGGTAATACTGTCAATGCTAAAAGGTTAAAAGAATGAGCAAAGGGGAAAAAATTCCTAGCTCGGCGAACAAGCATAGCAATCGTGCCCCCCGCTAAATGTGTCTAATGCTCCGGGGACGGTGGTCGGTTATGGCAATCTTGGAGATTACCTGCCTGACGATCAACTTCCTGATTTCTTGGAGGTGGACGAACACAGATACGAGTACGGGAAGCCTCTCGTCAAAGATGAAAAATCTCTGACAACAATGATGCGAAGATTCCATAATTGGTACATGGAAATCTGCAGAGAGTCTGGGGGTACGAATGCTTTGTATCTGAATATTAAAGAGGAGCATGACCTCGTTGCAAATGATCTGTTAACTGTTCCATTTGATGAGTTCTTCGCGTTCTTCAATCAAAAGGCCCTCGATAAACTAATGGTCTTTTGCTACTGTCTATAAGTACTATTTCTGTCATTAAGTCTCTCTATATAGCTCGGCTCTTTCATTTCATGTATTTATAATTAATTATCCTCAATATATTATGCAGATTGAAGATCGTCGAGTGCAAAAAACAAGAAATTTATGATATTGGGTTCATTAACACAAATATCATAGATGAATTTCTGGTTAAAAATGACGTCAAAGAGGCCGAGGACAACTTGCTACGATCGTTGATAAAAAATCAAAACAAAGATACCATACTCTTTCCTTACAACGACAAGTGAGTGTTACTGTCGTGTGCATATTCGGTTTCCCTTATTACTCGAGCGAGGTTATAGTAATGTAATAGATGAGTTATGCATGTGTGCGCAGGTACCACTATATTCTTCTGGAGATTAAGCTTGAGCATGGACTAGTAACCGTCTTAGACTCGAGACGGAAAGATCCCAAAACCTATGCAGACATGACTGAAATGCTCAGCAAGTAAGTTCAATCGATCATTATCGCACCATATCGGCAACTTTTTGTTCATTTCCTGATATCTCAAGTAATAATAATTATTTTCTTTGTCTTGCAGGGTTTGGAAACAGTTCACCGCAGAAGCTCCGGGACTGCCGAAGGAGCTGCGATATACATACCCGAAAGTAAGTACTACTGGCTAGCTAGTTGCGCGCATCTCCCGTTGATTCTATAGCTATACTTTCATCAATTCCATTTATAATGCTTCATTATCAGTTTGATTGACCTCTATTTCTCGTAAAGTGCTTGTGGCAGGAAGAAGGGAATGATTTCTGTGGATACTACGTGTGCGAGTTCATCCGCACCGCGACTTTGAAAAACAACCGGGGCTACTCTCAAAGACAATATGAAGTGCGTAAGAAATAATATTCACAATTTCATTTTATTACACCATCATTTCTGTTGAGTTTCATTCATATATATGTATTAATTAACCCCCTTCTTCAAATTAGACGTGGCAGATGCGGAATGAACTCCTAGAACCAGATCGCATGAAAGCAATTCAAGAGGAATTGGCGGGATTCTTTCTTGACCACGTCATCAATAAAGCCGGAGAATACCATGTGCAAATTGATTTCAATTGCTAGGGGTTTGTAATTAAGAGATCTTATACATATTGTACATGTATGTAGCCAGTAGCGTCGGATACATGATATATGAAAACTTGTTGTTCGGCCAATCTCTCGGAGAAGGAGAGGTCGATCGATCGGTATGCATGACGAACTTATGTACTCAATGGTTCTCTCGATCACTTATGTATATATAGTAGGTAGCATCAACCAAGCACGGACATAAGAGAGGACACTTCTCTCTATTAATTAGCTAGCTAACACAATATATGAAACACCTAAATTAACCCCCCAAAACCCCCACCCCCCCCCCCCATTCTTTCAAAAAAACAAAAACCCCAGCCACTGGAATGCTGACGCGTGGATGCCTTTTGGTCCCGGTTGGAGCCACCAACCGGGACCAAAGGCCCCCTGACTGGGCTCGGCGCACAGGGCCACGTGGAGGCACATTGGTCCCGGTTCGTGTTTGAACCGGGACTAATGGGTGGAGGTATTAGTAACGACCCATTAGTCCCGGTTCATGAACCGGGACTAAAGGCCCTTACGAACCGGGACTATTAGGTGTTTTTCTACTAGTGTTGTCTAGCCAGACACATGTGTCAACGAGAAAGAAGAATAAAACCGGTAAGGAGGAGACCGATATAGTGAGCATGTGTATGACTTACTAGGATACCACTATATCTCACCTCAGGTTTTGTAAAGTACCGCAAAGCAAATGGAACATCACATGGTAACCAAAGGTCCACTCGATTGGCATTGGTATAATCATGGGATCGATATGGACGTCGACTGTTCCGTTATTGGTCATTGAACGACGGTGTTTCGTTCATGTCTATGTTTTACTGAACCTACGGGGTCACAAGCTTAAGGTAATCACAATCTGTTGAGTGTTAGTAGGAAGAAAGTATCGAGGATTTATTTGTGAAATAGTTTCATTAATATTCGAAATAGTTCCGAGAGGAACCGGAAGTATTTCGGGGTCACCGGAAGGGTTTCAGAGTTTATCGGGTAATACCGAATATTCTGATAAATAATATACAGGTGAAACATGTTTTCGTTGATGTTAAATTAATAATTTCATCGTGCTAGCGAGAAAGTAATGGATGCATGGGCCGATTGAGCCGTGAGCTAGCTTGTGCGTGCGACGAGTAACTGGTTGTACAAAAGAAAATTCTGGACCACCATGCCACGCGTGCAGGCATGGAGCATTTCTTTTTTGTTTCCGAGAATTTGCATACATGGAGGAGGAGGACACGGTCGCTCGCTATACTTACGGATGAAGGATGACCGCGATAACCTGGAATTTAAGCGTGCTCAGGCTGGGGGAGTGGGAGGATGGGTGACCGTTCGGGAAGTTAGATGATTTGGAATGATGAGGGGTGATTAGAGATTAGAGGATAAATTGAGCAGTGATGAGGGGTGGTGATTAGAGATTAGAGGTTAAAATAATTCAGAAATTTGAAAATAAAAAAATCAAAAAAATTTAAAACAAAAAATCTTGAAATTTTCTTTAGTCCCGGTTGGTGTTACCAACCGGGACTAAAGGTGGAGCTCCACGTGGCCGTGACCTTTAGTCCCGGTTCGTGTTAGAACCGGGACTAAAGGGGGGAGGCATTAGTCACAACCCTTTAGTCCCGGTTCAAGAACCGGGACTAAAGGCCCTTACGAACCGGGACTGATGCCCCCTTATCTACTAGTGATAGTATATTAATCTAAAAGATAGAGAAGACCTTTACTCTAGGATTTCATTCAAATCCTTTTTGTTGAGTCACGAGTAGGCTTCCAACCTCACTCACTATACGAGTTTCAACATAGAAACCATTGCGGATATCCTTGTAACTCAGCAAGGTACAAGTAGAATCTTGATGCATGAATGCATCCATGATTATCATACAGTACCCTAGGGAGTGCAATTATGGCTGGACCAAAACCAACAATTACCCCATCATGACCAACAATTGTCATGATGTTTCCACTACTCCTCTCAAGAGTCTGGAAATACTGAATCTCCCTTGGTATCATGTTAATAGACCTAGTTTCTACTAACACATTTTCTTCTCAATTGGATTGTTCCAATAGGCTTCTATAGAGGAAGAAACCAATTTATATGATTGAACTCATATAGAAATACATACATTTATATCACTGGTAGTGAAGTCCACTAGCATGTCATCGACACTAAGTAGTGGATCTTTGTTTTGCTAAGTCTGGGCATGGCTTCCAACATTTCTTTTACCATGAGCCTTGTTGCTCGTGCCAATTGATTGCACTTCCAGACCCACCAAATGCTTGAAAGTATCATATTTACTTTCAATGTTAGTCATATGACCACACCACAACAACCTTCAGAGTTGCTAGCTTTGTCATTCTCCAAGAAATGAAATTTTCCATTTTGCAGTCCATTCATATCTGCTTCTCATCATGTCTTCACTTTCCTTCACCATTGACGAAACTATTCAGTCAAAAATCCTCATAAAAGGATTGAAAGTAACAAGCATCCCTCGATGAGATTACATCCAGAGCTGTAATATTGCAGAATCTCAACTACTAGTTGATCTAATGCACATAAGAGTTGTATGCTACCATAGACTCCAAGTCACGGAATTGGACGAGCGTCCATTTCCTGTGCACTTCAAGCAACATCATCATCCTATATGATCATATTGCTCCTCAAAAGAGCTCTAGAGTACTAGATACTCTATTTTTATAGATCATGGTGTAGTGAAGTGCAATGCAGCATCAAGAAATAAGGATCCAGACGATCCTCCCGCCTCCTCAGCGATTTGGGCTTCCTGGCCGTTGGATCTGCGCGCTTGATGTGATCTGAGCCGTTGAATCCAGCCCTGGGAAGACCTCGCCCGTCGGATCAAGGAGGATCTCCTGTAGCAATGAATAGTTTCATCCCGTTCGTGCCACCGCTCATAATTCCGGCGCCCCCCGGGGGCATTTTCGTCATTTCACGCACATGGGTATAAAAGTGGCGGCTCCTGTGGAGATAACCCTAGCCGCCTCGCTCCCGCACTCGCGTGTCCTCCTCCCCACCAGCGCCTCCCTCTCCTCCTTCCCCGCCGCCGCCCGGCCTCCTCCTTCAACCCCTCCGGCCGGCTCCTCTCCCGCTCGCGCCGCCTCCTCCTCCCCACCAGCGCCGCCCTCTCCTCCTCCCCCCTGCGCGCGAGAAGGGGAAACACCACCCACCCCCGGAGCACGAAGGGGACGACGCCGATGTCGAGATCGCAGGCATCGAGCCCGATATCCTGCGCCTCTCCTCCAGCTTCCTCCACCTCCGCATCTTCCGGGGCCACGACGCGCAGCCGACCGGGACAGGGCCGCGGGCGAGGGGGGGAAGGTCTCGCCCCCCTCGATCTGCATGGCACCGCCAGCCCGCCGCCGCGACGCGCCTTGCCGGCCGACGCCTCCAGAGCCCAGCAGCACCTCCCTCCCTGGAGGAGCCTCTCCCGCCCAGCAGGGCATCCCTACCTGGAGCAGCCGCTCCCGCCTAGCAACGCCGCCGCCTGAAACTGCACCGGCGACCCGTCCAGAGGCAGGTAGCGACCACTCCTCCCTCCTTCCTCCTTCCCTCTCTCGTTCCTCACCCTCTCCCTCCTCCCTCTTCCATCCTCTATTTCTTCAAGTTTTTTTCTTGATTACTTGCCTGAATCTGTATGTGCAAATACTCCAAATACCATGCAGATACAATTTGCCTTTCACTAAATTAAAAAACAGGTTGCCTGCATATATTTGTGTTGTATACTCCTGTTAGTGTTCATGTCTATCATTGGTTACACTAGGTTCTGGGATGGTACAGTACAATGTTTTCAGGTAGTGGGGATTGCTAGGAGCATGTCCTTCTCTTGGGACATTGATAACCATCTCTGTAGTTTCTGAGTAATATGGTAGCCATCTCAGTACTTTGGATGGAGTAATTTGTAAAAATTGGGTTTAATCTCCTGTGACAATTAATACAGTTTCATAATGTTAGCTAATTTTTCTTCATTCCTTAAGGCATTATTAGTTTCTTCTTGTTACTCCTTGTATTGATGAGAGAGAATGGATTTAGTAGCTTGAATGGATTTAGTAGTAAGAACAAAATAAGATACAGAAATTCTAAAACTACCCTTCTTGTGGGTTGACTGATAAATCCATGTAATATTTTGAGAAATGTTGTTTGAGTGCCTTTTAATTAAGATACTAGACTATGTTGGTACATATATATTTGGATGCTTGTGATTGGGCTGGAAAGGACAGAAACTTTCATCCCCTCCCCTCCTTCCTCCTCCTGATCTTTCTCTTCCTCTCTCTAATCTCTTGTTTTGTAGCAGCAAAGGACGAGTTGGGTGAGGGGATGGTCATGGTGGCGGCCAGATCCGCCATGGCTGCAGCAACTGCCACCTCTCAACTGATTTTGGGTGTGCAAGAGGTAGTCAGATTTTTGGCCATGGCCTCAACTAATTGTTCTTCTAGCTTTACTACTGGTTATTGATCAGAAACCAAATTGCAGGTTTATTGACTAGAAACTAATTTAGTTTAAATATGATCTCCAATTGCAGGTTCAAGGAATTGTCCTCAACGTCACTCAATTGGGAAAGATAATGCAGAGGGGTTGGAAGTAAATTGCAATGTCTCTGATAGCACCAACTGCCATTTACGGATCCAAGGTAAGATATTTAGTTTTCTAAAATGATATGCATCATTGTTAAATGTTGAAATTAGGCAGTCCAGCAAGAAACTTGATGGCAACATGCCTCCTAGGAATAATAAGGACATTCTTTATATAGAGGGAAAGCAAAGACATAATTGTTTCTTCTGGTTTGTTGTTACTTATTATATGTTGAGGCGCGACTAAATCATTTATGAAATGCCATAATAAACCTTTTATTTCTTACTATAGAAAGATAAATAAGGTTCACCGTTAAGAACAAAATAGTCTGTCTTAAGGATTGACAATTAGGATGCGCAAGCATACTCAGCCATGTCACCTTGCTGAATGAAAATATTATTTTAGACTCCTGGTAATATATGCTTCGTTGCATTTGTTGCAAATTTTCCCACTTATGCCTTGCATTTATGGATTTCCCCCCTATGGTGTAGGTTGTAGTTGCTGCTGTATGATGCTTTTGTGGCTTAGGGATCGATGCTACTCCCTTTAAGATTGTTGCTTCATGATTTTCTTACCAGGGGTTGTCATCTAAAGTTGATTTTATAGGAATCAGAACCTGTTCTTTTTTCTTCACCAAGAACTGGTTCCTGATTTGGCTGATGATCCTTTTCTTCCTATGGTATGCAGGCTTGTCGGCGGGGCGGTGCAAGGCGCAACTCCGATGCGGTTCCTCGGCGGTTGGATGGTGTTCAGGCGCAACCCCGGTGCCCACTGAGTACTGCCTCGGCTACAACCTCCCTTGGTGAGCTCCATCTTCCTCCTGCTCATCTGCTTCGGCTACTGCATTGGACATGGCCTTGGCTATATTGATGTGGTGCTCGTCTGGTTGGTGCTCTATGTCCTGCTCATGCATCGGTTCCTACTTGAGCTTTTTAGTTGTAGATGCATGCTATTCTAGGGTTTGCAGGCAGAGTTCATGTTTGGTTTCTATCACAGGAGTTCCTGCGATGATCTGGTTTACATGTGGATGCCCTGGTCATATAGCTATGCTCCTGGATTTGCTAAATTGATCAGTAGTGTTTGTTCTAGGGCGATGATGATTAACCTTGACTGAAATAAGTGTGCCTTTGAGCAATCGAGGCACCTATGGGTATCAAGCTGGATCCCCTCTCTTGTCTCGAGTCCTTTTTGATCATGTGATACTTGTTGTTCTGTCCTTGGATGGTCATTCTTGTTGAGTGATAACCAGGGCAACTCCACTGTATAAACAGATTGATCTGTGATAAGAGATGACAGGGGTAGGTTATATATATGATCGAGGAAAGCCGAATCTGAGCCCACTATGCAATGAACCCTGAACTATTTTTATTTCTATTTAAAGGTGTTGCTTATTTATGCTCTAGTGGCTTTCGTGCTGGGGCGATGATGATTAGCCGTGTTTGAAATAAGTGTGCCTTTGAGCAATCGAGGCACCTGTGGGTACCAACTTGAATCCTCCCTCTTGTCTCTAGAATCCTTTTTGATCATGTGATACTTGTTGCTCTGTCCTTGGATGGTCATTCTTGTTGAGTGATAACCAGGGCAGCTCCACTGTATAAACAGATTGATCTGGTGATAAGAGACGGGCGTAGGTTATATGATCGAGGAAAGTCAGATCTGAGCCCACTATGCAATGAACCCTGGATCCTTTTTATTTGTATTTAAAGGTGTTGCTTATTTATGCTCCAGTGTTTATAGTCGTCTTATGTAAAGATTTCTTCTCTCTCATACCTTTATTGCATATGAGTTGTTCTTGATCTTTTAGGTCCTCGATTTAATCTGGTTAAGAGTAAGCTGCACTTTGTTATACTAGAAAGACATGCTCCCAGCAAGTTATAGGGGCCTCTCTTGCTGCCTTAAGTTTGTATGGTAAAGTATGCATCATGTGTGCCTCTGTTTTGTTTCCCCCGGCCCTTGTATTCCTATGTCTTGCTTCACATATCATGGCACTTGATATATGAATGGTTGTTGTCAATCGGACGCCACCACCGCCGCCAATGCCATCGTGGCTCTTGCTGCCGTCAAACATTAAGTAAGTCATGACCTTCTCTTTTTTTGCTATGCGCATGGTTGCAACTACCCTACTGATTACAAAAGAAACATGAGCATGGCAGAGGTTGATTACAAAAGTTTTCTTCGTTCTTTCATGTTGGAGTCAGTGGCAGTACCTTGCCAGTTAAATTACCTTACTTTCCTATTAGAAAGCAGTGTATGCTCTCTAGCTACTTAATGTTTTCTTTCTTGGATGTAGTTTATTTCATATTTGTAGCTTCAAAATGATATGTCAAACATGCTCTAATTTTTTAATGCCATTAGAGATTTCGGCTCATATTACTCCCTTTATGTTTATGGTTGGATAGTGGTGCTTTTCTGATTAGGTATTCTCAATCATGTATCATATCTACTGTCAAATATGTTGGAGTCAGTAGCTGCGACCGTGGTTCGGCCTGCAGTTCCTGTTGGCTATGCTGATGGCCCTACCGCTGTGAATCTGTGATTGACGCCGATGTCCTTCTGTAGTGACAGATGTTGCACGCCAGATTGGTCTCGATGGCGTGCAATATTTAGTTTTAGCTTTATTGTGTGATTTTTTGTGTTTTTATGGTTTTACATTGGTCCTAAATTGTACATCAAAATCAGTGTAGCTGTATTAAGAGAGATGAGCTACTATGTAGGCATTATTTGTTTTTCTTATGTACCTGGTTACTTATCGTTCTTAATATTAAGAAGGGACATAAATAAGCTGAGTATTTGATCTGACTGGGTAGTGTTTGCCGGTTAACACATCTATGTTATTAGACCTGTTCTTTTTTCTTCCCACAGTTTGTCATTTAGAACGATTTTTTAGAGGAACCAGGAACTGGTTCCTGATTCACTTTTTCCTCTTTGTTGATGATCCTTTTCTTCCTATGGTTATGCAGGCTCGAGTCTTAGTTTGATCTTACAGTTCTAAGGCTCAAAGGTTGATGACTGCCATGAGGCACTGCCCAGTTAAATCTTCGTAAGTTGTTGAGCCTGAACTTTTCTTAATTATTTTCATCTTCTTAGCCTTGCCACATCATCTCTTAAAAATAGTTTGAATCCATCAACTGTGTGCTCTGCCTATGCAGTTCATTGAACCGTAAGATTAAAACCTTCATAAGTTGTAGCCCTGTCTCCAACTACCTCTTGAATATTAACATTTTTGTTGGAAAAAAGAAGAAAGATTGAATCATTTTGTTCACTCACTGGGAGGGTCACTATTGTTATCTGCAATGGCATCTACGATATATACTGAAAGTAGTTTTATTTATCTTTAGAACTTGATATATTTTCTAAAACCACTTATTATGCTTCTATTTGTATCTATGACTTCTGAAGCAAGTCAACACCCACACAGGCAAACAAACCAAACTGTCGGTAGAGTCACTGCATATAAGGAAATTTACTTTGCTTCCAGTAGTGGGTTTAGGCTTGATAGAAGCTTGGTTGTTTATACTTTCAGAAAACTGGATCTATCATGATTAAGATATGGTCAACATGTATATATTTGGTTCTACTCTGCCCTCCAGTCTTGCTTACCAATGTGATTGCTTAATGATTACTACGACATATCTTGCTAGGTCCAAGCTGACAACAATCCTCTTGGTCTTCAAGATTTTGTCGAGGCGGCAGGGATCAAAGAATATCAGATACATGTCTTCGTTTTCAAAATTAAAAGGGGAAACCATCTCTCACTGTGACCACTGCTGTGACCTCTCCAATCTACGCCAATCTACAGCAGCATGGTACGCCAATCTACAGCAGCATGGTATACAACTCTTCATCGAGATTTTGTTATGGTGCTTTGGATCGCTCTAGATACCAACTAATCATATATTATTTATTGTTGGTTTCTTATTCCATAAAAGTGCCTTGCGATGCGCTTAAGCTAACCACAATCCCATTGTTTTTCATGTCATAATACAACAAACTACCATTTTTTAATCTTATTACTATGCTCTTCTGTCTGTTGCTGTTGTCACTACCTCCTCTGGCTGAGATGGTCGTCGTCCCCTCTTTTGTGTTTTAGGAATATGCTCTTTTACTTTGCGAGTAGAAACCTTGATTAAGATTTGTGTGATCAAGTTTATGTGTTGCCTGCTTTGCAGTCTCTAAGTTCGGGCGGGTGGGTATCGGCAAGGCGGGCTGCCGACACGGTGTTGGAGTTGGTCAGTAGAGGTGCACCTATGCCATGTATGGGTCAATACTCTAGGAGGTTTCGTTGAGGCCCGGTTTATCCAGGTAATTGTTATACTACTGACATAGATACACTTTAGTTATCAAGGATTTTAATGTGCATTAATTAGAAGAATTAGATTTTACAAGATGATATGGATTTTGCATTTGGTATTCTTCATTTATGCTTCCTATATTCACTGCCCCGTTTATATGTTCTGTTCATTGGCATGCCATTTAAGTTGCAGCCAGCTACATGTACCATGGCCCCAATTTACCTTGGTGTTAGTTGGTTTCTAATTGGTAATGCCTCGGATGTTCAATTTTAGAAGGGGATACACTGATCCTATTCCACCACTGTAATTTAATGGCTCATATCATGTTATGTATTTCTGTTATATCGTGTACTTCAAATTTTGTATCAAAAGTCTTTTCGAGTATGAGGACTGTTATTTATTTACCACAAGTATTTAGCATGCAATTGGAAGTCTCATTATTAACATAAATACACTGTTCCTATTCTACCACAATGATTTAGTTAATGTGTTGTCATGGTCCAGGCAAGCCTATTTGCAATTCCTAAAGATATAGAATTCCCATACTAATGCTGCTACTCTATTTGCTCAAGAGGTCTCAAAATGAAAGCTAGGCATGCTCCTCATGATCAACCGTGTTTTATAACTAGATCAACAAAGTTTTCTGTATTTCATGATTGAGATGATGAAGTCATGTTTGCCAATGTCACCCAAAAATACACTAATTATTTTTCATCCTGTGCTCATTTCCAGATCTACTCTGGAACATTTTCCTATGGATAAGAGGGCCACAATAACAAGTGCATTCCAAGATTTTGTGAAGGCCACAGGGATCAAAGAATAACAAATCTGGGTCTTCACCTTCCAAGATCAGAAGGGGGAAACCATCGCTCACTGTCCATATGTTTTAAAAGCAGATTTCAAGTGCATTGCCTATACAAAAATAATTTTGTGCTCATCTATCTCACAAACTATTCACATCAAGTTCATATGGAATGGCACTCACGGAGGCAATTGAACCAAGCTATCTATTGTATGCCTAACTATGGCTTCGTAGTTTTATCACCTCCATTGCCATTGTTGGCTTTTGCTCTCTTATGTTTCTACTCGTATTACTGAACTTAATGTTAGCTAATTAGTTTTTCTATTCATATGACCGTAGTGAATTGGATGCTGCCTTGCTTTTGGCACTTTGATAGTCTCATGCCCATGTTTAACTCTTCTGGCACATAGTGAATGTTTCTTCTTACTCTTGAACCGGCCAGATAATCGGCTGTTCTGTTAGATGTGCTAAATCTTGCCTTCATACTGATACATCATGTCGTTTGATCTTCCACCGGTTGACCATATTGTTGGGACTGGCACCCTCGCGCCAAGGCGCGTTGCCGATCTAGTACTTTGCTATAGCGACTATAGCCGAAGCCCCTGAGCGGGTGTGGTTATGTGGGAACTGAGATTCCGGGCCGCCAAGTTAATCTTGACATTCATGGCCTAGGTTTGATTATTGATCCCAACAACGGCAAACTCAATAAAATTCTCTCTTGGATATGTCCAACATATCCTACATGAAAATTTCATGCCCATTAATTTACTCTCTAGTAAATTAATTTTCAAGCATCACTAGCATAGCAATCATAAATTGCCTAATCAAATATGTTGATGCATGAATGTGTTTTACCGTAAAAACACATAGTATGACCAAAAACTGCATAGCTAAAAGCTAAAACAGAATAGGGAAACTTAAAAGAAAAAGTCATGCGCAGAATCTGTACAACCCAAAGCATCCTTTTTTTTTGTTTCTCTCCCCCTTTTTTCTTTCTCTGGACAGAGATGGGTTTTAGACCGTTCAACCATATGGCCGGCCGTCCCCATCGACCACCTGCCCAATCCCGATCCAAACAACGGCCGCCCTCGTGCTTCCACTGCCGACCGTGCCGCCGGAAGCCGCGCATCCTCGGGAACATTGTTTTCTGCTGGACCGTCGTGTTGTGCGCCGGCGCAGCCGGCCACGCGTGGGAGGAGCGTTAAGCTGTCGCCATTACCGAAGTCGGTCGAGCGCCGGTGTCGCAATCGCTCTGAGGGGAGCCGCGTGAGCGGAGCGACCTCGCGGAGCCGAGGGCTGTGGCCCGAGAACGCCTCTGCATGCGCTTCTGCTCCCTATGGCGTTGCCTCATGGAGTCAAATTCGAGGACCGGTTGAAGGCCACTGCGCTTCTTCGTCGCCGCTCTGCGAGAAGATAGGCCGAGGGCTGTGCCTCACAGGTGCAACGGCCTCATCTTCCAGTGCAAGGTAAAATAAAGAACAATTGTACCTTCTTCCCTTTGCATGTTGGGTTGTTTATTTGACTTCAATCCTTGGATCGATGGAGATCCGTCTCTGTTCTTTCTCATTTTGCCCTGATCTGTTTGGGCAGCAACCAGCAATCGATTGTACATGCTCGTATAAAGTGATTTGCATATGCAGAAAACAAAACCATTCATTAGATCTGGAGTTTGATAGTAGGGAGGCGAAATCTAATGGATAATCTCCTGATCCAGTTTTCCTTTTGACAGATGCATGCATGTTAAAGCATCCTCGCCTTTGCCGTGAAAAGGCCGGTGTACAGCCGCGTTTGATGCAATCTGTAAGGCTGTGTTCCCGATCTCGTTGCTCATCGTGCTGGCGTGCAGCCCCACCGCCGTGTACGGTCGTCCCTGCCGCCGCAGAGATGTCGCCATCCGCGCCGGGCGCCGGGGTTGACTGCTTGCGGTTTCCCGCTGCAGCGCGCCGCACCGGAGGGCGCCGTTGTAGCGTATCGCGTGCCACGCGCCAGGAAATGCCGTGGCTTTTCCTAAGGGCCCGCCGTCGCGGGCAGCCACGCCGGAGGCCGCCGGGATAGGCCCGAGCGCCGCCCGTCTGCCTGGCCGATTAAATTGCTCCGCCAGTGAGCGTGATCAAAGGAATCAAGCGCCACCCAATTCGCTCTCGTGGTAGAGTCTATCATGTGCTGATAACGTGTTTAGAAACAAAGTAATGAATAGCAATGAATGATCTTTATTGATGATGGTGATTACAATATATAGTCCCTGAACGGACGTTTCCTACAGACACAACGATTGGAGCAGGCACGAGTGGAACGTCGCTTCCCGAGCGAACCGCCTTACCCCTTCGTACGTCTGTTATGGTTAGGAGAGATTAATCCTTTAATTAACACGGGTTAATTAGATCTCAACACACATCACAAAGATAATGCAAAAAAAAGAAGCATTTTTTTGAAATAAACCACGTCTCTATTTATTCATAAAAGGCGGGGATTTCTGCCGAGATAACATGAAGAATACACTCAGGTGGTGCTTGCACCCAAATTTTGCTCAAATTATTTGTTACCCCCTCCTTTGCCAAACCATGCGCCGCGCCATTCGCCGTCCTCCTTACCCACGTCACCTTCCATCTTTCTCTGTTTGCGAGCATAGCCTTCACCTCCTTGATCATTGGACCCAACACAGATAGATCCTCTTCCGTACACTGAAGCTTGCGAGCCACTTCCTGACAATCCACCTCTATATGTAGGCTAGATATGTTAAAAATCTCTGCAAGTTCTACCACCCTCTTGCATGCTAGCAGCTCCATTTTCTGTGGATCCCCCCCCCCCAGCGGGTGATAATTGCATGCAGCTCCTAGGAATGCTCCTTCGTCGTTCCTGAAGACCACGCCCACTGCCCCTTTCTCTCCCCCCTTTGTGCACGCCCCATCAACATTAGCCTTGACCCATCCTGCATCCGGCGTACTCCAGCGCTGCTGTTGAACCACAGTCGGAACTTTGCTCGCTTTGCCATGGATTGTCTGCCATTCCTCCATAAGCCGACGCACCCTTGCTGCTATATCTGCTGCCTCTTCTATCTTCTTTCCCTCCCGAGTATTATTCCGTGCCATCCATAAGGCGTAAAGGCTCTGCACCATGATCGCACGCTCATCTTCTGTAGCTTCCGCAAACCAGCTCAGAAGCCAGTGAGCTAATGCACTCTTAGAGTAGATCATATCCGGCGGGATCGCCACCGGCACTCCCAATTCCGAGTGCATTATTTTCCAAAACTTTGCGGAATGAGGGCATCTCCAAAACCGGTGCAAGTTCGTTTCCTCTCTTCAACAAGCCGCACAAAATACCCCCAGTTTAATCTTTCTTCGGTGTAGTTCCGAACCTACAGCAAGCCCATTCCGTAAAAGCCTCCAGGTATGAACCTTGATTCTGCCTGGCGCCACCGTGTCCCACAAGTTCATCCAGGCTTTATGGTTCACCACCGACGAAGACGAGCCCGGCGAGCCCCTTCGAGCCCTCTTCTTCTCCATGCATAAGTGGTAGGCTGACCTGACTGTAAAGACTCCGTTCTTCGTATAGTTCCACGCCAGATAGTCTTGTACCATCGGACCACCCACAGGAATTTGTATTATCTCAGATGCTTCATGTGGCGGAAACATATTTTGCAACTTTATTTGGTCCCGACCAGTGCTGGACTCATTTAGTAGATGCATAACCTTCGTCACACCCGGAACAAAAAACCTGGCCCAGTGGCTTCAGGCTTCCTTTGCGTGGGATCCAATTGTCATGGTGAATACTAACTTGGGAGCCATCACCAATACGCCACACCAGCCCCTCCAAAAGAAGATCTCGGCCATGCAATATGCTTCTAAAAGTGAAAGAACCCCCACCCGGGCAAGTTGCATTACGAATGGATCCTTCTGCGTAATACCTCGCCTTAAGCACCCTTGCACATAAAGAGTTAGGCTCCTGCAATAATCGCCAAGCTTGCTTAGCCAACAGGGCTTGATTAAACGCTTCTGGATCCCTAAATCCCAATCCTCCTTCACTTTTTCCAGTGCACATTTTGTCCTAGGCTATCCAATGTACTCTTTTTTCACCATTTGCTTCTCCCCACCAGAAGTTTGAAGATATAGATGACAGGTTCCTGCACATTTTCTTTGTGAGTTGAAAACAGCTCATAGTAAGAGTTGGAGTAGCTTGCAGCCCAGATTTAATAAGCACTTCCCTTGCCATCTTAGATAGCCCTTGACCCTTCCATCCTGAGACTTTCCCCTTTGCACTCTCCTTGACATACTTAATGGTCCCATCCTTTGATCTTCCCACCACTGTTGGAAGACCCAGATACCTCTCACTTAGCGCCTCTGAAGAAATCCCAATCACTTGTTTGAGTATTGCTTTGTCCCCATCTTCAGAGCCCTTCCCAAAAAATATGGCAGATTTCTCCAAATTAACTCTTTGTCCCGAGGCCTCCTCATAATCCTGCAAAATAGTCCGCAAGCATAAAAAAATCCTCTTGAGACCCTTCCAGGAAGACAATAGTATCATCAGCAAATAGAAGGTGAGTAACCGTGGGGCCAGTGCTCCCAAAAGATACCCCCTTAATCTTTCTCTCCTCCTGAGCGTGCTTTAGCAGAGCTGAAAAGCCTTCAACACAAAATAAAAACAGATATGGTGACAGTGGATCACCCTGTCTAAGGCCTCTTGACGGAACAAAACGACTAGAAAAACCCCCATTTAGCTTCACTGTAAACCTCGCCGTCCTCACACATCTCATGATCATCTCCCTCCAGTGAGTGGAGAACCCATATTTTTCCATTACTTGATCCAAGAAGATCCACTCCACTCTATCATACGCCTTCATCATGTCTAGTTTTATTGCACACAAGGGTTTCCTTCTTTTCCTCTTTCTGATAGCGTGAACACACTCATATGCCATCAACACATTGTCCGTCATTAATCTCCCCGGCACAAAAGCACTCTGTTCATCCGCTATCAGTATTGGCAACACCACTTTTAGTCTGTTTGCCAAAACCTTGGATGCAATCTTGTATAGAACGTTACAAAGACTTATTGGTCTAAATTGAGTGAGCTTATCTGGTGAATAGACTTTGGGTATCATAACAATCACGGTATCATTAAAACCCTCCGGCATCATCTTCCACTCAAGAAATTCTCTTATGGCCACACACACCTCATTCTTTAACAACGACCAGTGTCGTTGATAGAACATCGCCGGAAAGCGATCCGGCCCCGGGGCCTTCGTCGGCCCCATTTGAAATAGCGCTCTCTCAATCTCCTCATCCGCAACCGGGATTGACAGTATCATGTTCATCTCTTCCGTGACCATCATGTGAATATGCTGCAAAATCTTCTCACTATGCCTTGATCCATCCGATGTGAACAACTTGGCGTAGAAAGCTGCGTCCATCTACCTCATGACATCGTCATCAACGCATTTAGTACCATCCTCTCTACAAAGCCCCTTAACTGTATTCTTCCGCTTTCTATGTGCTGCTCGGTTCTGGAAGTACTGCGTGTTTTGGTCACCATACTGTAACCAGTCCACCCGTGACCGTTGTTTATAATAAATCTCTTCCCTTTCATATAGATCGTGTAACTGGTCCTCTAAGTCCTTAATCTCCTGCCCATAGTCAGTTCTGACTGCCCTTTCTTTTGCATCTTTCAGCTGCCATTTGAGGTGACCAATCTATTTTTAATGGAACCAAAAACCTCCCTGCTCCAAATCTGCATTGCTTTCGCCATAAGTGCTAGTTGTTTGCATGCCGCATCCATCCCGGGTTGTCCCTGGTTGGTTGCATGCGCTCTATCCCATGCACTAGTCACCATCGCTTTGTAGTCAGCATGTCTAGTCCAGGCCGCCTCGTACATGAACGGACGCGGCGGGCGAGATGTTGTATCGGCCAGTGCCGACGCAACACGCACAAGCAATGCTTGGTGATCGGACTCCTCGGTCAGAATATGCAATACCTCTATCTCCGGGAACAATTGCATGAAGGATGTTGAGCACGTTGCCCTATCCAGGCGAACCTGTATATTTTCCCCTCCTTCCCTCTTGTTATCCCATGTGAAAGGGTACCCTGAGAAACCAATATCCGCAAGCCCACAATCAGCTAAACAGTCTCTAAACTCATCCATCTGTCGGATGCTTCTAGCCTTGCCTCCTATTTGTTCTTTCTGCACCATTGCCTCATTGTAATCTCCCACACATATCCACGGAAGATCATCTTGTTTCCTCAAATACCTCAAGGCTTCCCAAGTTTTATTCCTCCTTTCCACACATGGCTCCCCATAATTCCAGTGAACCTATAGATCCGCCCATCCGTCTCCATTTGACAGTCTATTTAGTTTAGATATATTATAACCGAGCACTCTTCCACCCCTCCCGGACCATCAATGGTTTCTGCCGTTGGATCTAGACTTGTGATCATTTTTGGTCACTGGATCAACCTATGATTGCTATAGTTTTCGCAAGTGGGCATGGGCTGCTGCTCCCGTAACAAAATTGGGCTTCTCTGGTAAATTTGGACAACATGGGCCTCTGAATGCTTCGCCAGGTCGTTGTGCTGCTGTTTTTGTAACGCTCCTCCCCCATACTGCATCCCATCGCCGGTCCTCATCCCCATCCCCGGCGGCGCCCTAGATGGAGGTCGATGGCATATATTCCTATGGAGGCCGCGCCCAGCAGTATCCATGGTGGCACAGGTATCCTCCCCGTCCTTCTTATCTTATCCTTTCTCCTCCGCATACGACCCTCATCCACCGCGTCCCACACACCTCCGCTGTGGCCGGATCCATGGTGACGCCCAGCGGGATCCATGTAGGCGCGGCCACCATATAACCATGTAGGCACGGCCACCATAGCCTAGTCCCGTCCACCGTTGTCCCCCTTCCTCCAGTCCTAGCCCTTCTTCCCTTTCCTATTTGCTATAGAACAAAAGGGGTGTTGATGTGTGACTGATCCGCGCCATCTGCTGTAGAACAAAAGGGTTGTCGTGGTCACAATCTTGTATGAAGTAATGCCCAATCCTTCTGATTACAAATAAGCTTTGTTAAAATTTTGATCTATTTCTTTTATTGTGAGTTTATTAGTTCTAGAGTTCGATATTGATTTACCTCGTGCCAGCACACCAAACAAATGATTTTGTTTCTTGATGATGGTTCTATTTTACTAGCAACTGAGGACATCTATAACATCTCGATCTTCTCTGTGCAGAATGTGGAGAGACACACAAACCTGTAGAGGATCGAGGAAGTGACTCGGTGGTCAACTAATAGCTAAGCACACTAACATGCTTGATATTCCCGATCTATTTGTACGTGTTTGATGTTTAGGCACTAAGGCACATGCAAAACAGGGGAGCAACGAGTCTGGGCAGTTGCCAAAGGTGAGGGCACACATAATGTGTGCCGGAATGTCCGGCATCTCCCTAATCCAATTCGCCAAACAAACATCAAAACCAATAACAGATTTCTGATTTATTCCCTCTTTCTCGATGTAGGCAGAGCTTTCCAGTGCATTTCTTTTCTTGTGTGTAAACCAGATTCACGTGGCTTGGATATGCAATTGCTTGATATTGTTGTCATTACATGGATGCTCTTGTGGCCTCATGGGTAAAGTGTAGACTCTAATCAGGTGATTCGAGTACCATGAAATGTGATTACTTCTGTGCTGCCTATGACCATGTAACGTAACTTACGGATCTGAAGTTAATTTTTATTTATCCTTATATATTTGATTCTATGTCTATGGGCATTTCTCTTTTTGAGTGCTTATGCAGCTAATTGAAACCCTAATGGAAAGTTTCAAAGACTATATTAAGGTATATGCTCAGCTCTTTATGTTCATTTTGAATTTCTCATGTTTTACGGTGGAGGTTTTTATATGTAATTCTCTGATTACACTCCGCAAACATGCATTAGTTGTCAATATCGTCAGCTGTCCACACTAGCAACTTACATTAGTAGTGCACTTCTATGTAATAACAACAATGCTGCTGGACAGGTCCTTTCACCTGGACCCATCAGTTTTCTACATCTCAAGAAATCTGAATATCAAGTTTTCAAACTTGAGTACCTGAATTTTATTTGTCCAAATGAGAACTGTCTAAGTCGTACAAACTTCCTGTTATTTGTTTACCCAATTAATCTTACAGATATCCTATCTAGGGAGAAAATATACAATCCATTGTTACACTAATGATGCTAGCATCACACGGGAGGTTGTTCATGTCATCCAAAATTGCTACAAGAATCTAAAGGCCAATTGAAATCATTTTTTACCCAAACTGCAACTATACTGCAGCTTCTTTTCGGAGCTCTACACATGTTGGTACTGTCCTATCGAAGTTTGTGTACTAAGATATTAATTAGTGAGTACTGCTAAACATGCAGTGTGTTATACGTAAATTAGCCGCATGCCATGTTGAGTACTTGCTTTCTTGGTTCTTAGTTTCAGGTTTTGTTGCCTGGTTCTATTATTTTTTGAATAATGCTATTAAGATGCAGTCGTGTCACTTTGCCTCTAATATTTCTACACATCTTTATTTTCTCTATCTGCGTGCTCCTATTCTAAGTGATCTCTATGTTAGCTTCAAGGTCAACCTTAACAGTCAATGTGAGGTTTATCCCTAATAATAAAATGTAAATTAGGAAAATGGAATTATAGCAAATCTTGTTTGTTTAGGTAAGCAATGTCATGACTTGAATACCAAAAGTATTTAAGTCCAAAGTTGTTTTGTGTGTAGGCTTAACTGAGTGCAATTATCATCTACGTCTATGGATAGTTTGGAAAGGCTACAATGGGGTTGCTGAGTAAGTTTTGCATTGGTGTTATACTGTTAGTACATTGGCATGTAAAATATTTTGTCTTGTGATGTTTGGTATTAAATCACATTTCCTTTCTCTTCTGCTATATTGCAGGGTAAAAGGCTTCCTGACAGGTGACCATAACCATTGTTCATGAAACTACTTATTGCTCTTGACGAAAGCGATGCTGAAGGATCAAGGGTTCAATCAAGACCTATTAGTTACCTTGACCATTTTGTATCTCTTTCGATTTCTTCAATTAAAAGGCCATCGATTACTGAATTGTGTCTTCTATGCTACAATGAATTATGATTTGTATATTGGTAATGCTTCTATCGGAAAATGTGGACAAATGAATTCCACAACTACGTGAGCTTTTCTTAATAAGATGTTGTTACTTTCAAAAAATATGTACATATACAAATATATGTGTTTATTCCTATAATTTGATTATCAAAATAGACGGGCGCGGCAACGCGCGCCATCAGTGATCTAGTATAGTATTGACACCAAGGTCTGACCATTACCTTCACATGATCTCTCCACCACAGCGTCAATCCTCCACTCTTTCCTGCACAACTCACCGCCACCCCGTGCGAGAACCCAAGGCTCCATTTGAGTCTCTCCATCGCTTTTGCACTCTTCTTTGTCTCTGACAAGAACACCACCGCTGGGTTGTAGGACCGTACCAGGTCTCTCAATTCGCCAACTGTCGAGTCCAACCCCAGTCCTCAACAGGTCCAGGCCAAGACATTCATTGTGCCCGGCGGCCCTGTCCCTCAGGGTCCGCCGATGAAGCAGTGGGTTCCTCAATGCGATCAAACACCGTCGAAGTTTTCTGTCTTGTATCACGTACAAAAGAATCATTCCTTTCATATCGACCACCATCACCTTTCGCCACTCAATATTGCCTTGGCCTCTTCTTCCTCTCTCTCAGGCCTTCATTTCTTGGGCTTCCGGGAGAGTGATGTCTTGCCCCATATTCTGGTCTAGGCTTGCGCACATAGTACCCCTGCCTCCTCTCTCTCCCACGGAAGTTGCTTGACGATCCCACCGCATAATTCTCCCATCACCCATACTGCCTATAATTGTTCCTTAACTCAGCCTGCTTCTCCTGCTGCCTCTCTCTCAACTTAGACCGCAGCTCTCTCTCCCTCTTCTGTTCCAAATCATCTCTCAAGTCTCTTTCTGTTCTGATCTCCTCTCCCTGCACTTGCTCCTTTCGAGCCTTGTCTTCTTCCCCCTCCCCCTTGCCATCCCCGCCAGTGCGAGAAATAGACGGGGTAGCAACACTAGTAGAAAAACACCTAATAATCCCGGTTCGTAAGGGCCTTTAGTGCCGGTTCATGAACCGGGACTAATGGGCCGTTACTAATACCTCCACCCATTAGTCCCGGTTCAAACAAGAACCGGGACCAATGTGCCTCCATGTGGCCCTATGCGCCGAGCCCAGTCAGGGGTCCTTTGGTCCCGGTTGGGGGCACCAACCGGGACCAAAAAGCATCCATGCGTCAGCATTCCAGTGGTTGGGGTTTTTGTTATTTTTTTTTTGAAATGAGGGGGGGGATTGGGGGTTTTGGGGGATTAATTTACGTGTTTCATATATTGTGTTAGCTAGCTAATTAATAGAGAGAAGTGTCCTCTCTTCTGTCCGTGCTTGGTCGACTCTACATACTATATATACATAAGTGATCGAGAGAACCATTCAGTACAGAAGTTCATGCATACCGAGAGAAGTGATCGATCGACCTCTCTCCTTCTCCGAGAGATTGGTCGAACAACAAGTTTTCGTATATCATGTATCTGACGCTACTGGCTACATACATGCATGTACAATATGTATAAGATCTCTTATAATTACAATCCCCTAGCAATTGAAATCAATTTCCACATGGTATTCTCCGGCTTTATTGATGACGTGGTCAAGAAAGAATCCCGCCAATTCCTCTTGAATTGCTTTCATGCGATCTGGTTCTAGGAGTTCATTCCGCATCTGCCACGTCTAATTTGAAGAAGGGGGTTAATTAATACATATATATGAATGAAACTCAACAGAAATGATGGTGTAATAAAATGAAATTGTGAATATTATTGCTTACGCACTTCATATTGTCTTTGAGAGTAGCCCCGCTTGTTTTTCAAAGTCGCGTTGTGGATGAACTCGCACACGTAGTATCCACAGAAATCATTCCCTTCTTCCTGCCACAAGCACTTTACGAGAAATAGAGGTCAATCAAACTGATAATGAAGCATTATAAATGGCATTGATGAAAGTATAGCTATAGAATCAACGGGAGATGCGCGCAACTAGCTAGCCAGTAGTACTTACTTTCGGGTATGTATATCGCAGCTCCTTCGGCAGTCCCGGAGCTTCTGCGGTGAACTGTTTCCAAACCCTGCAAGACAAAGAAAATAATTATTATTACTTGAGATATCAGGAAATGAACAAAAAGTTGCCGATATGGTGCGATAATGATCGATTGAACTTACTTGCTGAGCATTTCAGTCATGTCCGCATAGGATTTGGGATCTTTCCGTCTCGAGTCTAAGACGGTTACTAGTCCACGCTCAAGCTTAATCTCCAGAAGAATATAGTGGTACCTGCGCACGCATGCATAACTCATCAATTACATTACTATAACCTCGCTCGAGTAATAAGGGAAACCGAAAATGCACACGACAGTAACACTCACTTGCCGTTGTAAGGAAAGAGTATGGTATCTTCGTTTTGATTTTTATCAATGATTGTAGCACGTTGTCCTCGGCCTCTTTGATGTCCTTTTTAACCAGAAATTCATCTATGATATTTGTGTTAATGAACCCAATATCATAAATTTCTTGTTTTTTGCACTCGACGATCTTCAATCTGCATAATATATTGAGGATAATTAATTATAAATACATGAAATGAAAGAGTTGAGCTATATATAGAGACTTAATGACAGAAATAGTACTTACAGACAGTAGCAAAAGAGCATTAGTTTATCGAGGGCCTTTTGATTGAAGAACGTGAAGAACTCATCAAATGGAACAGTCAACAGATCATTTGCAACGAGATCGTGCTCCTCTTTAATATGCAGATACAAAGCATTCGTACCCTCAGACTCTCTGCAGGTTTCCATGTACCAATTATGGAATCTTCGCATCATTGTTGTCAGAGATTTTTCATCTTTGACGAGAGGCTTCCCGTACTCGTATCTGTGTTCGTCCACCTCCAAGAAATCAGGAAGTGCATCGTCAGGAAGGTAATCGTCAAGATTGCCATAACCAGCCACCGTCCCCGGAGCATTAGACACATTGAGCGGGGGGCACGATTGCTGTGCTTGTTCGCCGAGCTGGGCAATTTTTTCCCCTTTGCTCGTTCTTTTGACCTTTTAGCACTGACAGTAGTTCCCGACCGCTGGGCTTGGAGATATGTCTGTTCAGTAATGCGCTCATAGTTGGTTCTCGGCGGAGACTTTGGTGGTTTCCTCAGGGCATCGATAGTGCGCTTTGCTTTCACCGGATCTACCTTCTCCTCCGGAGGTGGATGTCTCTTTGCTTTCACCCCTTCAAAGAACTCCTTCACGTGGGTCCGCACAATCGTATCGTTTTCCTCCTCGGACCTCTCGTACGGTAACTTCTCTAGAGGCTTGAGAGATGGACCGTATTTGTATTGCCTCCCGCCTCTGGTTGTGCTGCTAGACGCCGGAGCAGACGGAGCGGCTGCGGCGTCTGTCTTCTTTCGTGCTTGCTTACGAGGCGGAGGAGAAGGAGTACGACGCGCCGGAGCAGCCGGGGCGGCGGCGGGTCTCTTCCGCCCTTGCTGGCGAGGCGGAGAAGGAGGATGCTGCTGGCTGCTCGGGAGCGCCGGCGCAGGCGGAGAAGGAGGCGGAGTGCCGCCATGCGCCGGAGAAGGAGGCGGAGTGCCGCCACGCGTGCCCTGATCGTCACTCGCCGGAGGAGGAGGCGGTGGAGGAGGCGGAGTGCCCTGACTCGCCGGAGCAGGAGGAGGAGGCGGAGGCGTCCAGTTCAGAAGGTTGATGAGCTCCTTCTTCCATAGGCATGGAGTCTTCAGAGCAGAACCCAGCCTAGTCTCCCCTTCACCGGTAGGGTGGTCAAGCACGAGGTCCTCAAATCCCTCCGTTATTTCATCCACCATCACCTTAGCATATCCTTTTGGAATCGGCTGGCAGTGATAAGTTGTGCCGGGTCCACTAGGATAAACTTGGCCAACAGCCGCCTTGACCTTCAAATTCATCCATCGCGCCATAATGTGGCAATTTTGAGACTCCGTGATACCATCCACGGGATAGCTGGCAGGAGCCGTCAAGACATGCTCCGGCTGAAGCAGCTCGGTGGAAGCCACGCTGCTTCTCCGCTGAGATGGCGGGGTAGCTTCGGGGGAAGCTTCGGCAGGTCGTTTGCTGCGATCTGCTGCTTCTCGTTCCTCTTCTCGATCCTCTAGCCCCATTACCCTTTCGTGCAGCGCCTGCAGTTGGTCCTGCTCCAGTTTCTTCCTCCTCTCGTGGGTTTTGTAACCCCCTGCGTCCGGAAAACCAACCTTCCACGGAATGGAGCCTGGCGTGCCTCGTGTCCGTCCAGGGTGCTCAGGATTCCCAAGGGCCATTGTGAGCTCGTCCTTCTCCCTGTTTGGAAGGAACGTCCCTCGCTGCGCTGCATCGATATAGTGTCGAAGGTTCTTGACTGGTATTTCCAGTTGCTCGTCCGTCCACTGGCAAAACCCTGTTACAGGGTCCAAGGTTCCGCCAGACCCGAAGAACCAAGTCCGGCAACGGTCTGGCCATCTCATTGTCTCTGGTTCGATCCCTTTTTCAAGCAGATCATTCTCAGCCTTGGACCACTTAGGCCGGGCTTGCAGGTAGCCACCTGACCCCGTGCGATGGTGAAGCGTCTTCTTCGCAGCATTTTTCTTGTTTGTCTCCGACATCTTCTTACTCTTTTCCGATGTCTTGTGGGCCACAAATGCGGGCCAGTGATCTTTGATCTTCTCATATTTGCCGATGAATTCTGGTGTCTTTTTATTTTTGACAAACTGGTTCAGCTCTTTCCTCCACCTCCTCATTAGGGTTGCCATCTTCTTAAGAGCACAAGACTTGATTAATTCCTCTTTAACTGGCTTCTCCGGATCCTCCTCTGGCGGTAGGGTGAAATTTGCCTTCAGCTCAGTCCAAAGATATTCTTTCTGCATATCATTGACATAAGACACCTCAGGGTCTTCCTCCTTAGGCTTATACCATTGCTGGATGCTGATCGGGATCTTCTCCCTAACAAGAACCCCGCACTGAGCAGAAAATGCCTTCCTTGTCCGGATGGGTTCAATCGGTTCGCCGTCGGGCGCGATTTCTATGATCTCAAACTTTTCATCCGAGCTCAACTTTTTCTTCGGGCCTCGTCTCCTTACCGAAGTTGTGCTCGATCCGGAGGGCTAGAAATTATAAGGAAGAAAGACGAGAGTAATTAATATGTGTACATATACCAAAACAATGGAAGCATCAATTAACTAGTCAGCACGGGCTTAACTAATATATATATACCTGGCCGGGCTCGGTTCGGTCACCGGAGCAGTCAGCACGGTCTCCTTCTTGTACCTCCATTGTGTCACCGGAGCCATCATGAACATAGTCCTGTTCTTGTACCGGCATTAATGGGCCGAAGCCATCATGAACATAGCCCTCTTCTTCACCCCGTTCTTCCAGCTGACCAACGGTGTCGAGGAGAAATGACGCAACTTCATCCCTTCCATTTGCGATTATGTCCCTCAATATCGCTTCTGTTTCTTCGTCTCGGCAGTGCTCCATAGTTTCTGCAAATATTTACAACATGTCAATTATTATTCAAACATGGTACAGATGGATATATATATATATATATATATATATATATATATATATTAGTGGCAAACGTAGAACTAGCCAGCTAATCACAATAAGGAATCATGTTAGTGGCCTCGACGCTGCTTCTCTAGGGTTTGGGGTCGCCTCGACACAACAATGCTTCAAAGGTTTGGGGTGGCCTTGACGACAACGCTCTTTTAACTTGGTAAATTTGGGTGGCCTCGAGAGAGTTAATTTGTCGGGTAGGGGCGCGGCGGGAGGGGGTAGGAGACCAACATCGTTTTCTCTCTAGGGTTTGGGTGTCCTCGAGAGTTTTGGTCGAGCGAGAGGGCCGAGGGGGGGTATATATATCGACCGCCCCTCATGTCGAAGTTATCTCGAGGGGGTTATATCGACAACGACGCGACAACGACGAGAAAGGAAAATAATTAAGGAAAAGGAAGAAAAGAGGAAGAAGGAAGAAGGAAGAAGAAGAAAAAAAAGAGGAGAAGAAGAAAGGAATAGAGGAGAAGAAGAAAAAATAGAAATTTTTTTCTATTTTTTCTTCTTCTCCTCTATTCCTTTCTTCTTCTCCTCTTCTTTTTCTTCTTTTTTCCTCTTCTTATTTATTTCTCCTCTTCTTCCTCTCCTCTTCTTCATCTTCTTATTTTCCTTTTTCCTCTCATTCTTTTTCTTCTTCTTTCTTCCTTCTTCCTTCTTCCTCTTTTCTTCCTTTTCCTTATTTTACTTTAAATTTCTCCTCTACACTAACCTAAAATGCACTAACCTAAAATCGATATCTACTAACAACCTAAATAAAAAATTAATACATATATGAAAAAACATATATAAACAAAAAAATGCTATGAACATTATATTCATACATACATATATATATAGCCACATCCATTCATCATATATATAGCTACCACACACATATATACATTATATATATGAAAAAAATGCAATGAACAAAAAACATACACTTATGAAAAAAATACTATGAACATGTACATATATATATATATACACATACAAACACATATACACAAAAAATGCAAAAAATTGCTATGGAAATTGCAGGGGTGGCGCGCGGCGGCCGCGCAGGGCAGGGGCGGCGGCACCGGCCGCGCAGGACAGGGGCGGCGGCGCGCGGCCGCGCAGGGACAGGGGCGGCGCGCGGTGGCCGCGCAGGGGCGCGGGACGGGAGGGGCGCGGGAGCAGGCTGTGCTCACAGGGGGCGGCGGCGACGGCGCAGGCGAGCAGCCTGACGGCGTCGGTGGCGGCGGCGACGGCAAGGTGGAGCAGGGGCGTCGGGCGGCGACGGCGACGATGAGGAGCAGGGGCGCGTCGGGGGAGAAGTGGGCGATTTGGCCGGAAACTGCTAAGTGTTTGCTTATATAGCAAACCCTTTAGTCCCGGTTGGTGGCACCAATCGGGACTAATGCACCCTTTGGTCCCGGTTGGTGCCACCAACCGGGACCAAAGGCCTCTTTTTCGGCAGCCCAAAGGGCGGGAACCGGCGGCCTTTGGTCCCGGTTGGTGGCACCAACCGGGACTAATGCCCCCCTTTAGTCCCGGTTGGTGCCACCAACCGGGACCAAAGGCCTCTGTGCTGCCCGCCTCGAGGCCAAAGTTTAGTCCCACCTCGCTAGTTGAGAGGGGCGCGCAGTGGTTTATAAGCCCCACTGCCGCACCCCTCTCGAGCTCCTCTCCACCGCAGGCTTTCGGGCCTACTTGCTATTGCTTTGCCTGATGGGCCTTTTGGGCCTACTACGGGCCTGAATCCTGGCCCATAGTAGGGTTTCATGTCGTATTCAGGCCGTGGGGGCCCAGTAGGAGGCATTTTTTGTTTTTTGTTTTCTTTACTTATTGTTGCTATATTTATTTTTTTCCAGTTTTTTTCTTTTGTTTTCTGCATTATTTATTTTCTTTTGTTTTTTGCTTTATTTTTTAATTGTTTTTGCTTTTAGTTTTAGGAAAATTATAAACTTTCTGTTAGTGCCATTAGTTTTCAAATTTGAAAACACTTTTTTTGTTTTTTTGTTTTCTTTCTTGCTTTATTTATTTTATTTTGTTTCTACTTACAACAAAATACTTATTGTTGTTTTTTGTTTTGTTTTCTGCATTATTTATTTTCTTTTGTTTTTTGCTTTATTTTTTAATTGTTTTTGCTTTTAGTTTTAGGAAAATTATAAACTTTCTGTTAGTGCCATTAGTTTTCAAATTTGAAAACACTTTTTTTGTTTTTTGTTTTCTTTCTTGCTTTATTTATTTTATTTTGTTTCTACTTACAACAAAATACTTATTGTTGCTATTTTTAATTATTACGAGGGCCGAACCATAAGACATTAAAGCATTTCAAATGAACTCTGAAAAAGTTGAAAGTTGGCATGGTATCATAAATTGACCCACATAGCATGTGCATGTACAAAACGGACAATGGTATCATACTCGTCAGTTACAAAGTTGGCATGGTATCATCATAATAGTTGCGGGAGAAAGTCTTCACTTTTTCTTCGCTTGTGTCATTTGCTTATTGCGCCGTAACCATGGATAATCTTCATCGTTTATCAGGATGCTGGGGTCAGCCTTGACTTTGAAGGGAGGAATTTCATGAAACTTTTCATAATCTTCAGACATGTCTGTCTTGTCCTCCACTCCCACGATGTCCCTTTTTCCTGAAAGAACTATGTGGCGCTTTGGCTCATCGTATGATGTATTCGCTTCCTTATCTTTTCTCTTTCTCGGTCTGGTAGACATGTCCTTCACATAGATAACCTGTGCCACATCATTGGCTAGGACGAACGGTTCGTCAGTGTACCCAAGATTTTTCAGATCCACTGTTGTCATTCCGTACTGTGGGTCTACCTGTACCCCGCCTCCTGACAGATTGACCCATTTGCACTTAAACAAAGGGACCTTAAAATCATGTCCGTAGTCAAGTTCCCATATGTCCACTATGTAACCATAATATGTGTCCTTTCCCCTCTCGGTTGTTGCATCAAAGCGGACACCGCTGTTTTGGTTGGTGCTCTTTTGATCTTGGTCAATCGTGTAAAATGTATTCCCGTTTATCTCGTATCCTTTCCAAATCAATACAGTCAAAGATGGTCCCCTGGACAACAAGTACAGCTCATCACAAACAGTGTTGTCACCTCTGATACGTGCTTCCAACCAACTGCTGAAAGTCCTGATGTGTTCACATGTAATCCAGTCGTCGCACTGCTCCGGGTGTTTGGAGCGCAGACTGTTCTTGTGTTCATCGACATACGGGGTCACCAAGGTAGAGTTCTGTAGAACTGTGTAGTGTGCTTGAGACCAAGAATATCCGTCCCTGCATATTATTGAGTCCCTTCCAAGCGTGCCTTTTCCAGTCAGTCTCCCCTCATACCGCGATTTAGGGAGACCTATCTTCTTAAGGCCAGGAATGAAGTCAACACAAAACCCGATGACATCCTCTGTTTGATGGCCCATGGAGATGCTTCCTTCTGGCCTAGCGCGGTTACGGACATATTTCTTTAGGACTCCCATGAACCTCTCAAAGGGGTACATATTGTGTAGAAATACGGGGCCCAGAATGACAATCTCGTCAACTAGATGAACTAGGACGTGCGTCATGATATTGAAGAAGGATGGTGGGAACACCAGCTCGAAACTGACAAGACATTGCACCACATCACTCCTTAGCCTTGGTATGATTTCTGGATCGATCACCTTCTGAGAGATTGCATTGAGGAATGCACATAGCTTCACAATGGCTAATCGGACGTTTTCCGGTAGAAGCCCCCTCAATGCAACCGGAAGCAGTTGCGTCATAATCACGTGGCAGTCATGAGACTTTAGGTTCTGAAACTTTTTCTCTGCCATATTTATTATTCCTTTTATATTAGACGAGAAGCCAGTCGGGACCTTCATACTAAGCAGGCATTCAAAGAAGATTTCCTTCTCTTCTTTGGTAAGAGCATAGCTGGCAGGACCTTCATACTGCTTTGGAGGCATGCCGTCTTTTTCGTGCAAACGTTGTAGGTCCTCCCGTGCCTCAGCTGTATCTTTTGTCTTCCCATACACGCCCAAGAAGCCTAGCAGATTCACGCAAAGGTTCTTCGTCACGTGCATCACGTCGATCGAAGAGCGGACCTCTAGGTCTTTCCAGTAGGGTAGGTCCCAAAATATAGATTTCTTCTTCCACATGGGTGCGTGTCCCCCAGCGTCACTCGGAACAGCTAGTGCGCCGGGACCCTTTCCAAAGATTACGTGTAAATCATTGACCATAGCAAGTACGTGATCACCGGTACGCATGGCGGGCTTCTTCCGGTGATCTGCCTCGCCTTTGAAATGCTTGCCTTTCTTTCGACATTGATGGTTGGTCGGAAGAAATCGACGATGGCCCAGGTACACATTCTTCCTGCAGCTTGCCAGGTATATACTATCGGTGTCAAGTAAACAGTGCGTGCATGCGTGGTATCCCTTGTTTGTCTGTCCTGAAAGGTTACTGAGAGCGGGCCAATCGTTGATGGTCACGAACAGCAACGCCTTTAGGTTAAATTCCTCCTGTTTGTGCTCATCCCACGTACGTACACCGTTTCCATTCCACAGCTGTAAAAGTTCTTCAACTAATGGCCTTAGGTACACATCAATGTCGTTGCCGGGTTGCTTAGGGCCTTGGATGAGAACTGGCATCATAATGAACTTCCGCTTCATGCACATCCAAGGAGGAAGGTTATACATACATAGAGTCACGGGCCAGGTGCTGTGATTGCTGCTCTGCTCCCCGAAAGGATTAATGCCATCCGCGCTTAAAGCAAACCATACGTTCCTTGGCTCACTTGCAAACTCATCCCAGTACTTTCTCTCGATTTTTCTCCACTGCGACCCGTCAGCGGGTGCTCTCAACTTCCCGTCTTTCTTACGGTCCTCACTGTGCCATCGCATCAACTTGGCATGCTCTCTGTTTCTGAACAGACGTTTCAACCGTGGTATTATAGGAGCATACCACATCACCTTCGCAGGAACCCTCTTCCTGGGGGGCTCGCCGTCAACATCACCAGGGTCATCTCGTCTGATCTTATACCGTAATGCACCGCATACCGGGCATGCGTTCAGATCCTTGTACGCACCGCGGAAGAGGATGCAGTCATTAGGGCATGCATGTATCTTCTGCACCTCCAATCCTAGAGGGCATACGACCTTCTTTGCTGCGTATGTACTGTCGGGCAATTCGTTATCCTTTGGAAGCTTCTTCTTCAATATTTTCAGTAGCTTCTCAAATCCTTTGTCAGGCACAGCATTCTCTGCCTTCCACTGCAGCAATTCCAGTACGGTACCGAGCTTTGTGTTGCCATCTTCGCAATTGGGGTACAACCCTTTTTTGTGGTCCTCTAACATGCGATCGAACTTCAGCTTCTCCTTTTGACTTTCGCATTGCGTCCTTGCATCGACAATGACCCGGCGGAGATCATCATCATCGGGCACATCGTCTGGTTCCTCTTGATCTTCAGCAGCTTCGCCCGTTGCAGCATCATCGTGCACATCGTCTGGTTCCTCTTGATCTTCAGTAGCATCACCGTATTCAGGGGGCACATAGTTGTCATCGTACTCTTCTTCTTCGCCGTCTTCCATCATAACCCCTATTTCTCCGTGCCTCGTCCAAACATTATAGTGTGGCATGAAACCCTTGTAAAGCAGGTGGGTGTGGAGGATTTTCCGGTCAGAGTAAGACTTCGTATTCCCACATATAGGGCATGGACAACACATAAAACCATTCTGCTTGTTTGCCTCAGCCACTTCGAGAAAATCATGCACGCCCTTAATGTACTCGGAGGTGTGTCTTGAACCGTACATCCATTGCCGGTTCATCTGCGTGCATTATATATAATTAAGTGTGTCAAAAATCATTACAGAACATCATGAATAGATAATTAAGTGACCAAATTAATAGAAGTTCATCATCACATTAAAACCAAAGTACATACATAGTTCTCATCTAACAACATAAAGCTCTGCAGAGCATCTAAATTAATTAAACCATACACTGAAACTATGTAAAACATTTCAATGCGAAAACAAATGCGATCATAATCGCAACCAATGTAACAACTGATCCAACGGCATAATGATACCAAGCCTCGGTATGAATGGCATATTTTCTAATCTTTCTAATCTTCAAGCGCATTGCATCCATCTTGATCTTGTGATCATCGACGACATCCGCAACATGCAACTCCAATATCATCTTCTCCTCCTCAATTTTTCTAATTTTTTCCTTCAACAAATTGTTTTCTTCTTCAACTAAATTTAACCTCTCGACAATAGGGTCGGTTGGAATTTCCGGTTCAACAACCTCCTAGATAAATAAAATCTATGTCACGTTGGTCGGCATAATTGTCATAAACAATAAATGAACCAATATTTATGAAAAGATAATATATACCACATCTGAATCATAGACAGGACGAGGGCCGACGAGGGCGGATACCAAAACCGATGCAATAATAAAAGTAAGAAAATTATACAAGTATCTATATAAATATACAAGTAAGATTTTTTTTCCTTTCAGAAAGAAGATAAGAACAAGAGGCTCACCACGGTGGTGCCGGCGACGAGAACGGCGCTGGCGATCGACGGCGGTGAAGAAGGGGACGGGATGTGACGGACCGCTAAACCTAGACAAATATTGAGGAAAATGGAGCTTGGAGGTCGAGCTTGGAGAGGAGAAAGCTTAAGTAGTGTGGCTCGGGCATTCCATCGAACACCTCGTGTGCATAGGAGGTGAGCTAGAGCACCACAAAGCTCTCCCCTCGCCGGCCATGAAAAACAGAGCACTGGGAGTGCTCTGCTCGCGGGCGAGGGGTAGATATAGGCAACTAATTGGTCCCGGTTCGTGCCACGAACCAGGACTAAAGGGCAGCCTTTGGTCCCGGTTCACTACACCAACCGGGACCACTGGTGGTGGGCCAGGAGCGAGGCGCATTGGTCCCGGTTCGTCCCACCAACCGGAACCAATAGGTCCAGCCGAACCGGGACCAATGGCCCACGTGGCCCGGCCGGCCCCCGGGGCTCACGAACCGGGTCCAATGCCCCCATTGGTCCCGGTTATGGATTGAACCGGGACTAATGGGCTGACCCGGCCTGGACCATTGCCCCCTTTTCTACTAGTGCAAACTCATCATTTAGGTTACGCTTAGTTGGAATATCACGGACAGTGCCTGATCTTTTACTGCCCCTCTCCCCTTCACTACTTCTTGCACTTCCGAAGCTATTGAAGCTCCCCGAAACTCCACGCACCGAGCTCTCCTTCTGTCCCATAGATCGCCCCGGGGACGCTCGAAGCCATTCTCCGTACTGTTGGTCTGGATCCACAGACGGGACGCAACCCCCTTCCCCATGGACTAGCCTTCCGCAATCAAAGCAAAAGTGCGGAATTTTTTCATATTTGAAATCGAACCAAGTCTTCTCGACGTCATCTTCAGATTTCTTCAAGTAAAAACCTCTAACCAGCGGCTCCAAAACAGGAAGTTTAACTCTAAACCTCAACTCCGCACCCTTCGCAAAACCATCTTTGTCAACATCCACCCTCACACTCTTGCCAAGCCAATTCCCAAGCCCCTCTCCAAACGATTTAGATCGCTTGTCTAGCGGTAAATCCTCAACCCTGACCCAAATATCCACAACATCAAATATCATCTCTGATGCTCTCGTGCTTCCATCGTAATCTTTTAGCACTAAAACATTAAAGTCAAACTGCCATGGGCCATTGTTCAAAGCATGTCTCCAATCTCCCTCACTACCAAAATTCACCAAGAAAAGGTTCCTTCCTATAATCATGAATTGTGCTTCCCTATGCAATCCCCACGCCCTTGCCATGGATTTTTCCAGAGAACTCTTGTTGATCGGCCTTGGCGTAAATGCTTTCCCGATCGCTGCCCACCTTGCCGGTCTGGCCTGATCCTGATCTGAGTCCTTGAAGACAAATCCCTTCGCTTCCTTCTCCGTCAACACCAGCCCTCCCATCCGAGCAGACAATCCTGGAGACACAGATGTGTTCCTGCTCTGGCCGCCCAGTGGTGTCCTCACCGCATCATCAGTGTCCTCCCTTTGTTTCGACGATCTTGGAGTAGCATCTAGGTTTTCTGTTTTCTTCTCCGCCGCCACTTTCCCGATCGCATCTGCCTTGTTCCCCTTCACCTCAGCGCCTCCCATCTTTCTCCCCTCCATGTCAACTGACCGGAGGGAGTAGCCACACTCCGGCGCAAGCCCTCGAGAAGCCGTCGTCGCCTTCTCCCAGGCCGCCGCAATCCTCAACACCACCGACCGTAAAACCCTAACCCCAACTCTCGAGTCGATCTCCTTGCAATCGCCTCAATCGCCTCTCCGTGTTTTACGCCCGAGGTGGACCCGCAACTGTTCGCCGCAAAATTCTTCACGTCCTTGGTGACGCCCAACACGACCATCCTCTAAAAATGGGAGATTTTCACTTCCCGGCCTCTGCACTAACTAGGGATGCATACGGACAAGGCTAGGGGGATGGACAGGGGGGGCAACAAGACCGCCGGTGGGGCGGTGGCGCAACTTTGCCGGAGAAAAGTACCAGACGCGGGCGGGGCTAGAAGGATGGTCGGGGCGGCTGCAAGACCGGCAGTGGGGCAGTGGTGCAACTTCTCTAGAGAAAAATACCGGACGTGGGCGGGGCTAGAGAGATGGCCATGGACAGCTGCAAGATTGGCAGTGGGGCGGTGGCGCAACTTCGTCGGAGAAAAAGACCGAACGCGGGCAGGGCTAGATCGATGGCCGGGGACGGCGACAAGACCGGTGGTGGGGCTGTGGTGCAACTTCGCAGGAGAAAAAACTCGACCATGGGTGGGGCTAGAGGGATGCCAGGGACGGCGGCAAGACCGGCCGTGGGGTGCGGTTTCAGGAAGGGCGGGGCGACGAGGCTGCGTGGAGCACAGCCGGCCACGGGTGGTGGCCGCAGGTGGTTCGGCCGGTGGCCCGTGGGGCAACATGGGGAAGAAGAAGGGTAGCCCACCGTTCGACTGATCAAATTTAAAGATCAGACAACGGACGTGTAACCATTCCCTAATTTCTTTCGTGCAATGGGATGTACAGACATGTCATCACACACACAGAGGCACATGCATACATGCATGGCAGTAAAAACCTACTAAGCGCACAGTAATTTTGTACTACTCAAGTAGCATCCGCATGTTACCCGGCCGCGTGCTTTTGTGCATAACTGACCCCAACCCCAGCTAATAGCTATCGACCGCCCATTCCATTTGTGTGCTTCCCCCGTCATGTGCACGCAGCAACCATGATGGATCTGCACCGCTCGCAGTAGCCAGCCAGAGCCATGCCCAGCCACCATGGACTCAACGGAGCCACGACGCACACAGCCCCGCCCCCGGCCGATCTAGAGGAACATGTAAGGTACTCCGTGACTAAAAATCCTGACCAAATAACCAACGGCAGCTGAACCCTGATGGATACATACGCCAGCAGTTGCAGGTGGTTGAATTAATGGAAAACAATGATCAACACGAGAAACAACATATGAGCTGATTCATGAACATAAATCGGACACTAGTAGATTCACACACACATACGGCACTCGATCTGTCCTCTCCTCGCAGCATAGTGCGTGCATACTCTCTGGCTACATCAGAGATTACAAAGTCTAGAACCGTACCATGCCACAACAAATGAGCATCAGGTTCCATAGACGCACCATGACCCGCTAATGTATGAGCAACACGATTACATTCTTGGACACGGGATACAACTTTGTACTCGATCAAACCAGTAAACAGCATATACTTGGCCTCCCTAAAGATAGTACCTTGCTGTGAGAGATCATATGCATTGCTTGCTACACAGGCCATCCTTTAAATTTGTAGCATCAGTTTCGAAGATGACCCGCCTCATTCCGGCATCTCGGGCACACTGAATTACCTGCAAACAAGCAATGGAGAGCGTGAGATAGATGAGTCAGTCGGCTCATGCCTGCACCCCAGACTCAACCTTCCTCAGTTCGACATAATCACATAATCTCATGCAGCTGGCTCAACTAAACGTGGCTGCGTGGTGCGTGCTACTTGCCCTACTCCTCACCTTCCAGGCAGAGAGCTGTGGTCCAGATGATGTCGCCCACCATGAACAGGATCCTGACGACGGCGAAGTAGACTCCTGCAGGGCGGAGGATGAGGATGGCGCCGTTGTACATGCAGTGGCCGGCGCCGCAGGCGACCGCGACCGTGAGGTAGGCGTAGGCCAGTACACGGTGTACACAGCGGGGGCGGCGTGGGAGCAGCAGCAACAGCGCCGCCGCGGTTGCCTGGGATCCAGCGCAGCACAGAGTTGTGATCCAGAGGGCGCTGAAGTAGGCGGCCTTGGTGTCCGTCAACTCATCGCACCGGTACCGCAGAACGGACGTGGCCTGCATGCAGACGACGAGCAAGACCGGCCGGCGCGTGATCAGGCAGTCGGTCGGAAACTCGATCGGAATGTACAGGGTTCAAGGGATAATTACCTGGCAGGGGAGTTGGTAGTGGCCCAAGGCGATGGCGCAGGCGTTGAGGAGCGCCCATCCGCAGGCCAGCCTGACAGAACCTGGGATCTTCTTGCCGTCCATGTCTGCCAGGACGAGATCAGCTACCTACAACGCAGCACACAGTCAGCTTAATTTCAACAGGAAAGAATCAAGAAGAAGAAGAAGAAGAAGAAGAAGTAGATGGCCGGCCGGGGATCGATGGGACGGAGGGGAAGGGGACTCACTCACCCTCACTGCTCCGATTGCTTGCTAGCTTGACGGGTTCGAGCTGGAGAGAGGAGAGCAATGGCGGGGCAGAACGGCCACGCTCGTGGAGCGGTTTAAGAGCAGCTGCGAGCCAGCGATGGAAAGCGACGACGCGGCCCCGGGTGTGCCGGCCCCAACACCCGCAACGTGTCGATCGATGGATGGCAGTGACCATGGGGCTGGGCACAAGGAAGGAAACTGCGGGCTGGGCAGCGTCTGTGGAGCCTGATCGATCGCTCCTTTGGCAACGCTAATTCCTTTCGCGCAATGGGATGTACAGACATGTGATGTGAGTGACGCTCAGCGCGCGCGCACACACACAGGCACATGCATACATGCATGCGTGAAGGCTACAGTAGCAGCTGGCTTGCTCATTTTAATTGCTTTGTGCACTACTGACCCCCAGCTAGTAATAGCTATCGACCGGCCATTCCATTTGTGTGCTTCCCCCGTCGCCCATGCCCACACCGAGCACTGTCGCTTCATCCAACATTTTCATCAGCTAGCTATTACTACACCTTACTCCAAGCCTAGAAGCCTAGCGGGTGGTAGTACATCATCTTGACTAGTTTACTTTTCATATATTTTATTTTGAAATTAGTTCTACGTTGGATGTCGTTAGTCCATATGCACAAGGCAGCACGACTTTAATTTGGAGTCACATCGCATATATATTAGGTTACTGGTCATAGATAGATTAGGTTTTGAAGATGGATCATGAGACACATTCATCACCTTATTTTGGTCTTGATGGCCTAGTGTTGAACTACTTGCATGGGAGTAATAGTGGTATAGTTTCTCGCAAAAATATAAGTTGATGGTATACTAGTTCCTAGTAACACTTATGATGATGATTTTTTTTACTATTTTCTGGATTTTACTCTTCACCCGGATCGGATGCATGTGAGGTCGGTATCACAAACTCTGTGTCCATATGGCACTAGCATGTTACCGAACCACCTTACGCATTTTGCAAGCCCAATAGCATATTCATATCAGCATGTGCATTGTAACTGCATCGTTCTATTATTGCCAAGAATGGAAGAGGGGACTACACGGTTTTTCTTGACCCTTGGCATCTAATACTTGAAAGACGTGTGAAAAGAAGAAGAAGAAGAAAATGTGATGGCGATGATGACCAATGACAATGACAATGACGCACGTCTCCACCATCTATATCATCAGCCCCTTGAAGAAAATAAACCAATGGAACGCAAATCAATCACGCTTGCCTAGGCTAAAGTGAGCAGACAAGCTACTACCTCCATCCTGATTATTAGTCCTCCTCGTAATAGTTGTTTTAACAAAGTGGGATGGTCACTATACATGTGGGGAACCAATCGATCAGAAATCCAAGTGCTCAATCCTTGAAAGAACATGTTGTTTGCTTCCAACAAAACATGAGGATCCTTGCAAATTACTTGTACCTCAAAGAGAGAGAAAATACACCTACGTGCAAATATCATCAATTTTTTTAACACATCATCAACATAAGTTATACACCCGTGCGTTGCAAGGAGATAGAATTTAGTGAAAATTGTATGCGCAAGCACATTGTGCTTCTCTACGAAGAAAACGTTAATTGTCCCATCCACAAAAATACACACACCCAATGTCTAGAAGATATTTACACCAACTGTGCAAATTAATCACGAAACGAGCTCTAGTGCCGGTGCTCATCGGCTCTTGTGTTATACTCCCTCGTTTTGGTATTATTAGGCCAGTGGTCCACTTAGACGTGTCTATATTTTTGCATGGGTCATCGACGTAGGTCATTAGGCTGGGGTCACTTAGCCCCATATTTCCATTGATCGAGGGGATTTAATTGATGTACTCAGAATGTCCACAAAATCCCGTTTCAGCATGGCAATTAATACGCGCTTATTTTTAGTCGGGGTCCACTTAGTGGTTCGTCTTTTCCGCACCGATCCTTAGGCCGATGGTCACTTAGCCACTCATATATAACCTAATGATGGTGTGTTTGTTCTCCAAGGGGATTAAGGGGACCCACTCCTGACCCTCTTCCTTCTACATATTTATCCTTTAGGCTACTCATAGTTGAGAGTATCATACACTAGTGTCTATGATACTAGTGTGTGATACTGCCTTAATAGTGCATAGTATCATAGAGTAGTATCATAGATTATCTTATGTATTGCCATGCAAGACATAAAGTAGCATATCATTTAATATGATATGGTATCTACCTATGTTATTACTCTAATCCTCTCTCTCTCTTCTTTAGTTCTTTGCCACATCAACGTGTTTGCTATTCCCAAATGCATGATACTAGCTAAGATACCACCCCTATGGCCAACCTTAGGTGACTTATCGATTTTAACTTGTACTTGTATTTATATTGATGGCTTCAGCTTTAAGGGAGCAAGGTGGGACTATGCAATATGTGAAGGAATCCACTTTAGCTACAAAAGCTAGAGTTAGCTCGGTTGGATCGCAGCCTAATAAGAGAAAAGTAAGTTCTTTTGTTTCAACAAATAGTTCAGCTGGATGTGGTGGTCATCGTGGCTGCTGGGTCTTTCCAAGCAACCAGGGTTTGAATCCTCTCGATCATGTATTTATTTTTCTCAACCAGGATTATCTAGCACTAGTGTAGCAACTCCAAATGTATGTCTATATCACATTGTGTAAAATGTCTATGTACATAATCTAAAAAGATTCCTTCTTATACACAACTAGTTTTGCAGCAAATTGTCTATAGGTTGTCTATATTCTCTTTTCTATATTTTAATATTATCTTATAAGTACCAATTCAACCACCATATCAACAAATATAATTCGAAGGGTTTATATTTGCAACAGTTGTAAGTTCAATACGTTTAGGAAACATTTATTTCCTTTCATCAGCAAACAATCGACATGTATCATGTAGTAGAACCATTGATGTAAGACAGGATAGGACATCCTTTTTAAGTAGTAAAGATTTCATCCGGCTGCTTAAAGTGATCCTTATGAAAATGTTGACAATGACAAAAAGAATTGACATTGTTCCTGTGAATGGCATATGAACTCTCCCTGTTGGTTCGGACTGAGACCCTGCAATCAGGGAAAAGCAACATGAGGGCTAGCAACAACTGCTCAAGTTACCGCCGCATTTAGGGCCTCAATCGGCCGTGGATATGACCGTATGTGCTTCTACTATGCGGGGACTGCTGCTGGCCACACGCCCACGGGTCGGTCGTGATTGGCTGCTGTAGTTTTTCTTTTTCTTTTTCTTTCTGAGAAACGGCCACTGTATTGTTTTTTTGAGGAAAAGAAATGTCCGCTGTAGTTACGCGGAGGTTGATGGCAACCACTCTACTTCTGCTTGCATCCCTTAGGGCATGTACAACGGAGGTTTGTCAGCCGTCTGTAAGGTATACCACGTAGGAAATTTATCTAGGTGGAGGAGAGAGAACCAGGAGAGAGAAGGAGGGCGTCGGTAATTAGGCAGACGGTCGATAGCCCCAAATAATCGCCACTATCGACAGCCTTCCTCCCGTTGTACGGGAGGGTGTCTGTAGTTTCCTGTTTTCCCTGCCAAGCCGTGATATCCCGTGCTGCACAAATCCAATCCCGTGAAAATCTCTTGCTTTCTCCGTCGTCATCTCCTCCGGCGAGAACTGCACGGCTGGGCCGCCGAACTGCTTGATGCATGCCTAGCAGCCGGCCGAGCAGCGGGGACAGCGTGGTGTGGTGGACGAAGAACTTGCTTTTTTTGCGGGGAAAAGGGGGGTTTTATTGCAATGTTATAGTGTTACAATCAAGAGGCCACAAATCCTCAATACAAGGTGGAGCCGACTGTAACCACACAGTTGTGGTTCGATTGTAGCGGCTGTAAGTGGCCAAACGATCTGTGATACAATTCTTACTACGATGAATTTTCTGTGGTAAAAACTCCCTACTACTCATCAATTCTTTAATCTCAAGAACCAACTGCCCATAAGCTCACTTCATCATGCCATTGTTAGACAGGATTGAAAGAGCTTCAGCGGAATCTGATTGAACGACCACCGAAAGCGAAGTATTTTGTATAGCCAACGCCATGCCCTGCATGAGGGCGTGTATCTCCGCTTCCAACGGATCATTGCAATGAAAGATATAACGGTACGCTGAAAAAATAATCTTGCCTTTATCATCGCGGAGTATCATGCCAGCAGCAGCTGACCCATCGGAGTCCAGGAAGGACCCATCGACGAAAAGGGTAACGTAGCCTGGCTGGGGCGCAGGCCATGGCATGGTCGGGAGTTTCACTTTGTGCATATGATTTGAGCAATCGGCAGAAATTGGCATCTTGCCCTTGATTATTTCCTCCGTGCTAAAACGGCCAGCTAGTTTGATGGACCAGTAATAGCTGTCGAGGAACTCCACCATGACATCCGTTGGTGGGATTTCCTTGCCATGTGATTGATCTGTACGCAGTTGCCAAATTCGCCAAACTAACATGGTCACCATGTCCCGGACCTCATCAGTACAGTTTACCAGCAACTGTAGTAACCATTCCTTGTCATTGTCAATTAGAAACTCATCAGAGGGGAGAGGCCATCTAGACCTCATATTCAACCAGATCAGACGCGCGTTAGTACAAGTAACTAGCGTATGAAAGGAGCCCTTCTCTTCAATGCCACATAAAGGACATGTGGAGCGCGTGGATATATGTCTGAACTTTTTACATTGCGCTGTTGGCAGGGGGCCTGCAACTACCTTCCAAGTTGTGATTTTCATCTTCTGGGGTACTGAAGATTTCCACACATCATTCCAAATTGATCTCACTCCACTTGGTGTTGAACATGAAGCTCCCCCTGCAAACGCTATGTTATGATTATATGTGGCAAGTCTGTAGGCACTCCTGACCGAGAAGTTGCCATTCTTCTCTGGGAACCAGGATACGAAATCACAATGCTGCCTTGGGGACGTCCTTATTTTCAGAATATAATCGATATCCATAGGCCAGAAGTTCTCTCTCAACCGATCCATCCGCCATGCACCGTTTTCATCCAAAAACTCTGACACACGGTTCAGCCGGGATGTGCGCTTAGGAGTAATAGGGCGGAACGAGGTTGCTCTTGGGATCCAAGGGTCTCGCCAAGTACATATGAGCGCCCCATCCCCAACTCGCCAAATAACCCCCTTCTTCAGAAAATCAAGTCCGTATACAATCCCTTTCCACACTGCAGAACCATTGTTAGAGAACACCGAGCCCAGTAAATTACCAGCCGGGAAATATTTCGCCTTTAGAAGCCTAGCACATAAACTGTCTGGCGTACCCGGAAGGCGCCATGCTTGTTTGCAAGTAGGGCTTGGTTAAAAGCCCGCATATCTCTGAAGCCCATGCCTCCCATAGATTTGGGTAAGCGCATTTTGTCCCAGCTCAGCCATGCCATTTTACGCTTCCCCGTTTCAACTCCCCACCAGTACTGTCGCATCATGCGGGTTAACTCACCGCAAATCGATGCCGGGAGCTTGAAAACACTCATGACATAAGCTGGAATAGCCTGAGCAACTGATTTAATTAAAATCTCCTTGTTACCTGATGACATATATTGCTCACTCCAGTCAATTAATCTCTTCCTTAATCTCTCCTGGATAGTTTCAAACTTGCCCTTATGCATTCTTCCCTCCGGCACAGGGAGACCTAGATACTTAGGCTCGAATACCTCCTGTGTAATCTCCAGCACACTCTTCACATTATTAGCAATTGTGGGCGTGCAGTGATCTGAAAAAAGGATGGAGCACTTTGATGGATTTATTAGTTGCCCAGTAGCCACCGCATAAGTGTTCAACGAACCTTTAACCAAATTTACCTGTTGTTTAGAAGCTTGAAAAAACAAGAGCGAATCATCCGCGAATAAAAGGTGGGATATTTTCGGAGCACCTCTACAAATTTTCACCCCTTTCAACCCATCCTCTGCCATAGATTTATTGATCAACCTTGATAGAGCATCCGCAACAAATAGGAATAGAAAGGGGGATAACGGATCACCTTGCCGGAGACCCCGGGATGGGGTAAAAGATTCCAGTAGCTTGCCATTGAACTTCACTGAATAATTAACAGAAGATACACACGCCATAACGCGAGAGACCCAGAACTGGGAGAAGCCCCATTTGAGAAGGGCCCTCTCAAGAAAGACCCAATCTACTCGGTCATATGCCTTCGAAAGGTCAAGCTTGTAAGCACACAGAGCCGATGGATTTTTCTTAACAGATTGTATATGATGGATACATTCGAAAGCAATAATCGAGTTATCCGTAATAAGCCTGCCAGGAATGAACGCACTTTGATTTTCCGAGATAAGCCCTGCTAAGAAAGGCCGCAACCTGTTCACCATGCATTTAGACACGATTTTATATACCACATTGCAAAGACTAATAGGATGGAAATCCTTTAGTTCACGAGGATGTGGAATTTTTGGTATTAATACCACCGCCGTATCATTTACACCATCTGGCATTATACCGGTGACAAAGAACTCTTGAACTGCCGTAATAATATCGGCCTTAAGAACAGCCCAGTTGCGCTGATAGAAACGCGTCGGGAATCCATCCACCCCTGGAGCCTTTAAAGGCCCTATCTGGAAGAGCGCATCGGAAATCTCTTTGTTAGAAAGAGGCAAATAGAGAGCATCATTCATTTCAGTTGTAACTCTCTGTTGGATACTTTCCAAGACGACAGATGGATCAAGAGTAGGGTCTTTGGTATATATTTCCTTGAAGTATGACTGTGCCATCCTCTCCATATCTTAAGGTACAGAGCACCAAGAGCCATCCATCTTTTTCAAGCATTGAATATGATTCCTCCTCGCCCTCCAGATTGCTCTACGGTGCAGGTATTTCGTGTTACCACCACTAGGGAAAAGCCTAGCAGCAGCACGGGTTTTAGGCCTATCAGAAGCGCGGGCAGGAGCGCTACTGATAAGGCCCTACAGCTAATGCTTAGCAATAGTGCGCCTGGTTTTGAAGATGGATCATGAGACACATTCATCACCTTATTTTGGTCTTGATGGCCTAGTGCTTAACTACTTGCATGGGAGTTATAGTGGTATTGTTTCTCGCAAAAATAAAAGTTGATGGTATATTAGTTCCTAGTAACACTTATGATGATGATTTTTTTTACTCCCTCCGTCCGGAAATACTTGTCCTAAAAATGAATAAAATGGATGTATCTAGAACTAAAATAAGTCTAAATACAACCATTTATAGTACAAGTGTTTCCGGACGGAGGGACTACTATTTTCTGGATTTTACTCTTCAGCAGGATTGGATGCATGTGAGGTCGGTATCACAAACTCTGTGTCCATATGGCACTAGCATGTTACCGAACCACCATACACATTTTGCAAGCCCAATAGCATATTCATGTCAGCATGTGCATTGTAACTGCATCGTTCTATCTTTGCCAAGAATGGAAGAGGGGACTACACGGTTTTCCTTGACCCTTGGCATCTAATACTTGAAAGACGTGTGAAAAGAAGAAGGAGAAGAAGAAGAAAATGTGATGATGACCAATGACAATGACGCACGTCTCCACCATCTATATCATCAGCCCCTCGAAGAAAATAAACCAATGGAACGTGAATCAATCACGCTTGCCTAGGCTAAAGTGATCAAGCGAGCTACTACCTCCATCCTGATTTATTAGTCCTCCTCGTAATAGTTGTTTTAACAAAGTGGGATGGTCACTATACATGTGGGGAACCAATCGATCATAAGTCCAAGTGCTCAATACTTGAAAGAACATGTTGTTTGCTTCCAACAAAACATGATGATCCTTGCAAATTACTTGTACCTCAAAGAGAGAGAAAATACACCTACGTGCAAATATCGTAAAAAAAAATTTAACACATCATCAACATAAGTTTAATCAGTAAATTGAAGTTCTAGATGTTCTATAGAATGGACTATCACATACACCCGTGCGCTGCAAGGAGATAGAATTTTGACATGTACTCAAATGTAGTGAAAATTGTATGTGCAAGCACAATTGTGCTTCACTAGAAGAAAGCGTCAATTGTCCCATCCACCAAAATACGCGTACGTCAATGTCAGTGATTGTCCCGTGCCCACCAAAATACACACACAATGTCTAGAAGATATTTACATCAACTATGCAAATCAATCACAAAACGAGCTCTAGTGCCGGTGGTCATCGCCTCTTATGTTATACTCCCTCCTTTTGGTATTATTAGGCCAGGGGTCCACTTAGACATGTCTATATTTTTGTGTGGGTCATCGACGTAGGTCATTAGGCTGGGCCACTTAGCCCCATATTTCCATTGATCGAGGGGATTTAATTGATGTATTCGGAATGTCCACAAAATACCGTTTCAACATGGCAATTAATACATGCATTTTTTTTAGTCAGGGTCCATTTTTCGTCATTTCCGCATAGATCCTTAGGCCGATGCTCACTTAGGGCATCTCCAGCCGCGCCCCCAACAGGCCCTCCCCAGGCGATTTTGCCGCGCCGGCAACAAAAAAAGGCCCCAGTCGCGCCCCCAGAAGCCCGTTTTTCGCCGGCTCGGGCCAAAACTGGTGCCGGCGGACCCAGGCCGAACCCGGCGCCCTGGGGGGCGCTTGGGGAGCCGGCGCAAGCGAAAAAGGCGCGTGGGCCCGCCCTGGAAGCGACCCGAGGGTTTTTTCCCGCCATTTCTTGACGCTTTTCCCTCGCATCTCTCCCGCTCGCTCGCCTTCCTCCCGCCATTCTATCCCTTTCTCCCGCTCGCTCGTCTTCCTCCCGCCAAACTATTGGGGAACGTAGTAATTTCAAAAAATTTCCTACGCACACGCAAGATCATGGTTATGGCATAGCAACGAGAGGGGAGAGTGTTGTCTACGTACCCTCGTAGACCAAAAACGGAAGCGTTATCACAACGCGGTTGATGTAGTCGTACGTCTTCACGATCCGACCGATCCAAGTACCGAACGTACGGCACCTCCGAGTTCAGCACACGTTCAGCTCGATGACGATCCCCGGGCTCCGATCCAGCAAAGCTTCGGGGATGAGTTCCGTCAGCACGACGGCGTGGTGACGATGATGGTGCTCTACCGGCGCAGGGCTTCGCCTAAACTCCGCGATGATATGATCGAGGTGGAATATGGTGGAGGGGGGCACCGCACACGGCTAAGGAACGATCCGTAGATCAACTTGTGTGTCTATGGGGTGCCCCCCTACCCCCGTATATAAAGGAGCAAGGGGGGAGGCCGGCCGGCCCCTTGGGCGCGCCAAGGGAGGAGGAATCCTCCTCCTAGTAGGAGTAGGACTCCTCCTTTCCTACTCCTACTAGGAGGGGGAAGGAAGGGGGAGAAGGGGAAGGAAAGGGGGGGCGCCGCCCCCCTCCTAGTCCAATTCGGACCAGAGGGGGGAGGGGGCGCGCGGCCCATGCTGGCCGCCCCTCTCTCCTTTCCCCTAAGGCCATAAGGCCCAATACTCTCCCGGGCGGTTCCGGTAACCCCCCCGGCACTCCGGTTTTCTCCGAAATCACCCGGAACACTTCCGGTGTCCGAATATAGTCGTCCAATATATCAATCTTTATGTCTCGACCATTTCGAGACTCCTCTCATGTCCGTGATCACATCCGGGACTCCGAACAAACTTCGGTACATCAAAACTTATAAACTCATAAAAAAACTGTCGTCGTAACGTTAAGCGTGCGGACCCTACGGGTTCGAGAACTATGTAGACATGACCTAGAACCATTCTCGGTCAATAACCAATAGCGGGACCTGGATGCCCATATTGGTTCCTACATATTCTACGAAGATCTTTATCGGTCAAACCGCATAACAACATACGTTGTTCCCTTTGTCATCGGTATGTTACTTGCCCGAGATTTGATCGTCGGTATCCAATACCTAGTTCAATCTCGTTACCGGCAAGTCTCTTTACTCGTTCTGTAACACATCATCTTATAACTAACTCATTAGTTACAATGCTTGCAAGGCTTAGGTGATGAGTATTACCGAGAGGGCCCAGAGATACCTCTCCGACAATCGGAGTGACAAAACCTAATCTTGAATTATGCCAACCCAACATGTACCTTCGGAAACACCTGTAGAGCACCTTTATAATCACCCAGTTACGTTGTGACGTTTGGTAGCACACAAAGTGTTCTTCCGGTAAACGGGAGTTGTGCAATCTCATAGTTGCAGGAACTTTGTATAAGTCATGAAGAAAGCAATAGCAATATACTAAACGATCAAGTGCTAGGCTAACAGAATGGGTCATGTCAATCACATAATTATCCTAATGATGTGATCCCATTAATCAAATGACAACACATGTCTATGGTTAGGAAACATAACCATCTTTGATTAATGAGCTAGTCAAGTAGAGGCATACTAGTGACTTTATGTTTGTCTATGTATTCACACATGTATCATGTTTCCGGTTAATACAATTCTAGCATGAATAATAAACATTTATCATGATATGTGGAAATAAATAATAACTTTATTATTGCCTCTAGGGCATATTTCCTTCAGTCTTCCACTTGCACTAGAGTCAATAATCTAGATTACATAGTAATGATTCTAACACCCATGGAGTCTTGGTGCTGATCATGTTTTGCTCGTGACAGAGGCTTAGTCAACGGGTCTGCAACATTCAGATCCGTATGTATCTTGCAAATCTCTATGTCTCCCACTTGGACTTGGTCCCGAATGGAATTGAAGCGCCTCTTGATGTGCTTGGTCCTCTTGTGAAATCTGGATTCCTTTGCCAAGGCAATTGCACCAGTATTGTCACAGAGGATCTTCATTGGTTCCGATGCACTAGGTATGACACCTAGATCGGAAATGAACTCCTTCATCCAGACTCCTTCATTTGCTGCTTCCGAAGAAGCTATGTACTCTGCTTCACATGTAGATCCCGCTACGACGCTTTGTTTAGAACTGCACCAACTTACAGCTCCACCGTTTAATAAAAACATGTATCCGGTTTGCAATTTAGAATCATCCGGATCAGTGTCAAAGCTTGCATCGACGTAACCGTTTACGACTAGCTCTTTGTCACCTCCATATACGAGAAACATATCCTTAGTCCTTTTCAGGTATTTCAGGATGTTCTTGACCGCTGTCCAGTGATCCACTCCTGGATTACTTTGGTACCTTCCTGCCAAGCTTATTGCTAAGCATACGTCAGGTCTGGTACACAGCATTGCATACATGATAGAGCCTATGGCTGAGCATAGGGAACATTTTTCATTTTCTCTCTATCTTCTGCTGTGGTCGGGCATTGAGTTTGACTCAACTTCACACCTTGTAGCACAGGCAAGAATCCTTTCTTTGCCTGATCCATTTTGAACTTTTTCAAAATTTTGTCAAGGTATGTGCTTTGTGAAAGTCCTATTAAGCGTCTTGATCTATCTCTATAGATCTTGATGCCCAATATGTAAGCAGCTTCACCGAGGTCTTTCATTGAAAAACTTTTATTCAAGTATTATTTTATGCTATCCAGAAATTCTATATCATTTCCAATTAATAATATGTCATCTACATATAAATTTAGAAATGCTACAGAGCTCCCACTCACTTTCTTGTAAATACAGGCTTCTCCAAAAGTCTGTATAAAACCATATGCTTTGATCACACTATCAAAGCGTTTATTCCAACTCCGAGATGCTTGCACCAGTCCATAAATGGAATGTTGGAGCTTGCACACTTTGTCAGCACCTTTTGGATCAACAAAACCTTCTGGCTGCATCATATACAACTCTTCTTCTAGAAATCCATTCAAGAATGCAGTCTTGACATCCATTTGCCAAATTTCATAATCATGAAATGCAGCAATAGCTAACATGATTCGGACGGACTTAAGCATCACTACGGGTGAGAAAGTCTCATCGTAGTCAACCCCTTGAACTTGTCGAAAACCTTTTGCAACAAGTCGAGCTTTATAGATAGTTATATTACCATCAGCGTCAGTCTTCTTCTTAAAGATTCATTTATTCTCAATGGCTTGCCGATCATCGGGCAAGTCAACCAAAGTCCATACTTTGTTTTCATACATGAATCACATCTCAGATTTCATGGCTTCTAGCCATTTTGCGGAATCCGGGCTCATCATCGCTTCCTCATAGTTTGTAGGTTCATCATGGTCAAGTAACATGACTTCCAGAATAGGATTACCGTACCACTCTGGTGCGGATCTTACTCTGGTAGACCTACGAGGTTCGGTAGAAACTTGATCTGAAGTTTCATGATCATTATCATTAGTTTCCTCACTAATTGGTGTAGTTGTCACAGGAACCGGTTCTCGTGATGAACTACTTTCCAATAAGGAAGTAGATACAGTTATCTCATCAAGTTCTACTTTCCTCCCACTCATTTCTTTCGAGAGAAACTCCTTCTCTAGAAAGGATCCATTCTTAGCAACGAATGTCTTGCCTTCGGATCTGTGATAGAAGGTGTACCCAACAGTCTCTTTTGGGTATCCTATGAAGACACATTTCTCCGATTTAGGTTCGAGCTTATCTGGTTGAAGTTTCTTCACATAAGCATCGCAGCCCCAAACTTTAAGAAACGACAACTTTGGTTTCTTGCCAAACCACAGTTCATAAGGCGTCGTCTCAACGGATTTTGCTGGTGCCCTATTTAACGTGAATGCGGCCGTCTCTAAAGCATAACCCCAAAACGATAGCGGTAAATCAGTAAGAGACATCATAGATCGCACCATATCAAGTAAAGTACAATTACGATGTTCGGACACACCATTTCGTTGTGGTGTTCCAGGTGGCGTGAGTTGCGAAACTATTCCACATTGTTTCAAGTATAGGCCAAACTCATAACTCAAATACTCTCCTCCACGATCAGATCGTAAAAACTTTATTCTCTTGTTACGATGATTTTCCACTTCACTCTGAAATTCTTTGAACTTTTCAAATATTTCAGACTTGTGTTTCATCAAGTAGATATACCCATATCTGCTCAAATCATCTGTGAAGGTGAGAAAATAACGATACCCGCCGCGAGCCTCAACATTCATTGGGCCACAAACATCAGTATGTATGATTTCCAACAAATCAGTTGCTCGCTCCATAGTTCCGGAGAACGGCGTTTTAGTCATCTTGCCCATAAGGCACGGTTCGCAAATACCAAGTGATTCATAATCAAGTGATTCCAAAAGTCCATCAGTATGGAGTTTCTTCATGCGCTTTACACCGATATGACCCAAACGGCAGTGCCACAAATAAGTTGCACTATCATTATCAACTCTGCATCTTTTGGTTTCAACACTATGAATATGTGCATCACTACTATCGAGATTTAATAAAAATAGACCACTTTTCAAGGGTGCATGACCATAAAAGATATTACTCATATAAATAGAACAACCATTATTCTCTGATTTAAATGAATAACCGTCTCGCATCAAACAAGATCCAGATATAATGTTCATGCTCAACGCTGGCACCAAATAACAATTATTCAGGTCTAAACTAATCCCGAAGGTAGATGTAGAGGTAGCTTGCCGACCGCGATCACATCGACTTTGGAACCGTTTCCCACGTGCATCGTCACCTCGTCCTTGGCCAGTGCTCGCTTATTCCGTAGTCCCTATTTCGAGTTGCAAATATTAGCAACAGAACCAGTATCAAATACCCAGGTGCTACTACGAGCTCTAGTTAGGTACACATCAATAACATGTATATCACATATACCTTTGTTCACTTTGCCATCCTTCTTATCCGCCAAATACTTGGGGCAGTTCCGCTTCCAGTGACCAGTCTATTTGTAGTAGAAGCACTCAGTTTCAGGCTTAGGTCCAGACTTGGGTTTCTTCTCTTGAGCAGCAACTTGCTTGCTGTTCTTTTTGAAGTTCCCCTTTTTCTTTCCTTTGCCCTTTTTCTTGAAACTAGTGGTCTTGTTGACCATCAACACTTGATGCTCCTTCTTGATTTCTACCTCCGCATCTTTTAGCATTGCGAAGAGCTCGGGAATAGTCTTGTTCATCCCTTGCATATTATAGTTCATCACAAAGCTCTTGTAGCTTGGTGGCAGTGATTGGAGAATTCTGTCAATGACGCTATCATCCGGAAGATTAACTCCCAGTTGAATCAAGTGATTATTATACCCAGACATTTTGAGTATATGCTCACTGACAGAACTATTCTCCTCCATCTTGCAGCTGTAGAACTTATTGGAGACTTCATATCTCTTAATCCGGGCATTTGCTTGAAATATTAACTTCAACTCCTGGAACATCTCATATGCTCCATGACGTTCAAAACGTCGTTGAAGACCCGGTTCTAAGCCGTAAAGCATGGCACACTGAACTATAGAGTAGTCATCAGCTTTGCTCTGCCAGACGTTCTTAACGTCGTCAGTTGCATCAGCAGCAGGCCTGGCACCCAGCGGTGCTTCCAGGACATAACTTTTCTGTGCAGCAATGAGGATAATCCTCAGGTTACGGACCCAGTCCGTGTAATTGCTACCATCATCTTTCAACTTTGCTTTCTCAAGGAACGCATTAAAATTCAACGGAACAACAGCACGAGCCATCTATCTACAAACAAACATAGACAAGCGAAATACTATCAGGTACTAAGTTCATGATAAATTTAAGTTCAATTAATCATATTACTTAAGAACTCCTACTTAGACAGACATCTCTCTAGTCATCTAAGTGATCACGTGATCCAAATCAACTAAACCATAACCGATCATCACGTGAGATGGAGTAGTTTTCAATGGTGAACATCACTATGTTGATCATATCTACTATATGATTCACGCTCGACCTTTTGGTCTCCGTGTTTCGAGGCCATATCTGCATATGCTAGGCTCGTCAAGTTTAACCTGAGTATTCCGCGTGTGCAAAACTGTCTTGCACCCGTTGTAGATGGACGTAGAGCTTATCACACCCGATCATCACGTGGTGTCTGGGCACGACGAACTTTGGCAACGGTGCATACTCAGGGAGAACACTTCTTGATAATTTTAGTGAGAGATCATCTTAAAATGCTACCGTCAATCAAAGCAAGATAAGATGCATAAAGGATAAACATCACATGCAATCAATATAAGTGATATGATATGGCCATCATCATCTTGTGCTTGTGATCTCCATCTCCGAAGCACCATCGTGATCGCCATCGTCACCGGCGCGACACCTTGATCTCCATCGTAGCATCGTTGTCGTTACGCCATCTATTGCTTCTACGACTATCGCTACCGCTTAGTGATAAAGTAAAGCAATTACAGGGCGTTTGCATTTCATACAATAAAGCGACAACCATATGGCTCCTGCCAGTTGCCGATAACTTCGGTTACAAAACATGATCATCTCATACAATAAAATATAGCATCACGTCTTGACCATATCACATCACAACATGCCCTGGAAAAATAAGTTAGACGTCCTCTACTTTGTTGTTTCAAATTTTACGTGGCTGCTACGGGCTTAGCAAGAACCGTTCTTACCTACGCATCAAAAACCACAACGATAGTTTGTCAAGTTGGTGCTGTTTTAACCTTCACAAGGACCGGGCGTAGCCACACTCGATTCAGCTAAAGTGAGAGAGACAGACACCCGCCAGCCACCTTTAAGCACGAGTGCTCGTAACGGTGAAACCAGTCTCGCGTAAGCGTACGCGTAATGTCGATCTGGGCCGCTTCATCTCACAATACCGCCAAACCAAAGTATGACATACTGGTAAGCAGTATGACTTGTATCGCCCACACCTCACTTGTGTTCTACTCGTGCATATAACATCAACGCATAAAACCTGGCTCGGATGCCACTGTTGGGAAACGTAGTAATTTCAAAAAAATCCTACGCACACGCAAGATCATGGTGATGGCATAGCAACGAGAGGGGAGAGTGTTGTCTACGTACCCTCGTAGACCGAAAGCGGAAGCGTTATCACAACGCGGTTGATGTAGTCGTACGTCTTCACGATCCGACCGATCCAAGTACCGAACGTACGGCACCTCTGAGTTCAGCACACGTTCAGCTCGATGACGATCCCCGGGCTCCGATCCAGCAAAGCTTCGGGATGAGTTCCGTCAGCACGACGGCGTGGTGACGATGATGATGCTCTACCGGCGCAGGGCTTCGCCTAAACTCCGCGACGATATGACCGAGGTGGAATATGGTGGAGGGGGGCACCGCACACGGCTAAGGAACGATCCGTAGATCAACTTGTGTGTCTATGGGGTGCCCCCTGCCCCCGTATATAAAGGAGCAAGGGGGGAGGCCGTCCGGCTCCTTGGGCGCGCCAAGGGAGGAGGAATCCTCGTCCTAGTAGGAGTAGGACTCCTCCTTTCCTACTCCTACTAGGAGGGGGAAGGAAGGGGTAGAGGGGGAAGGAAAGGGGGGCGCCCCCCCCCCTCCTAGTCCAATTCGGACCAGAGGGGGGAGGGGGTGCGCGGCCCATGCTGGCCGCCCCTCTCTCCTTTCCCCTAAGGCCCATAAGGCCCATTACTCTCCCGGGGGGTTCCGGTAACCCTCCCGGCACTCCGATTTTCTCCGAAATCACCCGGAACACTTCCGATGTCCGAATATAGTCGTCCAATATATCAATCTTTATGTCTGGACCAATTCGAGACTCCTCGTCATGTCCGTGATCACATCCGGGACTCCGAACAAACTTCGGTACATCAAAACTTATAAACTCATAATAAAACTGTCATCGTAATGTTAAGCGTGCGGACCCTACGGGTTCGAGAACTATGTAGACATGACCTAGAACCATTCTCGGTCAATAACCAATAGCGGGACCTGGATGCCCATATTGGTTCCTACATATTCTACGAAGATCTTTATCGGTCAAACCGCATAACAACATACGTTGTTCCCTTTGTCATCGGTATGTTACTTACCCGAGATTTGATCGTCGGTATCCAATACCTAGTTCAATCTCGTTACCGGCAAGTCTCTTTACTCGTTCTGTAACACATCATATTATAACTAACTCATTAGTTACAATGCTTGCAAGGCTTAGGTGATGGGTATTACCGAGAGGGCCCAGAGATACCTCTCCGACAATCGGAGTGACAAAACCTAATCTCGAATTATGCCAACCTAACATGTACCTTCGGAAACACCTGTAGAGCACCTTTATAATCACCCAGTTACGTTGTGACGTTTGGTAGCACACAAAGTGTTCTTCCGGTAAACGGGAGTTGCACAATCTCATAGTTGCAGGAACTTTGTATAAGTCATGAAGAAAGCAATAGCAATATACTAAACGATCAAGTGCTAGGCTAACGGAATGGGTCATGTCAATCACATAATTATCCTAATGATATGATCCCATTAATCAAATGACAACACATGTCTATGGTTAGGAAACATAACCATCTTTGATTAATGAGCTAGTCAAGTAGAGGCATACTAGTGACTTTATGTCTGTCTATGTATTCACACATGTATCATGTTTCCGGTTAATACAATTCTAGCATGAATAATAAACATTTATCATGATATGAGGAAATAAATAATAACTTTATTATTGCCTCTAGGGCATATTTCCTTCACAAACCCCCTCCCGCTCGCTGCGAAGAAGCACGCCATGCCGCCGAAGAAGTACGCCATGCCGCGCGCGGCGGCAACCGTGGCCCAGCCGAAGCCGAGGAAGCCGAGGGCGCCGCCATCGAAGCCACCGGGCTTGTCGAACGCCGAGTGGAGGGTGGAGGTTCAGCGGCGCGAAGCGGTCACCGCCGATAGGCTAAACAGGGCCATAGCCAAGAAGGCTCGCGACAACGCGGCGCGCGCGGCGGCGTCTTCCTCAACGGTCGACCAGGCGGGGATGAATCCACCCATCGTCAGCCACGCCCAGTACGCGCCCTGGGGGCAGCAAGGCGCCGGATCTCCATGGGGTTCATCGTCGCCCGGCTACGCCGAGGGCAACGCGCACGGCGGGTCCAACCCAAACGTGACCTTCCCTCATGGTCACCCCGCTACGCGCACGCCCTCGCCCGCCTTCGTCGGCGTGCAGTACCCTCCATACAACTACTCGCCGCCCGCCTCCTACGCGTCCACACCGACGCCCCATCTCTACCGCGGACCACTACCCTTCTCGCACCTCGGCGACACCGACGACACGGGAGCCGACATGGACGACATCATCGCGACAGGATCGACCGCGGCCGCCGAGTCTCCCGGGTTCGCCACCCAGGACGAGGTAGTGGACCTCAACGGCGACATGGAGCCCTGCGACGAAGCAGGTCCGACACCGACGAGCCCGCGCATGCCGACTCCGCCAACGCCTGGAGCCGACCAAGCCGAGTGATTCGTTGCGCACGGCGCCCCTCTGTTTTTTGTAACGCCAGACTACGTCCGATCGCCGGATTTGCGGCGTCTTTTGAGAGCGGGAACGACCAAGTTTGAATTTCCCGCATCCTGGGGCCGGCGCGTGGGGGCGTGACTGGGAGCTAGGTTGCCCCCAGGGGCCGAACTAGCGCCGGCACGCCCCCAGGCCGCTCTATTTAGGCGCCCTGGGGGCCGAACGGCTGGAGATGCCCTTAGGCCCCTCCCAGCGCTCCACCTTGTACAGGTGCTAAGGCTGCCATGTAGGCAAAAAATCTGATGTGGCATGGTAGTTATGAGGAGAGAGATGAGTATGATGACCCCAGGAAGAAACGATGCCAAGTGCGAGAACCTAGGCAAAAGAAGCCCACCAATACATGAAGAACTTTAGTTATAAAATCATTAAATGAAGGATGCTTAGCACCAACAAGTTAAGCACCTATGCATTGAGGGCATTAGTTGCTAAAGTTTTTAATGTGCTTAGCACTTCATGTAAGCACCCATGCATTGGAAGTAGCCTTAGCCACTCATATATAACCAAACAATGGTGAGTTTGTTCCATGGGGATTACGAGGACGCACTCCTCACCCTATTCCTTCTACTACTTCCGTCTAGGTGAGTAAGTCATCTTAAGTTGTGCACTGTGACCAAGGAGGAGGGGAAAATGAGAGACATTAATGTTTATTTGCTAATTAATAGTATTGCATGCAATGAACTAACCATTGCATGTCGTGTTTGATAGTCTCAAGTCATTAAAAGCATGCACACCCCTCGCTTCTTATTGGTTGATATGTCAAGAAACAAGAAACGAGGTAGAAGTTAATGCACCACGCCTAAGTGTTTTGGGATTATTTGATTTTCGTAAGATGACTTACACACCTAGACAGAGAGAGTACATATTTATCACTTAGTGATTTTAACTCGTAGTTGTATTTAAATTGATGGCTTCAGCTTTAAGGGAGCAAAGTGGGACTATGCACAATATGTGAAGGAACCCACTTTAGCTACAAAAGCTAGAGTTAGCTCGGTTGGATCGCAGCCTAATAAGAGAAAAGTAAGTTCTTTCGTTTCAACAAATAGTTCAGCTGGATGTGGTGGCCAACGTGGCTGCTGGGTCTTTCCAAGCAACCAGGGTTTGAATCCTCTCGACCGTGTATTTATTTTTCTCAACCAGGATTATCTAGAACTGGTGTAGCAACTCCAAATGTACGTCTATATTACATTGTGTAAAATGTCCATGTACACAATCTGAAAAGATTCCTTCTTATACACAACTAGTTTTGCAGCAAATTGTCTATAGGTTGTCTATATTCTCTTTTCTATATTTTAATATTATCTTATGAGTACCAATTCAACCACCATATCAACAAATATAATTCGAACGGTTTATATTTGCAACAGTTGTAAGTGTGATATGTTTAGGAAACATTTATTTCCTTTCATCAGCAAACAATCGACATGTATCATGTAGTAGAACCATTGATGTAAGATAGGATATGACGTTCTTTTTAAGTAGAGTTAATTGCAGAAAACCATCACGTTCAGGGCAAAGTTTGCAGAAAATCACCTAGTCTCTAATTTTGTGCAAAAATCATTGCATTTCTAGTAAACTTTTTGCAAAGTGCACTGATCAGGTGATTTAGCTCATTTAATCACTTTCTGACACATGGAACCCGACTGTAAGGAGCTGACTTGGCAAAAATAATTACACACGGACCCCTAGTAGATCTAAAAAGAGCAATCAGCCCCCGGGACATGCCCGGCAGAGCTCGCTGCATCGATCCCATCAGATCAGGAGAGCCCGAGCAGGCCGACCCCCGTGCCACTCTGACAATGTCGCCGTCGCGGACAAGCACGTCGGCGACCATCGCTACAGGCTTCGTGCGGCCCCGATATGTGGCCAGTACTCGTGGCATCTCGTGCGTGTCCGCCTCGCCGTGGATCCGTCGGGAAGAGGGAGGGCGCCTCACTCGTCTTCTGCCCAAGGCCGTCGTGGTGGCGCTCAAGGCCGCCACAGGAGGCGCCCTGCAGGCGGCAAACGGAGGCGGCCACAGGCCGCGGGCTCACGCTCCGAGCGCCGTTGTCCTCTTGGGTCAGGACATCGAATCTTGACAGGAATGGGACGGCGGCGAGCGAAGGTGGGGGTGTAGGCAAGCTGGGCGGCGCGGTGGAGCTCCATACATCCATGGCGGCTTCCTGCAGAGAACAAGAAAGAAGAAAGAAGAAGTGGAGGTAGGGGACAGCGGCGTGAGGGGCCTGCTGGTTGCGGGCGTCGGCTTGCCAGAGGCATCGGACAGAGGAGGCCTCAAGGCAACGGCGGCTTGCAGGATCGGAGGGAGGAGGGACGCCACCCGCTGGGTTGGATTGCGTTTTTCTTCCTGATCCAGGGGGTGTATGTCAATGTTTTGCTAAGTCAGCTCCTTACAGTCTGGCTCCATTGTTAGAAAATGATTAAATGGCCTAGATCCTCAGATCAATGCTTTCTGCAGAGAGATTACTGAGAACGCAGTGATTTTTGCATAAAATTAGGGACTAGGTGATTTTCTGCAAACCTTGCCCCAAATGTGGTGGTTTTCGGCAATTAACTCTTTTAAGTAGTAGAGATTTCATCAGGCTGCTTAAAGTGATCCTTATGAAAATGTTGACAATGACAAAAAGAATTGGCATTGCTCTTGTGAATGGCATATGAACTCTCCCTGTTGGTTCGGGCTGAGACCCTGCAATCAGACAAAAGCAACATGAGGGCTAGCAACAACTGCTCAAGTTACCGCCGCATTTAGGGCCTCAACCGGCCGTGGATATGACCGTACGTGCTTCTACCACGTGAGGATTGCTGCTGGCCATACGCCCATGGGTCGGTCGCCATTGGCCGCTGTAGTTTTTCTTTTCTTTTTTTCTTGAGAAATGGCCGCTGTAGTTTTTTTTTTTTTTGAGGAAAAGAAATGGCTGCTGTAGTTATGCGGAGGTTGATCGCAACCCGTCTGCACCACCACCAATGCGGTCTCTGCGTCTGCTTCTGCATCTGATTGCATCGTTGTGGCAATGCTAAAACACGTTCAGTCATGTGCGCGCGGCCATGATGGATCTGCACCGCTCGCTCGTACTAGCCAGCCAGCCAGAGCCATGCCCATCCACCATGGACCCAACCTATCTCAAACCTCGCAAGTAGGTACCCGTGTCGTTCAGGCCAAACGGAGCCCAGCCGAGAGGAACAGGTAATTAAGGTACTCCGTAACGAAAAATCCAGACCAAACCAACGATACGGCAGAACCCATATGGATACTGTTATCTTTGCCCAGGATGAAGCTAGAAAGAAACTACACACATACACAAGAGGTAGAACATGAACACACAGGGGACTTTTTTGTGGCACCGCACACACTTGTGCCTTTTCCTCTTGTTCAATTCTCACTCTTAACACAACGCCAATACACGGCCAGAACACAGCCACTAACCCACTAACATGCACAGACGCACCCACGTCAGCACTAGCTAATTACCTCACGCAACGGCCACACGGCTCGGCCGTTTTCTTCCATACATGTAGCTAGCTACTAACAAACACTTGACCACTAATGCAAACCACATCTTAATTGCATGCATGCACTAACTGGTCACTAAATACATGACTAATACTAACAGCACGTGCATGCATATACTCAACTGATGGTTACCGATCCGCTCGCTGCAATACACACACTATATCTCTGTGTCGTGCTCTCTGCCGATCCACTGCGTGCATACAACTAGCTAGGACTTTGTCGACTACTGCAACTAATGTCATCAAACAGAAATAAACATGAGACTAGTCCTAAGTCCTAACTTAATACTAACGACAAGATTAGTTCCAACAGATACATACGCCAGCGGTTGCAGGTGGAATGGAATACAATAGTAATGCTCAACGCCAGGAACAACATATGAGTACATGAGCACAAATCAGGCACTAGTTGCAGATTCACACATACATACGGCACTCGCTCCATCACTCCTCGCAGCATACTGCATACTACTACAATAGATTTATTCTTCCTTGGCGAGAACTAGCTCATCACTTCATCAGTACCTCGATCTTGAGCTGATCCATGGACACATACAGTCCCCTGCAGCTTGCTGGGCTAATCGCCTACATGGTGTGTGCCCTACTCCTCACCGCTCCCACGACGAGAGCCATGGAGCCGACGACGTCGCCCAACTCCAACAAGCACAGGGCCAGGACGAAGAGTGTGCTGTGGAAGCAGCATCCTGGGCATGGCTCGGCGAAGCAGAGGATGAAAACGGCGCCGCTGGCCATGCAGTGGCCGGTGGCAGCGAGCCAGAGCGAGAGCGAGAGCAGCTCGGGGTGGAGGCGTGGGAGCAGCAGCGCCAGCGCCGCCGCGGCTGCCTGGGACGCGGTGCAGAGCAGGGCCCCGATCCAGAGGGCGCTCAAGCAGGCGGCCTTGGTGTCCGTCAGCTCAACGCACCCGCAACGCAGAACGAACGTGGCCTGCATGCAGACGACGAACAGGAGGCCGGCCGGCGCGTGATCTATCGGTCAGTCGGAAAAGCTCGGAATTAATTTCGTGTCCAGCGTCCAAGGGGTAATTACCTGTCTGCAGGGGAGATCGTAGTGGCCCAAGGCGATGGCGCAGGCGCTGAGGAGCGCCCATCCGCAGACCAGCCAAACAGAACCTGGGATCTTCTTCTTGGCCACGGTCACAGGGCGCGGAAGAAGCATCTCCGTCTTGCCGTCCATGCCTGCTAGGACGAGATCAGCTACAACTACAACGCAGCGCACAGTCAGCTTAATTTCAACAACAACGAAGAAGAAGAAGGAGGAAGGAGAAGGAGAAGAAGAAGAAGTGGCGTACGTGCTTCTTCTAAGGGCCGGGTTCGAGCTAGAGAGCAACAATGGCAGGGCACGACGGCTACGCTCACGGTGGAGCGGTTTAAGAGCAGCTGCCAGCCAGCGATTGAAAGCGACGACGCGTGGCGCGGGCCCCAACGCCTGCAAACGTGTCGATGAGTGGATGGCAGTGACGATGGAGGAAACTGCGGGGAAGATGCGTCTCTGGGGCGCGTATACCACCATTGGCAACGCTTAATTTCTTTCATGCAATGGGATATAGAGACATGTGATCTTAATGAAGTTCAGCACACACAGGCATAGACATGCATACATGCATGGCAGTAAAAACCTATATGGTAGCTGGCTAGCTCATTTTAACTGCAAAGTAATTTTCTACCCCAGCTATGAACCCGGCCATTCCATTTGCGGTACTACTAGTTGCTTCCCCTAGAGCACCCATACCACTTGGACGAATGGTGCTTCCAACAATTTCATATAGTTTGGTTTGAGATCATTTCTAGCCTAGGAGCCTACTTGCAGGTACTACTAGTTACCCACTAGTTACTTGCCCCTCCACCCTTGTAACCTACTCTTGGAAGGGATCCAAGCCTTGATTGATGTAACGTATAAATCTTAGAGGTTGGGCCTGAGCAATCCCTGTCCTGTGCTCATGAGAACCTCCCACATGCTCATTAGTGTACATGTTGTAGGATCTGCACATGCATGGCAGTAAAAAGCTACGGTAGCTGGCTAGCTCATTTTAACTGCAGTAATTTTCTACTCCAGTAGCAACCCTCATGCTTTGTGCACTACTAACACCAACTATCGAGCGGCAAATTCCATTTGCGTCACTACTAACACCACCTTGCTGCAAGCTCAGTAGCCGTTTTCTTGAATGTCAGCATGTGCACTCTTCTAACTGCACTGTTCTATCTTTGCCAAGAATGGAAGGTGGTGCTCTAAAGGCCTACGCGGTTTTCCTTGGCCCTTGCCATCTGTTCGAAGGACGTGTGAAAAGAAGCAGAAAATGTGATGATAAGCGGTGACAACGAAAACAAACCAATGCAAACCAAAGCAATTATATACCTGCAAACGAGCTAGTTGCTTTAGGGCCTTTTTTGATTCACAGATTCCAAAAACATAAAAATAGAAAAAACATAGGATTGAAATGTCATGTTCATCTCAATCCTATAGGATATTAGTTTTTTGTTTGCATCATAGGAAAAACAAAGTATTTTTTCAAAGAGGGTTAAGTGGATGCTAGAAATCCTGTGAAAACTAGTACAAAGAAATCTTTAGATAAAATTCCTATAGGATTCAATCCTACAAATCAAACAACCAACATTGATATTTTTTACTAAGGATTCTAATCCTCCAAAATTCCTACAAAAATCTTTTGAATCAAAAGAGCCCTTAAAAAGTGAGCCAGTCTAAACAAGCAGAGAACTGATCGATAAAAAGTCTAGAGCTCCCAACACATGCAACATTATTATTAGCATCCAACAAAAAACATCATAGATCCCAGCGAATTGTTGTTAGCTCAAAAACAAAAAATAAACACTTACATGCGCACATCTCACTGAACAGCTATTGGTACGGCCAATAAAATATATTCATGTCAGCAGAGGCTCAGGAAATGTATGAAATAACTGTATCATCAACATAAGTTTAATTGTTGAACTAAAGTTCTAGATGTTCTTTAGAATTGATAAGAGGAATCTGGCATTTGAAATCAAGTGAAGATTGACCTTAGAGAGGAATAGTGTATAAGAGCATCTACATGCTGACCTAACTAATCTAGCCCCCTAAAATTCGCGCCGGACCTAGCTAATCCGCCCCCTAAACATCCACGGACGCTCCCGGGCGAGTCCGCGAACAATGACTGGTCACCCCTCAAATGTTTGCTTCCACAACCGTGTACCTCATTACTAAATCCTCAAATCCATATAATTATATGCAACATAAAACTTAGTCTAAATCTTCGCCAGCGTCCGCGCTCCAGGTTCTTGTTGTTCCCTTCTGTGTCCATGTCTGGCGGACGCGACCCCCGGGAAATGAAGGTGTGGTCGCCAACAAGGAAGAGTGGGACATGGGACATGGACTGGCCCACATGGGACACAAGGCACCACTGTTTCCCATACCTTACTCTTCACCGTCTGAACTCGTGGTCTAGGCGTCGCCCGTTGAGGAGAGGTTCCGATCCATTTCTTGTCTTAGATATTGATTTGGAGCACTTTGAAAAAAATGACCTTTTCTGACCTCCGAAATGGCTAAGTCTGGCCCCTGACTGACTCCGTATCGAACCCATCCTTCGTTCTTTCATCATGCTTGGTCCTAAGTTGCTCCAAAATACATGTAGACACAAGAAAACAAAGAAAACTAATAAAAACAAATAAAGTGCAATGTTCACAAGGAAAAGTGTAAATACCGGTAATCATGCATAATGGACAACTATTTGGTTCAATGGGACATGATATATAAAGAGAACATGCAACAAATGAGCTCTAAAAATGCGGAAAATATAGAGACATCAACCTCCCCATGCTTAAACCTTGCTCATCCTCGAGTAAGAAGGTTGACTACAAAGAGCTCAGTACTACCAACTCTAAAGCATATATTGAATCAAACCCCCAAAAGTGATATCCATGTTCATCGTGTAAGCATGCAAGAGTTAACTAGCAAGGGAGTAATACAAGCTATCCTCTTAGTTCCATTGCCACGAAGGTCAAGAAAGAGGAAAAATATTTTTGTGGATCCCAAATTCCCATTGCCAAAGGTTTAGAGAGAAGGTCAATATTATGTTAGGGACAAAGCAGTGACAATAAAAGTCAAAAGAAAGCGAGCATCAGCGATCGCTTCAAAAACACCAACCCGGGGCATACTAGGTACAATAGCAAAATCGTCTGTCTGCGTTATTCCACCACTCAACTACCTATGCAATACTGAGGGCAAGCCTATGCCTCGCACTTACAGGAATGATAGAAAATGGTTGGGGTTTTGAGAAGTCAAAAACAAAGAAAGTCTTGCATCAACGCAGCTAACCATTAGGCAATGGAGAAGGCCGTATGGTCGATGTCAACGCAATGAGTAGTGATCGCCAAGCAACTAGGATGCACATAGAGCTATGAATATGTGAAAGCTCTCCTATGGACTAAATGGGGGTGCATCCAACTTGCTTGATCATGAAAACCTCAAGCTTTTGAGGATGCTCGTCATCGGAATATACAAGCTAAATTCTATAGTGTAGATTCCCCACTAGTATGGAACATATGAAGCTCACTAAAATTTCTATTTTACAATGCACGAAGTGGTGCTACTTTGAAGCACGAGTTTGGTGAAAGAATAGTAGCATGCCCCTTCTCTCTATTTCTCATATTTTTTTTATTTAGAACAGTCTCATGGACCTTATCCCCACTTTTTCGAGGACTCATAAGTCTCCATCATTCTTTTCCTCATTTTTGTAAGAACATTTTCATGGACCTCATCCTCACTTCTTTTTAAATCCTGTGAAGTAGGTTCTCGGCACAACCAAGACCATGGGAAAAACGGCTTGACCATGCTGACCACTAAAGACCGGTAAAGAGGAGGTCCTCGGATCATAAGAGCTCTACTGGGGAACAGGGGGGGGGGGGGGGGGGGGTGCATGCTCGACCGACAAAGCTCTCTGACAAGTTATGTTTAGGCCCTAGCCGTTGAGTGAGCTATGTGTACGCACGTTTTTTCTTTCCAGGTACCAATTTTTCATTTTAATTTGATGTAAGACATTTTCAAAAGTATGGATGTATACTACTCCCGCAGTGTAAAATGTAAGTATGGATGTATACTACTCCCGCAGTCTAAAATGTAAGACATTTTCAAAAGGACCCTGATAAGTACCTGACGTGCAGCATAAGCACATGGCAACTCCAAATGTTTTATGGCAAGTTTAGTGATGTAGGGATGGCAACTTTCATGCTTCAGTTTTTTTTGACAGAAACTTGCCCTTTGTCAATGGAATTTGCCGTCCTTGCATGATTGGAATTGCCATCAAAAAACGTCAGGGTCGGAGTGTCACGCACCTGACGTGTGGCACTTATCATTCGGATTCAAAAAACTGCCAACATTTTGAGACATGGGGAGTACTTGTGTGCGAAGATTCATGATGAAATACTTTTTTGTGTGAGCGACGCAGAAATGAAAAAATCACGTATTTCTACCAATGTACTATTCAGTATAAAATCACATAATTGTTTTTGGACAGGCCACATAAAAACGTATTTCGTGATGAAATTTCACACATCTAGTATACATCTATAAGGACTTGTGTATTTTTCCAGCTTTTTTTTAAACTTAAAAGGTTGATTTTGTATATGTTCAAAAACAGGAAAAAGTTATAAAATATCTTATGAATGAGGGGAGCATTAAATAGTGACGGTGTCACTTCGTAAAGCAACTACTTGTTCGCTCACTTCTGCCTAAGTAAATGTGATTGCTTTGTTTTGCATTGGTTTATTTTCTTCCGTGTAAGGAGAGATAGATTATGGAGACCAGTGGCGGAGCCAGGAATTAAGGATAAGGGGTGGGGGGTGACTCAAACTTTTGATAAAGAGGCCAAACAATACTAATACATGTATTTTGTCTAAATTATAATTGTTCATCTACTAACTAGCAGCAAATCAATGATATTAGGGGGGGCCAGGGCCCTGCTGGTCCCGCTGTCTCCGTCATTGATGGAGACGTACGTAATTGTCCCCAGTCATCGTCACAAATTTTCTTTCTTTTCACACCTCTTTCAAGTAGTAGATGGCAAGATGGTAAAAGAAAACCGTGCATGCCTTAGACCATCACATTTCACTAGATCGGGACCGCGCCTTGGCGCGAGGGTGCCGGTCTCAACCTTTTGACGAAGCATGTAACAGTATGCCAAAAGAACCCAAATATAGCATTTGTACTTATACAGGATGATAATAAATTAAAGAAACATTTGATTGTGATATAAGTAAAACACAATAGATCTCAAGATCAACATCAGATTATAAGACAGGATCAAAGCCCGTTGCGTTCATAAGACCACAAAGAGACAGTCATTATATTTGACACGAAGTTCGATATCAAAAGTGAGAATACATAAGGAAAGCCAACTATGGAGCCATAATCACTAAACATACTAATAAGTGGCATAATTCATCTGCCTTGTCGATGTACTTCACAGGGACTGCCTCATACGAACCTGATACAAACAAATTGTGATATATATAAAATACAATGATTTCTTTACTCAACCATTCTTGAAAGTGCAGTATATGTACAGCAAGACGAAATCACAGTAGTTATGAATTAGGAGAGGCCGCATCTAATAGCGCGTCATTTTTTCCAGGTGTCCTTCCAAGCGGCTACTTGTGTCTTCCATTATGTCAGGAAGATCTTCAACAGAGTAGTCCATGGCAACTGCATTCTAACATGCACAAAAAAGTAATGCATGTAAGCCAACCTCTAGCAAGCCTCATGTTATTGGTCTTTGACTCCTCTAACTGCTGCAGCAAGCGTTCGGCACAGCGCTGCTGTCATTTGGACGACGCAAGGTTCAAATCTCTGACAACTATGTTAGTCATATCGTCTATGTATCTGACAGCCTTTATCGCAGCGGTATCCTCGTCGGCCTCATCGTCTATGCAATAAAGTCCTGGCACAGAAGTGTCACTGATTGGTCCCCAAGGTCAATCGTAGAGGTGTTGAAAAAGACGGTTACACGGATTTTGCCCTCGTCATGAACAACACGCTTGTACTGAGCCGGTGATAACCCAAGGTGTGCTAGGAGGCTGTCAAGAACTGTTCTATGCGGGATCCTAAACACCCGCTAGATTTCCTACAGTACCAGAGAACACAAAACATAAGGTCATGGGGAACTGCTTAAAGCAATTGAGATCACAGTACAAGAGAGGAATTTGAAAAGGCAGTCATTGATAAAGGCGATCATAGTGATAAAGAAGAGATGCTCAGTCTCGGAAACCCATAGGAGCGGACGAGCTCGCGCGCTCCTGGAATCTCTACGCGCTCGTTCTCGTCGGGATATGGGCCGCGTCAGGTACGTTCAGATGTATATACACGTTGTGTATAAATGGGCGGTGGGCTTAGCAGGTAGGACGGGGCCCATGTGATTAACAGCGTAGGCACGGACGTCCTGGACCGACATGTACCTTTGGAACGGTTCACACCTGATATCCCACACGGCACGTAACGAGTAGGACCGCTGTCAGCAAGTACTCTTCTCAGCTAACCCATCAAACCATATTCCGGAGAGCACGCTGCGTCAAATTCCCGTACACCGATCAAGAAAAATAATAATGTAAAACGTACATGTAAATGCAAATTAGCAGGTAGTACATGGAAACACAACATCATGTCCCCGCCCAATACAACACATGCAATGCAACTTGGCACACCTATACTTGGGCACACCAACTACAGATCACGAGACTAGGTACATAAACTTTTGGATAGTAACGACGTCTGCAAACCCGCAAATTTGTTTCGACATCTGTCTGCGGACATGGGAGCAGTATTGATTCGGATGTGTGAGCCCCACAAATGAAGCTCCACCCCCTTCGCAGCCCCTCCGCTGACATGTCTTCATCATGTTCGGCAGCCTGCTTGTCGGACTGCCGGATGTCGTGAAGGGATATGCTCAGCAAGAGGGGATGAATAGCATCTGCTTCCCCGTACCCCTTCCCTATGTCCAGCAGCGCTGCTCATAGGAGTGGCCTCCGCATCCGTGAAGCATAGACCAGGGTTGGTTTTGAGGGCGAGTGATGATGGTGGCCTGCGTAGAGGGCAAGACACCTGTTGTGCACGCCGGCGACAAGCCGACGGTGGCCTTCGTGGGACCCAAGCGGTCGCGGCCTCCCATGATCTACTTTTCCTTATTGTCGACGACAGTTGCTGGTCACCTCATTGATCTCCACGACGCTAACTTCTTTCTCCGTTGCCAGGGCACGGTTCCACGCACGTTGACAGCGGATGGCGCGGGAGGAGCGAAACGGCACTACCTCGTCCACAGCAGCACCTTTGCCTATGTCGCCATGCTCCTTCGCAAGCTAGCTTGGAGTGGCCACTTGCCAAACCAGGCGCCCGCTTGGAACGGCCACTTGCTCATCCGCACAAGCTAGTAGTCTTTCCCGTGGTACTGATGGCCTTGAGCGGTGTGGTGCGGTCCTTGCCTGGCGTCTGGCCTCGTTTAAGTAGCCAGTGGATGCGAGGAGCTAACAGGCGTTCTGTTTAATGTCGGTCGGCTCACGAACGGACATGTAGCCGGAGTAGGTTCCTCGGCAGACACGTGGCTTTAGTGAATGCAGGCGAGGAGGTGTGTTTAGCCGGGTGTGCAACGGACGGCGTTCTCTCGGCCGACTCCAGTGAGAGGTCGTGTCCTCTTTGGGCGGCGTCTATGCGGAGCTACTGCTCAGAACGTCATGATTATGTGCAGCTAGTGCTGGGCGGGAAATCACGCGGGCAAGGGAGGAGGGGTTTTGGTTGGCAGGGCAGTTAGAAGTAGACATGAAAGTGGTCGGGACACGTGCAACCCACCCACTTTTCTATAGTTGTGGGGAAAAGTGTGTCCGTTTCACCGAGCGGACTGATACATACCCGCATTGAATAGCAACATACGTCCGGGTCGCATGATCTAGATGTATGCGGGTGATTTGAGGGTCCGCGTTGGAGATGCCCTAAGTGAACATATAAAATCGAAGGACATGCACACATGTACACATCATACCAATGAAGCTGCCTTAGGCGTCTAGGCAGAGATGATCAACATTGGGGCTGCAAACACCAGGGTTGTTCTACCCCGACTCACCTAGGTACTATTGATGGTCTAAATAATAAAAATTGCCATGCTCTTAAAAGTAAAACTGCCAAGCTATAGACACAGGAAGAAGGTGCCATAGACATTATACAAAAATTGTAATGTGTGACAGGACCCTCTAGCGCGACCGAAATGACTGACGAGCCCGTTGTACTTATAATGGCAAACATTCTACCAACGACTTCTCTAATACTCGCATGGAAAATTTCAGAATTATGTTTCGCTATTTGCCTACAAGAGCAGACATTCATAATTTTTTGTAAGGTTCACATGACAATTTTTGCAATGCTTGCAGGGAAATTCATGGATTTGTTTCTCTATAATGCATGGCAATTCCTGAAACACCCCTACTATTTTTACGCCATGGCAAAAAATTCTTTTGTTTGACTTTGCTGGCAAAACTGGATAGTGGACCAAGGCAATTCCAATTTTTTATGTTGCGATTTTCTTCTCATGACATATTTCACTTCCCTCCTAAAATGATGGAGATTAATGGCACCTCAAAATTCTTAGATTTTGTACAATAAATTTGACATGCTTAGTTCCCCCAAAAAAAAGAATTTTGATGGTAGTTACAAGTAAAAATGCCATGGTGAATACAATATTACATGGTCATGTACAATAAATTTGCCATAAGTATAATTATTGAAATGTAGTGTTAAATTTAAACTCCCCATGGCAAAAACATCAGAAAGTTTGATGGCTAGTTTATAGCTAAAAGGCGAGTAAAAATTTGCCATGTAATGAGCATAGACCTAATACAAATTAAGATGCCATGGCAGTAACGTCTTTAAAAAGTGTGCCCCAACATCTCTATATATGTATTACAAAACTTAAGGTGGCATGGCAAATATGATCTTCAATTTTTTCCATGACATGTCTATATATGTATTACAAAAGTTGAGGTGGCATGGCAAATATGATCTCAAATATTGTCATGGTTATATAGATGTGGAACACTGCTTAAGGTGCCAAGGAAAAAACATATTAAAGTTTTCCATGGCTAGTATATGGATGTACTATAAAACTTAAACTGCCCTTGGCACAAAAAATACAGGAAAAAAATTCCATGTCAAGATTATAGCTAGAAAAACAAGTAAAATGACATGGCATGTACATAGTTGGAAAGGAATAAAACGTCATAACAAGTCAAAGCCAAAAAAATCACAACACGGTTAAAATGGCAAATGTGTTTAAAAATTACCATGACACTACTTGCCGTGATGTTGAGAAAAAACAAAGCATGACAATTGTGTATAAAATTTGCCACGATGCTTACACAAATATGTGTCAACATGCTCTTACAATCAGTGCACATAATGGCAATTTTAAAATATTTTGTTCTCTTAAAAAAGATGAGAATCACAATTTTATTTAGGACTTTTGTTCTCTAGAAACTTGGCAATTTTTGTTCTCTAGAAACTAGGAACTAGGAATTTAGGAATTTGCCATGCTACAGAACAGAAGTTTGCAACATTTTCAACAATTGTCAAGATATCTATCCAAAATTCCATGGTAAAACAATAAATAGATATTTTGCCATGGTATCTACCATAAAAATGCCATGATAAATACATTTTTTTTTCATTTGCCATGATGAATACCTGCATTTGCCATGTGAGAACATGGCGATATATGTTAAGGTGGCATGGATGTATACTAATTGTTTCAAAAATTGCCATAATTCATAAAACGCATTTTGTTTCGAGACTTGCCATGTGACAACTATATTTTACTTTTTCAAGAATTGCCATGATTTAGAAACAGTTTTGCTAGAACTCATCTAGATGAGATATAATTTGGCCTCATTCACCTTTTATAGCCATCGGATGTGATGCTATAAGATGCGTGTGTGCTGACGTGGGTTGTATCTGTTCTTGTTTTCAAAGTGAATGAGATTAAATTATATCTCATCTAGATGAGTTCTAGGTACTCCCATTTAGAAAACAGATTCATAAAATTGTCGTGTGACAATTACAGTTTTTGTAAAATTTGCCATGTGCTGTGAAACATAATGTTCTGAATTTGTTGTGTGACCAGCAGAAAGTTCTTTCAAACTTGCCATGTTATAGAGAAATTTTTTTGCTCATCTATGACATTGACCACTACAAAACATTTTAGGAAAATGGCCAAGTCAGATACAGAACGGTACGGTAGCGTACAGTACTACTATGCTTCAGATGCCTTCTCCCGTCAGACTCCATGTTGGCATGTTGGTAAGGTGAACGGTGAACCTGAACCTAATTGAACTGGACTGAAGCTAAACCGAGAGAAACGAGAATGTGCTCCCATGTTGACAATGCTACCACGCTTCGGATTGCAATCGACACTAAAAAAAATGATGTGAGAGCGATGAGGACAGCAGAAGAGAAAGTACCTTGTCTGTCGGCTAAGGTTATTCCATGGAGCTCCATATCCATTGCTGCTCGGACGGGCTGCTAAGAGACGGCGGGACGATGGTGCTGGAGAGGGACGAGGCAAGGACGAGTCGGATGAGGTCGGGGAACACCTCGGGCGCGTCGGTGAGGCGGAGCCGATCCGTCTCAGTGTGGAGGGCGAGCTCTGAGTAGGCGAACCGGGGCGGGTCATCCGGTCCGGGTCCTTCATCCACGCGTCGAGGTTGTCCCGGAGGCGGCGCTCAAACCCCAGCCCTTTGCCGGCCGGGGATCCAGCACGTCGAGGCCGTCGGTTACTGCCTCATCCTCTTTCTGCTTCGCCCGCTTTTGCTTCTGCGCGGCCGACGCGGCCTGGCTTGCTGGCAGGCGCGCGCGTCCTGTACCGTCAGGACAGTGTACGGTTTTCCGTCACGGCATCATCATCATACCAAACGGCAGAGTCACCGTATATGACTGTTCCGTGCTACGTACCCTCCCCCTGCCCTCAAAGATCGCATTCATACAGGGTGCGACGCGTCCTAGTTCTATTGGTAGGCTTAGCGGGAGCGGGCGAGCTCGTCCGCTACTTCGCTGCTCTCAGTCTCGGTCTCTGGTTAATCAGGTTGATATTGAGTATGCAAGAGCAGCTCGGAAGGCAAGACTGATACGATCATATATACTGTTGAAAGACAGAAAGAAAATTCATAGTGCTTGGTCTTTCTAAAGAAACCTACCTATACAGTATCAAAGAAATAGAGTTTAAATCATCACAACGCATGGATCTAAATATCATTATTTATTTGCTATTCCTGGATCACATGTATGTTTCTTTGTACGGATGGCAGTGTCTATATCCGTGAGTGTGTCCTCTGATTACAGAGATTGCTGAGTCACATACTCACACTGGCGGAGCCTCGTGGAGGCGAAACATGGCCACGATCCCCCCTTCTGAAAGTGCACACACTGCAAAACTCTGTTATTTGTTGCTAAACTCTGTTGATTTTCCGGCACTCTGACCACACCCCAAGACACAACACAAGGGACCAAGAACCGATTAGCTCATGTACTCGTGTGTAACCTGCTGCTAGTGCCTCCTCGAGTGTGTGTGCTTGGTATGGAAAAAATAGCCCATTATATTAATTTAATGTGCATATTTGTATATTAACTGAATCCATTGTCAAGTTTTCCTGGATTCGACCCTGGATTGCCCTGGCTATTTCTAAGCCGTGCTCTCATTTGGCACCCTCTTTAATTTGGTTCACGCTCCGCAACTGCATACTGACCATACATTTGTAGCTGTCTAGATAAATCAAAGAGGGGACGTGACACATCTCAGCTCACCTGTGCAAGTGCTCGCAAACAGTTGTTAGTGGAGCCAGCGGAACCCGGCGAGCCATGAACCTGGAGCTCATCGTCAGCCATCGCGACCGGAACAGATCCAAGAAATTCCTCAGATGTAGGCACACCTTCAAGGCTTAGAAGGAATATAAACCATCTGTGTGATGTGCGCAGGTGAGGCCTGACCTGGTTGCTGGAGCTGAGACGTGTAGGAACGACCAAAGAGGCGCAACATAGGGCCGATCCAAGGTGGCGCCGCCGTGCCGAGAAGACAATATGTATTTACGGAAGCAAAGGGAAATATCGGCGGGATAGTGTGAATCCTGGTTTGACCTGTGTATCAGAGAGGAGGATGACCGAAATAGCCTTGCCCAGTGGCCCTTTTAAAGCAAAGCCTAACAGTAGATTCAACTGAACCTAGCCCCTAGAAATGCCAAGGACAGGTCTCCGATCAGAGCATGTCAAAGTATTGGAAACACAGAGCACAGTATCATTTTGTAAATACCTTTTTACCCCTCGCAGTCGGTTTGCGTTTTCCAAATAAATCTTTGCGAACGCCGCAGACAGCCTGTTTCCCAGCTCGCTTGCTGTTCGACAGTTCAAAGCATGGTTCAATGCTTTGGCATGTGAAACAATTATATCATAACCTAGGCGAAGTTTATTCAGTATACCTTGACTTGTCTAACTTCGGAGGAGGCGTTTTCTGATGTTCGGTTGTGCTCTGCACATCCTAAGAAGGTAGTAACATCAGTAGAAAATCATCGACAACTGACGTTTAAAAGGAGCAACAAGATGCGAGTCAATGAGTTGTAGTTGGGTAAGTAACACATATGCGTGTTATTGAGCCATGTACAGGTCAGGTACCAATTGATCCATATACATAGGGACCTCAGAATCGATAGCGGTTGTTGCTGCATCAATACACAATAAGAAAGCACATAAGGCCAATATTTATCCTACCAAGCCATACGGGTCTTCTGACAGCAGGTAAAAAGATACCATCTTACACCGTCGCCAGTTAACATTTTTATGATAATGGGGCAAGCATTATGAAAGAAACAGAGCAGCGGACTTTAGCAAATAACAAAGCTGTGATGCAATATACAACAAAGGTTTCATAAAGAGGAGCAAGGATATTACCAATGGCAGTGGACAGGTATTGTTGGTATCATGACAGTCGCTGGATATGTCGATCACTTTATTGCCATCTTCAGTTCCTTGGGATATTCTTGACATCTTCTTTTTTAAGTCACTTGCATGACCTTCAAATAGCATTGCCCACAAGGAAGCTGCCAGCAGTTTGTGCTGACAAGCCTTTAACTCATGATAATTTGCATCATCAACATATATCATAGATCTATCTTTTAAAAAGGTTAGTGCAGTTGAGCTGGCTGATTCTATGGCCATTTCTTTTGTTCTAGCATACCCCCCATGAAACACCTCTGGCTCTGAAGCACGTGTACTCCTGTCTGCACTCAAATACAGACAAATGGATGCATACAACTCCCCATCTCCAGCATCAGTCACCTTGGTGCTTTCTACGGCAAGCCAAAGCCTCTTTAGAGCCAAATCCAAAATGTATCGTCGGCTTATGGTCACACATCCTGGAGAGAGCTATTTAAGAAGATATATTATGAAAATTGCTATCAGCCTTGTCTCAAATCTAGTGAAGGTTTACATAAAAAAAATCAACGGATAATCAGCAAGTGGGCTAACCTGAGGCAAGAACAGAACGTGGAGCTCGTCGTCTGATACATAGATGTCATCCATCGTCTTCTCGCTCGAGCCCTTTTCGTGTAGGCGCGGAGGATCCTGTAGCTGTTAACCATGGCCTACCTACTTTCGTGTAAGCATTAATATATTCAAACATGCATTATCAGTAAGTAAAATAAATAATTTCACATAATTAATCTGAATCACACACCCACACATGGATATTTAGGCCCTTTTAAACCATATAGAAAATGCAGAGAAGCAAGTTTGCTTTCTCTTCTACTACTGATGCACATGCCAATGCACTTTACAACGAGCATGCACTCGTCACCTCTAGTTTTCTCTGCTCATGTACGTCTGCTAGATTATCTGGTAACAAGATGGTCTAATGCATATCTTACATAAGAACAAATCATGTGCTTCGTGCATGTGAATTCATATAAAAATATGTGTATGCCAGTGTCTGTGTCCGCGTATGTGTGTGTTTGCTCAAAGAACTGCATGTTCTCGTAAGAATTTCTCATCAATTGCTCTACTATCTTGAAATACAGCTGCTAAATTAAACAGCAGACAATGCAGAGAATTTCAGAGTAAGACCAGACCAAACCTCATTTGATCTCAGTAAAAGGAATTATAAACCGGCCAGATCATATACCTATGTCATCATCTCCTTCTTTTTCACCCCTCGGGTAATATATCTTGAATACAGCTGCTCGCAACAGCATAATCTACTGCGGTAACCCAAAACAACTAAGAACCCAAAACAGTGAACTCCACACAAAAGGGAAAAAACACCAACCAAGCACAAACATTTGATCCCATAATATAGGCTGCAGACCCTTGCGATATATATGAACTTAAAATACATATCCCCTCTGCACAGATATGGACTCGCAGTATATACAGACCTAAGTGCACTCCATCTGCGTTGTACATGTTCTTGGAATACACAGATGACCTAGAAATATACATCGACTTGAAACACACACCAGTCTGCAGTATTTATGGACCCGAAATACACATACGTCCTTCCAGTAATTACGGAATCAACAACCTAGAAATAATACGGAGGAAGGCTAGGTGAGAAGGAAGGCCAGTGTTGATAGTCACGAGAAGACATATAAGGGTTATCACAGTATAACAAGGCACTCCTAATTAGTCAATTAGTTAATTAGGAGATCCACATGTATGCGTGCATGCTTTGGATATAGGCCTGATTAAAGTTGCCCCTGCCCCAGTTCACAAGGCAGATCTAGCTGATTTAACACCTCCAGCAAGCACACACGCACACACAAACAGTCACGGTATCCTCATCTTCACTAGTAGAAAAACACCTTTTAGTCCCGGTTCCTAAGGGCTTTTAGTCCCGGTTTATGAACCGGGACTAATGGGTCGTTACTAATACCTTCACCCATTAGTCCCGGTTCAAACACGAACCGGGACCAATGTGCCACCACGTGGCCCTGTGCACCGAGCCCAGTCAGGGGGCCTTTGGTCCTGGTTGGTGGTACCAACCGGGACCAAAAGGCATCCACGCGTCAGCATTCCAGTGGCTGGGATTTTTGTTTTTTTTTTAAAGAAGGGGGGTTGGGGGTTTTGGGGGGTTAATTTAGGTGTTTCATATATTGTGTTAGCTAGCTAATTAATAGAGAGAAGTGTCCTCTCTTATGTCCGTGCTTGGTCGATGCTACGTACTATATATACATAAGTGATCGAGAGAACCATTGAGTACAGAAGTTCGTCATGCATACCGAGAGAAGTGATCGATCGACCTCTCCTTCTCCGAGAGATTGGTCGAACAACAAGTTTTCGTATATCATGTATCCGACGCTACTGGCTACATACATGTACAATATGTATAAGATCTCTTAATTACAATCCCCTAGCAATTGAAATCAATTTGCACATGGTATTCTCCGGCTTTATTGATGACGTGGTCAAGAAAGAATCCCGTCAATTCCTCTTGAATTGCTTTCATGCGATCTGGTTCTAGGAGTTCTCCTCATCTGCCACGTCTAATTTGAAGAAGGGGGTTAACTAATACATATATATGAATGAAACTCAACAGAAATGATGGTGTAATAAAATGAAATTGTGAATATTATTGCTTACGCACTTTATATTGTCTTTTAGAGTAGCCCCGCTTGTTTTTCAAAGTCGCGTTGTGGATGAACTCGCACACGTAGTATCCACAGAAATCATTCCCTTCTTCCTGCCACAAGCACTTTACGAGAAATAGAGGTCAATCAAACTGATAATGAAGCATTATAAATGGCATTGATGAAAGTATAGCTATAGAATCAACGGGAGATGCGCGCAACTAGCTAGCCAGTAGTACTTACTTTCGGGTATGTATATCGCAGCTCCTTCGGCAGTCCCGGAGCTTCTGCGATGAACTGTTTCCAAACCCTGCAAGACAAAGAAAATAATTATTATTACTTGAGATATCAGGAAATGAACAAAAAGTTGCCGATATGGTGCGATAATGATCGATTGAACTTACTTGTTGAGCAATTTAGTCATGTCCGCATAGGTTTTGGGATCTTTCCGTCTCGAGTCTAAGACGGTTACTAGTCCCCGCTCAAGCTTAATCTCCAGAAGAACATAGTGATACCTGCGCACACATGCATAACTCATCAATTACATTACTATAACCTCGCTCGAGTAATAAGGAAAACCGAATATGCACACGACAGTAACACTCACTTGCCGTTGTAAGGAAAGAATATGGTATCTTTGTTTTGATTTTTGATCAACGATCGTAGCAAGTTGTCCTTGGCCTCTTTGACGTCCTTTTTAACCAGAAATTCATCTATGATATTTGTGTTAATGAACTCAATATCATAAATTTCTTGTTTTTTGCATTCGACGATCTTCAATCTGCATAATATATTGAGGATAATTAATTATAAATACATGAAATGAAAGAGCCGAGCTATATATAGAGACTTAATGACAGAAATAGTACTTACAGACATTAGCAAAAGACCATTAGTTTATCGAGGGCCTTTTGATTGAAGAACGCGAAGAACTCATCAAATGGAACAGTCAACAGATCATTTGCAAGGAGGTCGTGCTCCTCTTTAATATTCAGATACAAAGCATTCGTACCCCCAGACTCTCTGCAGGTTTTCATGTACCAATTATTCAGACCCGGCCTGGACCATAGCCCTCTTCTTCACCCAGTCCTTCCTGACCAACGACGTCGTTGAAAAATGACGCAATGACATCAGTTCCTTCTGCGATCATCTCCCCCAACATCGCTTCTGTTGCTTCGTCTCGGTAGTGCTCCATAGTTTCTGCAAATATTTACAACATGTCAATTATTATTCAAACATGGTACAGATGGATATATATTAGTGGCAAACGTAGAACTAGCTAGCTAATCACAATAAGGAATCATGTTAGTGGTCTCGATGCTGCTTCTCTAGGGTTTGGGATCGCCTCGACACAACGCTTCAAGGGTTTGGGGTGGCCTCGACGACAACGCTCTTTTAACTTGGTAAATTTTGGTGGCCTCAAGAGTTTTGGTCGAGCGAGAGGGCCGAGGGGGGTGCTACCGTTGTATAGGTTATCACGGTCGAGAGGAGGTATATATATCGACCGCCCCTCATGTCGAAGTTATCTCGAGGGGGCGGCGAGGGCGAAGGCGAGCAGCCTGACGGTGACAGACCCGATAAAATATAAGAAAATGAAAAAGAAATAAAAAGAGGAGAAGAAGAAAGGAATAGAGGAGAAGATCGAAGAAAAAAAAGAGGAGAAGAAGAAAGGAATAGAGGAGAAGAAGAAAAAATAGAAAAAAATTCTAATTTTTCTTCTTCTCATTTATTCCTTTCTTCTTCTCCTCTTTCTTTTCTTCTTTTTTGTTCTTCTTATTTATTTCTCCTCTATTCCTTTCTTTCTTCTTCTCCTCTTCTTTTTCTTCTTCTCCCTCGAGAAAGAAAAATAATTAAGGAAAAGGAAGAAAAGAGGAAGAAGGAAGAAGGAAGAAGAAGAAGAAAGGAATAGAGGACAAGAAGAAAAAATTGAAAAAAAGATTCTATTTTTTCTTCTTCTCCTCTATTCCTTTCTTCTTCTCCTCTTCTTTTTCTTCTTTTTTCTTCTTCTTATTTATTTCTCCTCTTCTTTTCCTCTCCTCTTCTTCTCCTTTCTTATCTTCTTATTTTCCTTTTTCCTCTCATTTTTTTTCTTCTTCTTCTTCCTTCTTCCTTCTCCCTCTTTTCTTCCTTTTCGTTATTTTACTTTTTCCTCTGCACTAACCTAATTAAAATGCACTAACCTAAAATCAATATCTACTAACAACCTAAATAAAAAATTAATACATATATGAAAAAACATATATAAACAAAAAATGCTATGAACATTATATTCATACATACATAGCCACATCCATTCATCATATAGCTACCACATACATATATACATTAATAATATATATGAAAAAAATGCAATGAACAAAAAAATACACATGTATGTATGAAAAAAAAGCACTAAACACAGAGCCTCGACGGCGCGGCGGCTCACAACGGGGGCGACCGGCGAGGGCGACGGCGGCGGCGGCGAGGGCGTCGGCGACGACCACGGCGGGCCGGGGCAGGGGCGTGGCCGGCGACGACAGCGACGGTGACGGCGTTGGCGGGGGAGGCCGGCGGGCGGCGTCGGGGCAGGGGCGAAGACGGGAGCGCGCGGACGGCGTCGGGGCGGCGGGCGGCGTCGGGGCAGCGGACGGCGTCGATCTGGGCAGCCTGGTGGCGTCGATGAGCTCGGCGTCGTCGGGCGGGCCGGGGGCAACTGGCGATGTGTTCGTCAAATTTTCCTAAGTGCTGTATATATATATCAAGAGCATTGGTCCCGGTTTGTGAGACCAACCGGGACTAATGCCCCCTTTAGTCCCGGTTGGTACCACCAACCGGGACCAAAGGCCTCTTTTTAGCAGCCCAAAGGGCGGGAAGCGGCGACCTTTGATCCCGGTTGGTGGCACCAACCGGGACTAATGCCCCACCCTTTAGTCCCGGTTGGTGCCACCAACCGGGACCAAAGGACCCTGTGCTGCCCGCGTCGGGACCAAAGTTTAGTCCCACCTCGCTAGTTGAGAGGGGCGCGCAGTGGTTTATAAGCCCCACTGCAGCACCCCTCTCGAGCTTCTCTCCACCGTAGACTTGCGGGCCTAATTGCTACTGCTTTGCCTGATGGGCCTTCTGGGCCTACTGCGGGCCTGAATCCTGGCCCATGGTAGGATTTCTAGTCGTATTCAGGCCGTGTGGGCCCAGTAGGAGGCATTTTTTTTGTTTTCTTTCTTGCTTTATTTATTTTATTTTGTTTGTACTTACAACAAAATACTTATTGTTGCTATTTTTAATTATTTTCCAGTTTTTCTGTTTTGTTTTCTGCATTATTTATTTTCTTTTATTTTTTGCTTTATTTTTTAATTCTTTTTGCTTTTAGTTTTAGAAAAATAATAAACTTTCTGTTAGTGCCATTAGTTTTCAAATTTGAAAAATCTTTTTTGTTTTTTTTTCTTTCTTGCTTTATTTATTTTATTTTGTTTGTACTTACAACAAAATACTTATTGTTGCTATTTTTAATTGTTTTTTTGTTTTGTTTTCTGCATTATTTATTTTCTTTTGTTTTTTGCTTTATTTTTTAATTCTTTTTGCTTTTAGTTTTAGAAAAATTATAAACTTTCTGTTAGTGCCATAATTTTCAAATTTGAAAACACTTTTTTTCTTTTTTTTTCTTTCTTGCTTTATTTATTTTATTTTGTTTGTACTTACAATAAGATACTTATTGTTGCTATTTTTAATTGTTTTTTGTTTTGTTTTCTGCATTATTTATTTTCTTTTGTTTTTTGCTTTATTTTTTAATTCTTTTTGCTTTTAGTTTTAAAAAAATTATAAACTTTCTGGTAGTGTCATTAGTTTTCAAATTTGAAAACGCTTTTTTTGTTTTTTTTGTTTTCTTTCTTGCTTTATTTATTTTATTTTGTTTCTACTTACAACAAAATACTTATTGTTGCTATTTTTAATTATTACGAGGGCCGAACCATAAGACATTAAAGCATTTCAAATGAACTATGAAAAAGTTGAAAGTAGGCATGGTATCATAAATTCACCCACATAGCAAGTGCATGTACAAAACGGACAATGGTATCATACTCGTGTGTTACAAAGTTGGCATGGTATCATCATAATAGTTGCGGGAGAAAGTCTTCACTTTTTCTTCGCTTGTGTCATTTGATTATTGCGCCGTAACCATGGATAATATTCATCGCTTATCAGGATGCTGGGGTCATCCTTGACTTTGAAGGGAGGAATTTCATGGAACTTTTCATAATCTTCAGACATGTCTGTCTTGCCCTCCACTCCCACGATGTCCCTTTTTCCTGAAAGAACTATGTGGCGCTTTGGCTCATCGTATGATGTATTCGCTTCCTTATCTTTTCTTTTTCTCGGTTTGGTAGACATGTCCTTCACATAGATAACCTGTGCCACATCATTGGCTAGGACGAACGGTTCGTCAGTGTACCCAAGATTTTTCAGATCCACTGTTGTCATTCCGTACTGTGGGTCTACCTGTACCCCGCCTCCTAATAGATTGACCCATTTGCACTTAAACAAAGGGACCTTAAAATCATATCCGTAGTTAAGTTCCCATATGTCCACTATGTAACCATAATATGTGTCCTTTCCCCTCTCGGTTGTTGCATCAAAGCGGACACCGCTGTTTTGGTTGGTGCTCTTTTGATCTTGGTCAATCGTGTAAAATGTATTCCCATTTATCTCGTATCCTTTTCAAATCATAACAGTTGAAGATGGTCCCCTGGACAACAAGTACAGCTCATCACAAACAGTGCTGTCACCTCTGAGACGTGCTTCCAACCAACTGCTGAAAGGCCTGATGTGTTCACATGTAATCCAGTCATCGCGCTGCTCCGGGTGTTTGGAGGCGCAGACTGTTCTTGTGTTCATCGACATACGGGGTCACCAAGATAGAGTTCTGTAGAACTGTGTAGCATGCTTGAGACCAAGAATATCCGTCCCTGCATATTATTGAGTCCCTTCCAAGCGTGCTTTTTCCAGTCAGTCTCCCCTCATACCGCGATTGAGGGAGACCTATCTTCTTAAGGCCAGGAATGAAGTCAACACAAAACATCATGAATAGATAATTCAGTGACCAAATTAATAGAAGTTCATCATCACATTAAAACCAAAGTACATACATAGTTCTCATCTAACAACATAAAGCTCTGCAGAGCATCTAAATTAATTAAACCATACATTGAAACTATGTAAAACATTTCAATGCGAAAACAAATGCGATCATAATCGCAACCAATGTAACAACTGATCAAACGGCATAATGATACCAAGCTTCGGTATGAATGGCATATTTTCTAATCTTTCTAATCTTCAAGCGCATTGCATCCTTGATCTTGTGATCATCCACGACATCCGCAACATGCAACTCCAATATCATCTTCTCCTCCTCAATTTTTCTAATTTTTTCCTTCAAGAAATTGTTTTCTTCTTCAACTAAATTTAACCTCTCGACAATAGGGTCGGTTGGAATTTCTGGTTCAACAACCTCCTAGATAAATAAAATCTATGTCACGTTGGTCGGCATAATTGTCATAAACAATAGATGAACCAATAGTTATGAATAGTTATGAAAAGATAATATATACCAAATCCGAATCATAAACAGGACGAGGGCCGACGGGGGCGGATACCAAAACCATCGCACTATATAAGATGCAATAATAAAAGTAAGAAAATTATACAAGTATCTATATAAACATACAAGTAAGATTTTTTTCCTTTCAGAAAGAAGATAATAACAAGAGGCTCACCACGGTGGTGCCGGCGACGAGATCGGCACGGGCGATCGATGGCGGTGAAGACGGGGACGGGACGTGACGGACCGCTAAACCTAGACAAATATTAAGGAAAATGGAGCTTGGAGGTCGCGCTTGGAGAGGAGAAAGCTTAAGTAGTGTGGCTCGGGCATTCCATCGAACACCTCGTGTGCATAGGAGGTGAGCTAGAGCACCACAAAGCTCTCTCCTCGCCGGCCACGAAAAACAGAGCAGTAGAGTGCTCTGCTCGAGGGCGAGGGGTATATATAGGCAATTAATTGGTCCCGGTTCGTGGCTTGAACCGGAACTAAAGGGAAGCCTTTGGTCCCGGTTCAGGCCACCAACCGGGACCAATGGTGGTGGGCCAGGACCAAGGCACATTGGTCCCGGTTCGTCCCGCCAACCGGGACCAAAAGGTCCAGACGAACCGGGACCAATGGCCCACGTGGCCCGGCCGGGGGCCCACGAACCGGGTCCAATGCTCCCATTGGTCCCGGTTCTGGATTGAGCCGGGACTAATGGGCTAACCCAGCCTGGACCATTGCCCCCTTTTCTACTAGTGCTTGATGAAAGCGAAAATGTATCATATAGCACGCACGCACACGAACAGTCACATTATCCTCATGTACTGTAAATTCATACCTTGACCTGCAAAGGGTATGGTCCAGTTTCAATTGACAGTCTTGATGATTCATGTTGGCCTTTAGATAAGTTTTTGAACAACAATTTCGCCACCTGCACAAAAATCAGAGGAAAGCTAGTAAATACTTCCAACATGTTCACCTCAGTATAGTGGTCCTACTTATCCAACGACCCATATATCTCAAATAGAACTGCTTAATATCTCAAACAACAGTGAACGTCCAACATGTTCTCCAAAGTTACATAATATAACAGGTTCAAAGGCTGTCAAGATCAAAAAATAGTGAGGGGATTTTGTAGTCACATGGCAAAGGTAATAAAATTTCTTCTAATTTAAATCTCAGACATCTCAATGAAATAAATAATTTGGTACATAGGTGAAACTGAACTCTAATCTTTTATTGTTTAGTTGTCTTTTTGTGACTATCAACACTTTCAGTTCTAGCGTATGAGATGTTTCTCTGCGTCCTCCTCCTCCCCAAGAAGTTAGGTATTAATTTTGAGAATTGACATTTGAGTGGTTTGGCGACATGGCATAGTACCGGGAGGTTTCTGTGAGGAGCGAGGTGAGACGGCCACTGCCGCTGAAGGAGTGGGGATGATGCCAGAATTTGACAAAATACCAAATTTGCAATTCACATGTATCGGTTATCATCAGACTGTGAGACAGAGGACACCGCATAACCGAGCCACGACAAATATGTAGAAGGGGAACCATAAGTGAAAAACGATGAAAGGAAAAAACGTAATGGTAAAAGAAATATAGTATCTTCATATATGAAAAATTATGAAAGGAAAAATGTAATGGTATTTTACAGGGATGTGTTGTACCTTGCACCTTGAGATAAAATTGTTTCTGTCAGCAGCATGACTGCATCTTGCAAGAACATGTCGTCTCTTTTCTCTGTTTTGTCTTCTATGTTTTGTGAACACATAAACAGAACGAATATTAGACAAAATATGAATTGTCTGGTTGCCTAAGAAAGTGCATCAGATTAAACTATATAGATAGTATAATAAATGTTCGCTTAATGCATTCATCAACGACTAGGGAGACCAAATCATAATAACCTAGGAAGACCACACCAAACAACAGAGGCCAATGAACATGCCATTCTTCCTATTCTCTTTCATAAGCATCAATCCAACACAAAACAAACCGAACCCTTCGTTTTTTCACATGTCACTCGACAAAGAACATCATTTTCCAGCAAGCAAACATGAAGGTGCCAAGTAAAAACACAAGACTAAAAAGACACGAGCCAAGTGGACCAATCCAAAAGGCACATGTCCTGACCTCTTCCTGAAAGCTCACTACAATCCTAGAGAAAGATCCCAACCCTAGCAAGATACAGACAACTAAGAAATTGGAGAACACACTGTATGAACCCAAACTGAACTGCGAGTGTATGATCCAAATTTGGAGTTAATATGAAGTTTTAACACTTCCATGCAGCTATAAATATAAAATGGTCAAGAATGATAATAAGCATGGAGGACTAAAATGTACTATCACTTCCATGTAGCTGAGAACCTAAAATTGGCAAGAATACAACATACTCAGATTTAACAATTTCCCAAAATAATATAGATTTTAGTGTACATGCATTGAGCAGAATATGGCCAACAAGCCAAGCAAGGCAACAAACATGTACTCTGTAAATAATTAGCTAGATCCAAGGCCTTCCTTGGCAGCAAGGTAAAAACAAAACAAGAAAGACAAAGAAAAATCTCTTCTTTGGAACCTAGCTAAATCAGAGAATTGGCTAGATAAGATAGATGTGCAGGGGTAGGAAGAGGGGGTGGAGCTCACCAGGTTCAGGGGGGTGGGGGTAGGAGGAGGGAGGAGGAGGAACCATGAGGGCTCGTGCCGCGTCCACCTGCAGCAATTGCTACTCATCCAGATAGGAACCGACCTTGTCCACCAGAGGAGCAGGGACGCGTCCGTGCACCTGCGTGACCAAAAGCAGCAACAGCGTGAGGGGAGGGGAGGGGATTAGGGTTGGAGCAGGGGGGAGGGCGGCATCCCGAGCAGGCCATTGCGTGGTCGCGGAGCAGGCAGAGCACAAGCACTCGGAGGCCAAGGTCGGACGACATCGCCAGCGAATCTGCGAGCACCTTGGCCGCCACCTGACCTGCTCACTCTCCCTCTTCCCTTCCCTTCCCTTCCCTTCTAATGACGAGAGGTCAAGGCTGCGGGCGGCGTGGTGCGAGCGAGACGAGGAGAGAGGTCCACGGCGGCGCGGTCTGAGGGGCGTCGGCGGCGGCGAGGTCTGCGGGGCGTTGGTGGCGGCGCAGTGGGCGGGGCGGCGAGGTCTGGTGGAGGGAGAGGTCGGGGAGAGGGCTGGGGCGAGCGGGGCTGGGATGCGGGAGGACGGGGGTTGAGGGCGCGGGTGCGGGGGAGAGGCAGCTAGGTCATCTACATGGGAGCGGACGCAATTTATACGCGTAAGCGTGAAATGACGAAAATGCCCTCGGCAGGGCAAGCTATTTACGTGCGGTGGCAGGTCGAGGTGAAACTGTTCATTTCTACAGGAGCTCCTCCTTGATCCGACGAGCGAGGTCGTTCCAGGGGTCGATCCGACGGCCCAGAACCGATCAAGCCACTCGATCCAACGGCCAGGGATCCCGAGCGGTGAGGAGCCGGGAGGATGACCGTCATCCTTATTTCTCAATTTTCAGCATGCAGCTATTACAGTGCAGTGGTGTAGCCAGGATTTCGGGTAAAGGTGGTCCAATTGATATAAAAAATGTTCACCATTAATACAACATACCAACATACTAGTAGAGGGAGCTATTTAGCTGATCCCCGATAAAAATAACTATTTAGCTGAGGGGGGCCAATGCCCCCTCCCTCCAAGTTTGAACCAATAAACCCTAAATGCCCAAATCAAAAACATTAAAAAATGAACACAAAAAATTCATACCGCGCAGCCACATATTATCTCTTGCATGCATTTTGTCCGGTTTACGTTGAGTCTGCTCTTCCCATATCTGATTCCGGACCCCCTCTCCCACGAATATAAATTGTAGAAATCATAAGCCTCCCCGAGTGTATCAAAACTTGTCCCTATCTTCGGCACGATGACAATGTCTCCAGGTTCTTCAGTGAATCGCCGGACAGGTTTCTCCAATGCTGAAATCCGATCAAAACACGGGGCTCTGTGTAGTGCGGCAGCCCCAATTCAGACCCTGCATTGTCGAGAACGTATGCCAGAAATTTTCAGTTCACTATTACAGTTGAGTACACCCTGAAACTATATTCACTAGTAATTTTGTAAATACATATTGTGCAGACATAGTCATCTTTACCCAAGTGGACATATACACTTTGTTGTTTTAACACTAGTATCATAACAGTATGTCTCGCAGTTAATTCGTACCAACAACATATTCAGATTTTTTACGGCAGTATATACGGTTTACTGTCAATTATATCCTGCGTGGTCAGCACAGTGCTTAATGATAGACAAACCTAGTTCCCACCACTAATCTTCATACCTTTGCGTCCATTGAGGTTTCTGATTGCTCGATAGAGTGCTCTGAAGCCGAGGTTTGTCTGCACTGCCTGCCCCTGGATCAGCGCCCCCAGCACAAATCTGGCCATCAGCACTCTGACAACGTCCTGGCCGGCAGCTCTACTACCGGCGGCATCCTAACGGGGTGGTGAAGAGGCTCCACGGTCAGGCTGTTCTCGTTCACCTCTTCTAGCAAAGTCCTGCTGCATCCAAAGATAGGACGCAGTCGCGGTGCTCGTCCCAGCAGTCGTCGTGAGTGCACTAGTAGCCGGAAACGGGGAATGGTAGGCCGTTCCTCGATCCCGATTCATCGACCCGGAATCGGATTCGGGAACAAGGTCGGATTCGGTACGATTCGATGAAGATTCGGCGTCCCCGCAGCTGCTCCTCGATTCAGGTTCCAGGATCCAACAGCCAAAACGCAAGGCATAATTTACTCACGCCTTCGTTTCTTTTCTCAAGGACTCCTCGTTCTTCCTCCAGTCCATTAATTGTAAGGGATTCATTAACAGCAAGGAATGTTGACCGTCAGGGAGTCGTCGTTCTTCAGGAACTGCGTTTCTCGACCCATGGTACCGTACCGGGTTCACCGTACTCAAACGGATTGGATCGCGTCCCCGTTATAAAAAATTCGCTCGAGAGATGTATACCCTCGTTGTACCCTATTTTTTTCAGCCACCGACTATCGTCCCTCGTTCCCGTTCCTCGTTCCCACCGTACCGGAAACATGGCAACTATCCACTGACAACCATAGCGTCCAATACGGATGTTATGTTGGAGATCTTGATCTTCAGCCTGAGCTTGTACCTCAGCGAGGGGACGCAGATGGCCAAGATCAGGAAACACAGCTTGTGCTCAGCTTCGCCTTGCCAGACGCCGGCCGCTGGATACAGCACGCTCGCCGCAAGAGTCCCGAGCAGGAGCAGATGTGCTCGATATTTCCTCAGAGCCTGGTGGGCGTCTCCATCGCCTCGCCCGGGCAGCATGCCGGACCAGAACCTGCCCAGCAGGCTCGGTTCGGCCGTGTAGGTGACGCTGGCAGTGAGAGTGCACAAGGGCAGCGCGTGGTTGCGCCGCCGGTCGACGACGCCGGGTGGAACGGCCGGCATCGGTGGTACTGGTAGTGGTAGCCGACCGCGGCCAATGCCAACGGCCGTCGCCATCGCTTGGGAGTTGCGCTGCTAGTGTGTGTGTGTGTAGGCTGCAGGGGAGGTTGTGGTTTGTGCGTGCCACCTCCGGTGATTTATGCACAATCGCAGCGCCAATTTGGTGCAAGGTAGGCGAGTCCTTTTGGGCTAAGAATGCTCTGCTGGCTTTTTCTTCTTCTATATGGTGTCTACTGTTGTGGGCTTTCGGCGCCGAATTTTGCGAGCAGGTTTCCTGGAAGATACCTCGCGGTGAGTCTCTTGCCCTGACTCATTTCTTTCTGCTCGGTGTTGACACCTTCTATTCCCGGCGGCAACAATGTGTTTCATCGAGAGAGAGAGAGAGAGAAAATTTCGGTGGGTTCGGAAAAGTGTTGCATTCACTAATTTGTACGGTTTTTACGTAATTCTTTCATCCTGGCCCGTCTTTTTCTACGGGTGAGACTTCCATGACAACAATTTCTCATACAGTTTGTCTAATTTACATCTAAATATTTTTTAAGGATGTCACATCTAAGCTTCCACAAAAATATAATGCAGCAACAAGAAACAAAAGAAAACTAGAAAAAAAAAATAGACCACAAACAAAGTGGACATCAGTTTAGATGTGACAGATGTGTCCTAGACAGACCCTTTCTCATATATACAAACTAGATTTACATATACTTTGCCATATTCCACCGTCAACGAGTAGGGGACTAGGGATGTGTCCTTGTGTAATGGGCACCTCAGGATGCATCCTTCTGCTGATCTATGAAAGCCTCACTACAAAGTTGTTTGTTACTCCCTCCGTAGTGAACTAAACGATCTTATATTTCTTCACAAAGGAAGTACTTCACATTCTACTCTTCAAGACATATCACAAAACTCGAATTTATTTATCCCTAGACCCTAGCTCGAAGCCCTGGACACAAACATGTGCGCTTGAGGCTAACCATGAAAATATACCAAAATATTCCACAAATTTTTCTTTCTGAAGAATCCAGATGTTCCTGTACTTATAGACATACAAGGACAAGTATCTCCTATTCTTCCTATAAAACCGAAGAAAACCCACAGAACTAATGCACAACATTCCATTTATTCGCTGGCAAGACAAACAAGGGTTAACTGATACACCACACTGGCACACACAGATCCAATTTACCGTGCAACGAGGTGGGACAATCTACAGAGAGAGGTCGGCCAGATCAAATGACCTTGACACCGCCTTGTACCAGGAGTCTCCTCTCTTCTTCCTGTGTGCGTCATCTAACTTGGGGCGGAACACCGTCGTGTTCTCCTTGTGCAGGCCTGCGAATATTTCCTCCTTCGTCCAGACTCCGGCAGCTAACCCTGCTGCGTATGCGGCCCCGAGGGCTGTTGTCTCGATGTCGGCTGGTCTGACGACAGGGCTGCCCAACAAATCAGCCTGCAGGTGGTTACATACAATTGTTAGAGATCTGATGAAAACTCGAAGAGATTTTACACTTGCAAGAACTATTTAACAGGCACAGGTTGTGTGATGAAGTCTTAAACTGGAAGGCACAGGTTTTACACTGCCAAGTTTTACACTTGAATCGTTACTACAAACACCAGCTCAGCAATGGAACGAGGTTGTATATTGTACAAATAAGTGAAACTATTTAGTGTACCCTAATATAAGACGTTTTTGCAGTTCAATGTACAGAGGGAGTAGGTAAACTTGGGTTTCCTGCATTTTAGATTTAATTGGCAGTTCCTCGAGAAAAATAATAATTGGGAGTTTCTTTCAGAAAGATTAGTGTGTATTAACTGCTCCCCCCCCCCCCCCCCCCCCCTAGAATATGTAATTACATGTTTAAACATAGTGCTATGTGATGAACTACAAACGTATATGTACTCTGCAACAGTATTTCTTCAGAAGAAAAGGAACTGCAAAGTAGACTCAATTTTTTTTACCTGAATCTGCATGAGAAGGTTGTTAATGGTAGCACCACCATCGACACGCAGCAAGAACTCCCCTTCTGCACTCTTCACTTCTCCTGCCTCTCCGGCATCCTTATGCATAGAGCTGAGGACATCATTCACCTGAAAGCACATACTCTCGAGCACTGCTCGGGCAATGTGCCCCTTGTTTGTGAACCTTGTGATTCCTATGCAGATCCCCCTCGCGTCATCCCTCCACCATGGCGCGAACAATCCATTGAATGCTGGCACAAAGTATATGCCACCTGAATCCTGCACACTTTCAGCCAACCCTTCAATTTCTGCTGCTGAGGAAATGATTCCAAGGCTGTCCCTCAACCACTGAACTGCTGCACCAGCAATCGCAATTGAGCCTTCCAGAGCATAATTAGTGGGTGCATCTGGGCCAAGCTTGTAGGCAATGGTGCTAAGAAGACCGTGGGTGGACTGGGTAACCTCCTCCCCTGTGTTGAGAAGGATGAAGGCACCAGTTCCGTAGGTGCTTTTTGCTTCACCTTTCTGGCATAGCTGCCCAAGCATTGCAGCATGCTGATCTCCTAGACAGCCTGAGATGGAAACACCAGCCAAAGGGAATCCACTGGCAACCACACCAATTTTCTCCGAGTTACTGATAATCTTTGGCAAGATGCCGGCAGGAATGCCTAATGCCTCAAGTGTAGGCTTGTCCCAGTCAAGTGCCTTCAGATTCATAAGCATCGTGCGTGCTGCGTTCGAGCAGTCTGTGACATGCTGCCCAACTAACTCCTTTCCATCACGGTCTTTCCCACCAATGCCTCCAGTGAGGTTCCAGATCAACCAGGTGTCGATTGTGCCAAATAATGCATCACCAGCGCGGACTGCGTCCTTGACAGCGTCAACATTCTCCATCAACCATAATAACTTCAGAGCGCTGAAGTAGGTACTGATTGGTAAACCACATGTCTCCACAAAGTGGGTTCTGCCACCCGATAGCTCACTTTCCAGTCTCCTAAAGAGGGGAAACATTAAACACAATCAGAACACTACGCAACACAGAAATGTTAACAGAAAGTGGTAGATGGATAAAAGGAGACCTGCAAATAGAGCTTGTGCGGACATCCATCCACACAATGGCATTGTAGAGCGGAAGGCCTGTGGATTTGCTCCACACAACGGTGGTCTCCCTCTGATTTGTGATTCCAATGGCCTTCAAACCAGCATCCACATTAAGTCCATTGGCTGCAGCTTTTTCGAGTGTCTTTGCCATGCAGACCTTCACGCTCTCGATGATCTCCATAGGATCATGCTCGACCCATCTTTTAGTTCACATCAATACAAAGATGAAAAAAGTTAGAAGTCATCTCCTAGCTGCAAAGTTAAAGGGTGGCAAACAACAGTATAACAAACTCAAGAAGAAAACTGCCAGTGCTTTACACAGGAAGATGGCACTACAGACTGAGCATAATCAAATGGTATAGAGCACCCCAGCATAAAGCAAAGTGTGGTATGGAACGTTTCCCTTTTTCAGATATCGACTAGTAAACAGAAACAGGGGTTAAACAAATCGAATCTTTTATGTTGCTTGAGAAGCCAGTTTACAGGTAAGAAACACTTAGTCAAGTGGGGAGTAAGAAGATTTCAGTTCTAAAAGTGCATCAAGATAATTAGTAGCAGAAAAGTACATTAGATTTGAAGCAAGGCCAGTCACTGATCAGACCCTTTCCAGTGAACATGTAGAAGGGAAATGAAATATCAAAACAGAGTCAGGCTAGTCATATGCCACAACTGTTAAGAACATCAAACTGCTCTGTCACAAAAAAACCTCAATCCTTAACAACTTCTTTTTGTGATTGTAAAGTGTGGAAATGTTTATCCAGTAGCCTCCCAGTCCATCTGGGCCATACATAGGTTTAAGTACTCCAGACAACAACCCATTTTAGAAGACAGCGTCACAGCAACTCTTTATGTAAGAAAAGAGGTGCCAGTGCGCAGTCTCAGTCGCATCTAAATAATTTAAGAGATAGCCTTTAAAGCAAGCAAGACTGGGACTTCCATGACTCCATTAACTCAGGAAAGTCCACTATCATGCCTATCTTCTAGGAAACGAGCAATATTTATCTATCATATCCCAAAACTATTCATAACACTATACACTGTAGAGTTCAAAAGTTCAGTAGAGTAGCTTGCTGTGCTTAAAAAGGAGTGAACCATTCAGGTTAATATGTAGCACTAGAAAATCTAGAGGCCATCGCAAATCAATCAAGTGAAGCACATGATCCTAATTTAGGCATCACATATAGTCCTAGCTAGCAATCGAATCATATTAAAGCACACAGTGGCTACAGGGCAAACCTGAAACACTGACATGACATAACAGTTAGTAGGACTGAACTTTCGTACTCGACATAAACAGGAACATATAACAGACACAAAGGTACAGCTTCATACATAAATCGGTTGATCCTAATTGTGACATCAGACAGCACCTAAATTGACAACTGAGTCATCAAAAGCACACAGTAGCAGCTTGCCAAACTACCTGAACCACTGACAGGACATGACAGTTAGGACTGTACTTCTGCACTCGACGAATCCGGAGCGTATAGCAACCGAAAAGGCGGCACAGCTTAACTAGAAATTCGCTAATTCCGTCCGGGTCTACCAACCAGCCGAAAAGAACGATCAGGCCCCAAAAAATTCCACAGGTACACACAGAGTGACACAGATCAGACGACCAAATTGGCAGGGGTGCGCTTACCCAGCCTCCGGGTAGTGCTGCTTGAACTCGAGCTGGTGGGAGGCGACGGGGCTGGCCCGGCGGTCGTAGATGATGAACCTGGTGCTGGTGGTGCCCTGGTCGATCGACGCCACGTACACCTCCTCCCCCTTCCCCGCCATACTCCCAGTTCCCACACGCCCCAAAGGCCAAAAAGCTCGCCGGGAAACAAGCGCCGAACCCTCCGCCGGCGGGCGGACAGAGGGGAGCGGCTGGGGCAGCGGAGTGAGCCGGTGGAACAACCGAGGAAGGGGACGGCGTCAGACTGGGAAGAGCTGGACTGCGGGGGGAAGAGAGGTTATAGGCGAGGAAGGTGGGTGGGTGGATCCGATTGGGAGGGGAGGTGGATGGGCTGGGCGGGGAAGTCAATGACTATCGCCTTGTCTGACTCTGTGATTTTTTTTTATTTTTTTTTTAGGGAATCTGACTCTGTGATCTGGGACTAGTAGTTCGAAACTGCTTCACACACGATAAACTTTTGGACGATCTGTGCACGATTAAAGAATCCACCGGCCGTTGCTCTGCCGTGAACAAGATTGCACGGCTGGATTCAATCGTCGGCTGCAAATCGTCCAAATAATGTCGTCTGGATAGCACTGCTCCTAGTAGTTCGCCTCCTCTATCTCCTCGCGCTCGCTTGCTCTGGCACGGCACGGCACGGCGCGGACGGGGTTTCTGCGACGAAAATCCCGTGCTTTTCTCCCCCACGAAACCTGGGGATGCCGAGAAGTTGGGGCTGAGGATAACGGACGGATCTGCTGTGGCCATGTGGAGTAAGAAATTCGCCTCCCCGGCGTCTGAGGCGAGTAAACTAGTTGGCGTCTCGCAGAGCATGACAGCGAGTGAGACAGGGGATCAGCTCTCTCTCCTGCCATGCTGATGTTCAGCAGCATGTGCACTAGCAAGCAACAAACGACATGACAAAATCCTGACATGCAGCCAGTTGGTGGCCCTCTCCTGATTTACTTACGGCCTAGAGACAGAATTCGGGGTAATACTACCGTTTAAGTTGCCCAGCTGTTGCACCAGTAGTAGTATGTCGTCACCTGAAAACATTTCTACTCACAGTGGAGTATTAGCCTCACACAGGCAAGAAAGAACCCAACATGCCGGGGAAAATGTGGACCGAAGGTGACAACATCAAAGCAAAGCAAATATATGAATTAGTTCTTTCTTCCGGACAAATAAACCCAAGGGTCAGAAATCATGATCTGCATCAACAACTTTGCTTGCTACTGCTAGATGTTTATTTTTGTATAGCTAAAATAATTGTATGTGCTAGTTTATTTATTGGCTTGTTTGGACACGAGCATATTTTATGGCCACGACACAAGCAAGCAAGCAGAGATAATGTAAAGTGCGCTTGGCTGGCCTCATTCTCACCTATAGATGACCACGTGATTTTCCGGATCGTGAGCTGATTCGATGTAATCTCATCTCCGAAAGTCTTCTCCACGACCTATGCAAAATGAGCAAATCACCATGCTGTATTTGTCTTCCCATCAAGGCAGTGTGAGTGAGTCGACGCAAGTAAGAGGTGGTTGGGTGCTTTCGTGAGCATACAAGCTGGGAGTAGTTACTAGTGAGCAGGAGGAACTACCCGCCTACAGCGAACACGTCGGCGTGCAGTACGCCATCACAAGCCTCCAAGTTGGGTAGCGTCGTCCCTCGATTGTAAACGGTCTCCACACGCATATGCAGCAATCGCAAGCCCTTGCTTTTTCTTTTTGGAGTTAATCAATCGCAAGCCCTTGCTTGCCGTGCATGTCTCCTAGTACCTCTTGTGTAACAACGACAGGTTTTGGAGGCTCCCGTCTATGGCTCTGTGCCCTTGGGAAGTCAGGGGAACGTGCTCGGGAGCTCCTTTTTTTTTTTTTGAGAACAACACAGCTTTATTACATCTCAATGTTCCAGGGAATACATAAATGTTCAGGAGGCTCCACCAGCCACACATGGCGTCCCAGACTGAGAGAAGATGACATCTTAGCTAATCTATCAGCCTCGCCATTGCTGCTACGCTGCTCATGGCTAAAAGTACAAGCCAAAAAAGAAGAACTTAAATATCTAATCTCTCCAATTATCATGCAATGATCACCAAAGTTTTTATCAGACTCTATCTCCTTGATGACTCTCAGACAGTCAGTTGCTACTTGAAGCTTTCCCAAGTGAAGATCATGTCCCAAAGCCAAGGCCTCCCTACAAGCCAAAGCTTCTAAAGTTTCAGGCTCCGTCAGCCCCTCAAAAACAACAGTGGAAGCCCCTCTAAAGCTTCCCTGCTCATCTCGGCATACCACCCCAACATCTCCTCTGCTGGTGGATTTGGCCACTGCTGCATCCACATTGAGTTTGATGTTTCCAGGAACTGGGGGAATCCACTTTGGCGCTGCTGGTTTGCTCGTCGGGCCATGCTTTGGTGACATAGAGTCATGGCCCTTTAGTTCATCAAGAAACATGTTTATAAAAAGATGTGTTGAGAGAGGACTCTGGAACTCATTTTCATGTATAGCCCGTCGTCGTCGTGCGTACCATATGGACCACAGTGTAACCAAAACCTCCACGACTTTGTCACTGCTGAGTGTGCTAAATAAACCGAACAACCACAGCTTAGCATCCGGCGTCTCATCTCCATACAGGGCCACACATGAATCGTCATCTCTGAGTGCCCACACACTCTTAGCCATGTTACAGTCTAGAAGGGCATGTCTCCAGGAATCATAAGCTGCACTACATATTGAGCAAACAGGTGATGTGGTCATGTGACGTTTTGTCCGCTCCTCACCCGTCGGTAGTGACGAGTGCGCCAGCCTCCATGCGAACAAGCGCAATTTTGGTGGGACTCGTACCTTCCACAACTTCATCCAATTTCTATCCTGGCTCTCAACATTTGAGTTTTCAGTTTCCCCATTCATCCATGCTTCACGCCTCATTTTGGTTTCCACTAATAGTCGATAGCAGGATCTCACGGAGAAGTTTCCATTCCTCTCATAATGCCAGCCCCAACAGTCTTTTTGATTCAGATGTCCTAAGGGTATTTGACGAACGACTTCTGCATCCATTGGTAGCAAGTGCATGTTCAAAGCTGTCCCATCCCACGTTCTGGTAACCGGACACATCAACTCTGAGACCTTCTCCGGTGGACTAGATGAAATGGCACTAATTGGTCGGAGTTTAAAGTCCCGTGGTAACCAATTATCTTCCCATGTCCGTGTGTCGCGCCCGTCTCCAATTCTCCTGATGATGCCAACCTTGAGCGTATCCCTCCCCTCGCATATAGCTCTCCACACTTGAGATGGTCGGGTACCCAATTCAGCCGTCAGAAGTTCTCCAAGGGGAAAATAAGCTTTTAGGATGCGTGCACTGAGTGATTCCGGCTCTTGCACCAATCTCCAAGCTTGGCGAGCAAGTAGTGCCAAGTTAAAAATTTATATATCTAGGAAACCAAGACCTCCCTTGTATTTTGGCATAATCATGTCGTCCCATGCCACCCATGCTGTTTTCCTCTCTCCCGCTTTACTTCCCCACCAGAATTTGCAGATCAAGGACGTAATATGCTCGCATAGTCCTCTAGGTAATTTGAAAACCGACATGGAATACGTGGGTATCGCCTGCACAACAGATTTGATAAGAACTTCTTTTCCACTTCCCGCCAATAATTTCTCCATGTATCCTTGCACCCTTTTCCACACCCTGTCCTTGAGATAGGCAAATGCTCCATTCTTCGACCTTCCAACATCAGAAGGAAAACCCAAGTATTTCTCATTTAAGGTTTCGTTTGTAACATTCAGCGTGGTCTTTACCTCTTGCCGGACAGCCTCTGGGCAGCCCTTTCCAAAATAAATGGAGGACTTGTCATTGTTGATCCGCTGCCCCGATGCTTGGCAATATGTATTGAGCACATTATTCAATGCTTCCGCCTTCTCTCTTGATGCTTTGCTGAATAAAATATAATCATCAGCAAAGAGTAGCAGGTTAATGCGAGGTGCTTGGGGTGCAATTTGAATTCCTTCTAGACCGCCAACTCTGCTTGCATGCTGCATTAAACAAGACAGACCTTCGATTGCTCCTAGTCGGTGCTGTTAGCGCCGATTAGAGAAACTGGCGCTAGCAGGGGCGCGTAATGAGCCGGCCCATTTGTTTTTCCCTTTCTGCCAGAAACTGCAAAAATTATACGCGGGTACCAAGACTTGAACACTAGACCTCATGAACCACTTCCGGGTGCACCAACCACTATCTTCTTCGGCTTCCTTTTATTCTTTCTGCAGCTCGCGAACCTCAGACCCTTCCGCAAACTGTTTTTTAATCTTTTTTCTCTTTTTATGTAACGGTTTTGTTCACCTTCTTTCTTTCCTTTTTTGCTAAATACGTGCAGCATTTGAAAAAAAATCAAAGATTTTTTTTTCAAAATGCATGAGTTTTTTAAAAATTTGAAAAAAAATCATTGATTTTTTTAAAAGTTCATCAAATTTGAAGAAAGTTCATCGCATCTAAAAAAATGTTCATCAAATTTGAGAAAAGTTCATCAAAACTGGAAAAACTTCATCGAATCTAAGAAAAAGTTCATCGAATCTGAAAAAAAAAATCATCATTTTTGAAAAAAAACATCGGATTTGAAAAAAAGTTCATCAAATTTGAAAAAATAGTTCAACGGATTTCAAAAAAAGTCCATCAAATTTGGAGAAGTTCATCAGATATGAAAAAAGTTCATCGGATTTCAAAAAAAGTTTGTGAAATTTGAAAAAGTTCAGCGAATTTGGAAAAAGTTCATCAAATTTGAAAAAAGTTCATCAAATTTGAAAAAAAGATCATCAAATTTGAAAAAATAGTTCAACGGATTTCAAAAAAAGTCCATCAAATTTGGAGAAGTTCATCAGATATGAAAAAAGTTCATCGGATTTCAAAAAAATTTTGTGAAATTTGAAAAAGTTCAGCGAATTTGGAAAAAGTTCATCAAATTTGAAAAAAGTTCATCAAATTTGAAAAAAAGATCATCAAATTTGAAAAAATAGTTCAACGGATTTCAAAAAAAGTCCATCTAATTTGGAGAAGTTCATCAGATATGAAAAAAGTTCATCGGATTTCAAAAAAAGTTTGTGAAATTTGAAAAAGTTCAGCGAATTTGGAAAAAGTTCATCAAATGTGAAAAAAGTTCATCAAATTTGAAAAAAGTTCATCAAATTTGAAAAAATAGTTCATCGGATTTGAAAAAAGGTTCATCGAATTTGCAAAAAGTTCATCAAATTTGAAAAAAGGTCATCGGATTTGAAAAAAAGTTCATCCAATTTGAAAAAATAGTTCATCGAATTTGAAAAAAAATTCATCAAATTTGGCAAAAATTCAGAAAAATAAGTTCAACGATTTTTTTAAAAATTCAACGCTTTTGAAAAAGTTCATTGATTTTGAAAAAAGTTCATCAATATGAAACAAAGTTCGTGAATTTAGAAAAAAAGATTTATGAATCTTTAAAAACCGTGCATTAAAGAAAACAAAAAAGGATCAGAAAAAAAACAAGAAAAAGAAATAAAACCGAAGTGAGAGTGCAATAAAGAAGAAAAGTAAAGAAATCTTGTACGAAAGGTTCGATAGTCGTATGGCTAGAGCGTGGCGCTAACGCCCGAGGGGGCGCGGGTTCGATTCCGTCGGTGGCCACCCTTTTTTCGCCAGTTTTTACAGGAACGCATAAGGGAACTGGGCCGGCCCAAATCATGGCAGGGGGTGTGCGCTGCAGGCGCCCGTTAGGCTGCAGGCGCCGTTAGCTAAATGGCCTATAACAAGGCGCCAAATAGGGTTTCCCAATGTGCTCGCACCAAACAAACCAGAAAAAGAAAAGAGAATCTATAATCTATAATATCTAAATAGTTCATCCCCACTATCATATTTCTCTTAACATGCAAGCTATCCACCTCAGCACACCTGCCACATCAGCATTCTTTTAGTGACCTACATATGGGACCAACCACTACAGCACCCCTGCCACATAAGCTTCGGTTAATTGCTAAGGACCCACCACAACCTGGCCTCACGAGCATCCTGTGTCTCCCTGATTGAGCGCTACAGAGCTTCGGCGTGCAACCTCATCCTCACGATATTTTTCATAGAGCGTCCGCAGCCTCCGGCCTCTTCAGCTTCTCCATCAAATCCCTGGCCGGTTGATTTTCCTTGCTCATATTCGTCTTCTTCCCTCTAGCCTTTCCCCTTCCATGTCTTTTTCAATCCCAGTCAATATTATATGGCTCCTCCGCTTCTTATTCTTCCTATTCCCAATCTCCCTTCACCTGTCGCTTCGGCCTGCTTCCATGGCTGGAACTACAAGGTGTCAAATCCAACGGGGATTTAATTAGCGGCAGGGATCCACGGTGGTGTTGGACTGGTGGAAAAGGTAGCCGATTCACTGGGCATCACCGCTTCTGACTGCCTCGATTGGTTATGTCATCGTCAGTGTCATCGACATTGCGGACCAATCGGCACCCTCAATGGCGCCAGGTAGTGTGCAAGCGCGGGTACAGATCGATGGGTGCCCTCTACCGGCACAACTGTATAGCATGCATGATCCATGGCGCCGGGCAACATGCAAGCTCTGCTGCAGATCGATGGTTCATAGTAGAAGCGACAAGAAAGGCAACCTGAAGGTGCACCTTTTTTTTTTTACTTTCGGCTGTCCACTTCCTTGAGTTATTTGTTGCTCCTCCTCTCCCCCAATTAATCAGGCGTAGAACATTTTTGCGACTTAATTTCAAATCTTGCAATCATCTATTCTATTGTTATTATGCAAATTCTGGGGAGGCTAATTAATTTTGATTACTGATGATGTCGAGTACTATCAGTGGCAAATATGTTTTATGTCCTTGAAAAATTCTGATGGTTGTTGTTCAGGCCCTTAAAAGAAAGTTGTTTTCCAATTTTTGGATCAGGCTCTGTCCGTTCACTGATTTTTTTTGTTTTGTTTTTGTTTGCAGGTCTCCGCGCCTTCATGTTAGGTCCGCGATTCCTCGAGTGCTTCTTCATGGAGTCTGTAGGCGAAGAACTGGAGGAAGGTGAACAACACTGAGCTGCAACTCTTTATATTCTCTTACCCATTTTTTTACTCTCTGCCTCTCTCCACATCTATTTTTCCAGGAGGATGAAGGATGGACGGTGACTGACATTTATTAGGCAGGATTAGATATGCTAAATTGTTTGATTACCATGGTCACCAAGGCACTTAGATGTATCTATGCTTGGCCACAGAAGTCACATTCAGTTTTCATCTGTTTCAATAAGCCGCTATGAAACTGTCCGCTGATTGTCCCTACAGTTGCTTACTAATGTGATCCATGCATGATGTTGCTACTTTGCAGCAGTACATATTATTGGCTCCTTTTCCCTACCACACTAACAGGTTAGTACAATTATTTGAATGATTGCACAGTTTCATTATTATTTTTCCCTTTAAATTTCATCATGATATTACAAGTATATGACATCCTTTATGTACATTTCCTTTTGTCACGTACAACTGGAATCAGGTGGTTAAGAAATAATTGTACATAAAGGATCAAGAAACAACGGTTACTCATTTTCTGGTATGTTCACATATACTATTATATCATATTTATTTATGTAGGATCACCAAAGGTTTGTAATTTTCTTTAATCTTCGGATATAATCTTCACCTTTATTAACCATGTTTGTTCTTTCTTTCTGTCTAATAATGTAGGAATTAATAATTACCAATCAAAAGTAAAACTATTATTATGCTAACACGACTTTTGCTAATAGTTTAAAAACACACACTAACTTCTGGTGTTTCTTTGAATCTAGCACCTTTCTTTCTAAGATAAAGCATCCTTCTATATGTACTTAAGGTACATTGTGATTAAGACGAATTATGAAAAAAATATTTCTTAAAAGATTATAGTGTTTGTGTGTGTTCTATCTAAACTTACAGCCATTGAACTTTGTTCCGTTGAATAGTTGTGTGATTTTGGCAAAACAAATCATACTTTTCCGTACATGCTCCCTACTGTATTACTCTAAGCATTTGACTGTTCTTCGTTTACTGGGGAGGTGTGAAATCCATCATAGTTTATGTTCCCGGTAGAGACATTGTTTCAGTATATGCATATGTATCTTTATACCATAATTTCTGGAAAATGGTTGTTTTATTTAGCAAATGTGATATATTATGATGCCTATGCGAGCTTCCTTTTTGTGCTGTCACGTCATACCGGCTTCCTTTCTGTACTTCATGCTTCATCCTGAACATATATTCTCTCAAGAATGTTTTGTTATCCTTTTTTTTTTTGCCGGCAAGAATGTTTTATTATCCTGAACATCTATTTCAAGCAGCCTCTGATTATTTTGTCTTTAGCATATATTCCCGCAGCAACGCGTGAGGTGTCATCTAGTTTGTTATATGAGCCGTGGCAGCACTACGCTGTTGATCGTGTTGGGGCCTTTGTTGGGGGAGACGAAGCGGCTCAGCAAAAATTAGAGTTGTCTAAAAAAAAGCAAAAATCAGAGGGTGTGCTTACGAAATCACTAATTAAGGAGTACTCATTGCAAAGATCACTCTCGTCTTCCCAGGTTGCGGCAATTGGCGCGCTGCATGTGTTTATGTAAAGATCACTTTTTTCATAGATCCGTTCATTCACAACGTTTTATCTCTTAAACCGTGCGTTCAAATTTCGAACCGTTTTCACCGTTGGATTCCGCACATCGAGATCTTCAAAACTAGATCCCATATTGATAGGTCTTAACGAACTTTTTTTCACGAAAAAGACCGATCAAAAAAACCAGACAAAAAAACCGAACCGGGAGCACGAGTGTTCTCCTTTCCGAACGCCCGTGCCTCTCGCGCAAAGTACAACCGTGCCTCTCACGGAAGCAAAACCGTGCCTTTCGAGAAAGCAAAAAAACAAAAAAAATGCATTTTTTCCGTTTTCGAGACGCACGGTTGTGCATCTTGGGAAAGCACAACCGTCCCTATCGCGGAAGGAAAAAAAACAGAAAATGTGTTTTTTTCGGTTTCCGAGAGAGACGGCCGTGCCTCCCACGGAAGCAAAACCGTGCCTCTCGAGGAAGAAAGAAAAACAAAAAAAATGCATTTTTTCTGTTTTCGAGAGACAAGGCCGTGCATCTCGGGAAAGCACAACCGTGCGTATCGCGGAAGGAAAAAACAAAAAACCCGTTTTTTCGATTTTCTAGAGGGACGACCGTGACTCTCGCGAAAGCAAAACCGTGGCTCTGGCGAAAGCAAACCCGTGACTCTCATGAAAGGAAAAAAAGAAGACGCGTTTTTTCGTGCGAAATTTGTTTTTTCAAATTTTTCTGACCCAATAGCTAAGGAAGACCGGTGAAAAACTGAAACGTCCTAAAAACAAAAAAAACATTTAAAAAGCCGAAAACGCGTGCAGAAAAATAAAAAATAAAATTCGGAGGGAGCGCCCAGAGAGCGACACGTGGCGGGCGGCTGAGAGCACGTCAGGTGGCACTGATCGTTGTGAGGCTCCCAAAGTAGCGCTCGTCAACTAGTTGCTCTCGCGCCCCTATATCTCGCGATAGGGGAGAAACCCTTGCTGAACGGGAGAGTGAAATGGGCCGACCGAGAAGCGTCGGAGGCCACAACCACCTTTTTCCTCTTTTTCTTTTTAAGTTTTTTGTTTTTTGTTTTTCCTTTATTTTTGTACTTTTGTTTATACTTTAAAATATTCTAAATACATACTTTACAAAAAACATTTGAAAATGTTGAAAAATCATTTGAAAAATGTTGAACAAGTATTAAAAAAATGTTAATCAAGCATTCAGAAAATATTTATCGTATATAAAAAGTTGTTGATCATGTATTAAAAGATGATGATTTTTTTGATCATCTATATGAAAATTTTCAAGAATTTGAAAAACATGTTGAACAAGTATTTGAAAAATGTTAATCAAGCATTTGGATAATGTTAAATGTGTATAGAAAAATGTTGACCATGTATTAAAAAAATAATGATTTTTTTATCACGTATATGAAAATATTAATCAAGTGTTTGAAGAATGTTAATCAAGCATTTTAAAAGTGTTAAATGCGTATAGAAAATATATTGAACAAGTATTAAAAACATTTTAATCTTGTATATGAAAAATGTTAATCAAATATTTGAATTTTTTTGAAATGTGTATTAGAAAAAATGTTGACCATGTATTAAGATAATTTAAACTTGTATTGAAAAATTGTTAAACATGTATTAGAAAAATGTTGTGGACATATACAAGAAATGTAGACTGAAAACCAAGAGAAACAAAGAAAATCAAAAAATGAAAGCCGAAAGAGAAACAAAATATACCAAAGAAAGAGAAAATTAAAAACCTAAGAAAAAAATGCAAAAATAATTGAAAAAGGCGATGAAATCTAAGAAATAAATAAATAAAAATTTAGAAAAAAGAAAAGTAAAAAAATGAAAACCGAGAAGAGAAACAAATAAAAAATAAAGAAACAAGTGAAAAAGGGAAAGAAAGGAAGAAAACCGATGAAACCCTGGAAAAACCAAAGATAAAAAGATAAACAAAAAACAATGAAACCCGAGAAGAGAAACAAATAAAATAAAGAAAAAACAAAACCGGTGAAAACGGGAAAGAAAGGAAGAAAAATGATGAAAAAACTGTGAAGAAACGAAGAGAAGAGAAAAAAAACGAAAAAAGAGGAAAACACAATGCGTGCGAACTAGTGAATTCTCTTGTTCAAACCAACCCAACGAAAACAGTGCCAGCCCAGTTGCTATAGTGTGTGAGAAAAGCTTCGGCGAGATGGAAGAAACGTTCGCTTAATGCGAGATGTAGTGCTGGCGAAAATCAGAAGGTAGTACGGGGCTAACCGCGGAAGAGGCCAATCAGTATCATATGCTAAAAAGAAGCCCATGAAACAACAATCCATCAGGCCTCGTTGTCGAGCCCACGGCGGAGGGGCTCACTTCCTGTCATCGCCGACGACCAGACGCACACATACGGTCTGTTGTGCGGCGGGTGCGCATTCGGCCAAGGAAGCGGTGTGGTTATCTTCTAGTATCTCCTCATCACGACCTTGACATACAGGCTGATGCGTGGCGGGTGCGCACCAGGCCAAAGGAAACAGTGTAGCCATCTCTAGTACCTCCTGCAGATCTCGACATTGACATACGGCCCGATGCGTGGCGGGGCGACGACTGGAGAGATGGAGAAGCCGACAACGCTCCTTGGCCCCTAGAACCAAAGGACGAGCCCGCTTCATGGTCATGCTTGGTCGTCTTGCCAGGGATTCACTTCATAACGGCGGCTTGTGGGGTCGGGCAGGAAGGGTGTGGAAGGCAGCACTACACACAGTTGATCGTGTTGGGCCTCCCTTGGGGAAGACGGGGCGGCTAAGCAAAATCAGAAGGTAGGGGGCCTAACCGCCGAAGAGGCCCCTCAGTAGCAATGCGGCAACAATGCTAAAAGGAAGCCCATGAAACAGATGTTCCGTTGGGCCTCGCTGTCGACCCGGCGGGGAAAATGCTATTTGCCGCTCGCTGCGTCAAACTGCCGGCGCTTCGCATAAGCGAGCGACCGAGCAGCGACGCAACGGGCCGGCCCATTTAAACGTTCCAACGACCCCGGTTTACCTTCTAGAGGTTCCCAGCTGGTTTTTTCTAGTTTTAGGAAACTTCTAGAAGGTTTTTTGAATCGGTTTTTTTATTCCGTTTTTCTATTTTCTTTTTTCTTTTCTTTTCTCTCATTTTTCTATACCTGTTTTTTTCTTTTGTTTCTTTATTCTGTTTTTTCTATTCTCTTTTCTTTCATTTTCCTTTTTTTTTTCTTTTGTTTCTATTTCATTTTTTATTAATTTAAAATTTCTGCACAATTCAACAAAAAAGATCATGGTTTCAAAGTTTGTGCATAATTCGAAAACTATTCATGGTTTCGAAATTTGTTCACAATTCAAAAAAGTTTGCGGGTTTAATATTTGTTCACAATATGAAAAATGTTTGCAATTTTATATTTTTTGCACGAATTTTGAAATTTCATCATATTTCAAAATTTGTTCACAATTCACAAAATGTTCGCGGTTTAATGAAAAATGTTCACAATTTTATAGTTTTGTTCATGAATTTGAAATTTGTTCATGTTCCAAAATTTGGTCACAATTCAAAAATGTTCACGGTTTTCAAAATTTGTTCGCAGATTCGAAAAATGTTCACAATTTTTTAATTTTGTTCACGAAGTTGAAATTTATTCATGTTTTAAAATTTGTTCGCAATTAGAAAAAAATTACTGTTTCAAAATTTGTTCAGAATTCGAAAAATGTCACAATGATATAATTTTGTTCATGATTTTTAAATTTGTTCATGTTTCAAAATTTCTTCACGATTCAAAAAATGTTCGCAGTTTCAAAATTTGTTCGCAGATTTGATAAATGTTCGTGGTTTTATAATTTTGTTCACGAATTTAAAATTTATTTATTTTTCTATATTTGTTCATAATTCAAAAAAAAGTGTTTGTGTTTTCAAAAAATCTTCGAGAATTTGTAGAATGTTCGCATTTAAAAAAATGTTCAAGAGTTCAAAAAATGTTCCTGTTTTCATTTTTTGTTCAAAATTTCAGAAAATGTTCCAATATTGAAAATATGTTCGCATTTTCCAATTATTCTTCACAGTTCTTAAAATTTGTTCATGTTTTTAAATGTGTGTTCGAATTTCAAAATATGTTCACATGTTTCGAGAAGTGTTCAAAATTTGTTCAACTTTTAAATATTCTATTCACGCTTTCAAACATTGCTCAATTTTTTATAACTTTGTTCATATATTCCAAGAGAATGATCGAAAACTCTGAAAAAAATCGGATCTCCGTTTTTACATTCTTTAGTAGTTTGCGCTTATTGAATGCCAGGTTTTTCCGCTATTTTTTTACATCGTCACAATGCCTCAAATGGGCCGGCCCAATCGGGGCTCCGTGTGTGCGTCGCGGCGGCAATTTGCCGCAGAGCTCGTCACATAGGAGGTCTCCCCGGCGGCGGAGGCTGCCGTCGCCGGCGACCGGACGCACGCGCGTGCCCTGCAACAGCGCGAAATCCCTGGACAACGCGCGCCTTCCTCAGCGGCCGGCACGACGGCGGCTGCTCGCGCAAGGCTAGGGTGGCGGATGGCGACGCTCGGGCTTCGTCTGAGCCATGGGTGCCTGTCGAATGAGCGCCGAGCCACCACTGCGGAGGAGCGCTCGCGTGGATGGCTAGGGTGGCGGATGGCGACGCTCGGGCTTCGTCTGAGCCATGGGTGCCTGTCGAATGAGCGCCGAGCCACCACTGCGGAGGAGCGCTCGCGTGGGCTGTGGTCATGTGTTCCTTGATCTATCTCCTCTCGGTTCCTATTTCAAGGTGCATCCTATTTGATTTCTTCTGAATCTTCGATTCGGTTTGTGCATTTGCTAGTAGTACTAAACATGCCCCTACTCAGGTTGTCTCACTTCCTACTTATACTAGTTAAGCGCCCGTGCGTTGCTACGGGGCAATTATAGATGCATTTAAAAATAATTATCGACGCGTTGATAATAAATTATATTGTCATTTTTAGTTGAGTGGAACACCATTATGATTTTGCTCGACAAAAAATTGTATTGTATATTTTTTAGGTCAAGTGGAACACTATTATGGTGGTTTTTGAATTAAGCATCTCGCCCAAATTTTATATGGTGCTCAATTAATTAAGCTTCTGTTTGCCCAATTGCACTATACTACTTCATGTTCTATGTATAGAAGGACAAATTATATTATGTGCGCATAGACATAATCTTAATGTTCCTTCTAGTGAAATTTAGGCATGCAAGACCAGTTTTACCAACTTCTCATATGTTTCAAGGGTAAAATTTCAGCAAACCAGCAACTCATGTATGAAGATGTGTGCTATTCTTTAGTATACTTGCATCGTGAAAATTTCATGTTTTACAAGTGAGAACCTTAGTATATTAATGCAACATATTGATGTTTTAGATGTGTGCTATTCTTTAGTATACTTGCGTCGTAAAAATATCATGTTTTAGAAGTGAGAAATATCATGTTTCTGTTGTAAGAACTTGGTGCACATAGTTGCATGAAATATAATATATCCAGATCAGTTAAGTCACATGAGCATCTCATGACTACATCACGTAGATAACTTGACAACCCTTCATGCCACCACTTAAAATTAAATATGAAATAAAATTAGCTTTGGCGCACATCTTAGCTTCACGATTACATCAATGTGATTCTATGACAGATTATCGGTGCACATTGATGCTGCCAAAATATATGGATAGTCTCAAATCGCATTGTTGTTCTTCACCATTAGGCCTGTCACAACAACAACAACAAAAAACAAAAACGAATCATCTCTCTCTCTCTCCCTCTCACACAACAGCTAATGGTAGCAGCAGGGTACGATGAACAATATGAACTCATCTCTCTCTCTCTTCTTCCCTCTCTCTCCACTACACAACAATAGCGAATAGCAGCAGCAACAGCAGCGTACCATAAACAATATCAGCTACTCTCTCTCTCTCTCTCTCCCTCCCTCTCTCTCTCTCTCTCCCTCTCTCTCTCTAACGCGGCGTCGCCCCGCCTACCATTGCCCTTCTCGGATCAAGCGCTGCACCACCTTTCTCCCCTCAGCTCCCTGCCGCCTCGGTTCGAGCAAGGGCGTATGTACATCGGTGCCGCAGCAACACCCTCGACGAGCCGTATCGCTGCTGCCGTGCGCCATTTCGATGAGATGGCCGATATGAGAGAGATGACATATGCTCAGGGAGAGAGGATGAATGGATACCTCACGTCCAGCCCCTGATGTCACCATAAGCACGTCGCCACAGGAGAATAAACGAGATGGGGAAGAGATTAGGCTTTCTCTGGTTTGCTCGGGGGACTGGTTGCGTAGCGAGACGATCGGGTATTGGATGGATTCATCATGGGCAAAAGGAAAAAGAACTACCCGTATTTTTGGATATATAGAGATTGATTACCGTCAGTCGATCGTGATTCACTGGTAGAAAAAGGAGGCTTCCGTCTAGCCCCATTAGTCGCGAAACTGTAGGAACCGCGACTAATGAAGTCTTTAGTCGCGGTTCGACAGACGAACCGCGACCAAAGGCCTGGGCCCAGGGCGCTCGGTGGCCAGCTGGTGCACGTGAGGGGCTTTAGTCGCGGTTGGCCAGGCCAACCGCGACTAAAGGTGCGCAAAGGCCTTTAGTCGCGGTTGGCCAGGCCAACCGCGACTAAAGCTCCTCCCCTATATATACCAGTTCAGCACGCTCACTTAGCCATTTGGTGCCACTTCTCTTCACAAGCTTCACAAGGGGGTGTAGGTTTGCTTTTGGTTCCTCTTATGCACACAAGGTGTTTGATGAAATGCCCTAAGAGGGTGAAACAAACATGATATGAAGTGTTGGAGCCACACTTGAGGTTCCTCATTTATTTTTTCCTCCTCGATCGCGGTTAGCAACTTGAACCTTTCATGCATGTGTGTCATTGATAAAATATGCATGTGTGCAGTTCATTATTTAATTTATATTGTTTGTAGCTAGTTAGTTTAACAAATGCATGATGGTTAATTATATATTTTATATTATAATAATGCAGATGAATCGGCAATGGATGTACGGTAACCGACTCTCCGGCGAGTTCACTACGGGTTTGAAAGATTTCCTCGTAGTGGCTAATGCGAACAAGCAGGGGGGTTTTGTTATCTGTCCATGTGTTATCTGTAAGAATCAGAAGGGTTACTCTTCCTCAAGAGATGTTCACATGCATCTGCTTCGGCACGGTTTCATGCCAAGCTATAATTGTTGGACCAAGCATGGAGAAAGAGGGGTTATAATGGAAGAAGATGAAGAAGGGGATGATTTCATCGATGAAAGCTATCTTGCTCATTTCGGTGATACTTTCATGGAGGATGCTGAAGGTGAAGGGGAAGGTGAAGAAGAGGCACGTGATGATCCCGTTGATGATCTTGGTCGGACCATTGCTGATGCACGGAGACGCTGCGAAACTGAAAAGGAGAGGGAGAATTTGGATCGCATGTTAGAGGATCACAGAAAGGCGCTGTACCCCGGATGCGATGATGGTCTGAAAAAGTTGGGCTGCACACTGGATTTGCTGAAATGGAAGGCAGAGGCAGGTGTAGCTGACTCGGCATTTGAAAACTTGCTGAAAATGTTGAAGAATATGTTTCCAAAGGATAACGAGTTGCCCGCCAGTACGTACGAAGCAAAGAAGGTTGTCTGCCCTCTAGGTTTAGAGGTTCTGAAGATACATGCATGCATCAACGACTGCATCCTCTACCGCGGTGAATACGAGAATTTGAATGAATGCCCGGTATGCACTGCATTGCGTTATAAGATCAGAGGCGATGACCCTGGTGACGATGTTGAGGGCCAGAAACCCAGGAAGAGGGTTCCCGCCAAGGTGATGTGGTATGCTCCTATAATACCACGGTTGAAACGTCTGTTCAGGAACAAAGAGCATGCCAAGTTGTTGCGATGGCACAAAGAGGACCGTAAGTCGGACGGGGAGTTGAGACACACCGCAGATGGAACGCAATGGAGAAAGATCGACAGATGGTTCAAAGATTTTGCAGCTGACGCAAGGAACATAAGATTTGCTCTAAGTACGGATGGCATGAATCCTTTTGGCGAGCAGAGCTCCAGCCATAGCACCTGGCCCGTGACTCTATGCATCTACAACCTTCCTCCTTGGTTGTGCATGAAGCGGAAGTTCATTATGATGCCAGTGCTCATCGAAGGTCCGAAGCAACCCGGCAACGACATCGATGTGTACCTAAGGCCATTAGTTGATGAACTTTTACAGCTGTGGGGTGGTGTCCGTGTGTGGGATGAGCACAAACAAGAGGAATTTGACCTACGAGCGTTGCTTTTCGTAACCATCAACGATTGGCCTGCTCTTAGTAACCTTTCGGGACTGTCAAATAAGGGATACAATGCATGCACGCACTGCTTACATGAGACTGAAATTGTACATTTGCCAAATTGTAAGAAGAACGTGTACCTTGGGCATCGTCGATTTCTTCCGAAAATTCATCCAGTAAGAAAGAAAGGCAAGCATTACAACGGCAAGGCAGATCACCGGCCGAAGCCTGCGGAACGCACTGGTGCTGAGGTATTTGATATGGTCAAGGATTTGAAAGTCATCTTTGGAAAGGGTCCTGGCGGACAATCAGTTCCGAAGGGAGCTGACGGGCACGCAGCCATGTGGAAGAAGAAATCTATATTCTGGGAACTAGAATATTGGAAAGTCCTAGATGTCCGCTCTGCAATCGACGTGATGCACGTTACGAAGAATATTTGCGTGAACCTCCTAAGCTTCTTGGGCGTGTATGGGAAGACAAATGATACAAAGGAAGCACGGCAGGACCAGCAACGTTTGAAAGACCCTGATGACCGGCATCCGGAATGGTTTCAAGGTCGTGCCAGCTACGCTCTGACCAAAGAAGAGAAGGTCATCTTTTTTGAATGCCTGAGCAGTATGAAGGTCCCGTCTGGATTCTCGTCCAATATAAAGGGAATAATAAACATGGCGGAGAAAAAGTTCCAAAACCTGAAGTCTCACGACTGCCACGTGATTATGACGCAATTGCTTCCGATTGCTTTGAGGGGGCTCCTGCCGGAAAATGTTCGAGTAGCCATTGTGAAGCTATGTGCATTCCTCAATGCAATCTCTCAGAAGGTAATCAATCCAGAAGTTCTACCACGGTTACAGAACGATGTGATCCAATGTCTTGTCAGTTTCGAGTTGGTGTTCCCGCCATCCTTCTTCAATATTATGACGCACCTCCTGGTTCACCTAGTCGAAGAGATTTTCGTTCTCGGTCCTGTATTTCTACACAATATGTTCCCCTTCGAGAGGTTCATGGGAGTATTAAAGAAATATGTTCGTAACCGTGCTAGGCCAGAAGGAAGCATCGCCAAGGGCTATGGAAATGAGGAGGTAATTGAGTTTTGTGTTGACTTTGTTCCTGACCTTAAGCCGATTGGTCTTCCTCGATCGCGGCACGAGGGGAGACTAAGTGGAAAAGGCACGATCGGAAGGAAATCAACGATATGTATGGACGGCCATTCTCTGACTGAAGCACACCACACTGTACTGACCAATTCCAGCTTGGTGGCTCCGTACTTTGAGAAACACAAGAATATTTTACGCTCGGACAACCCGGGGAAGCCTGAATCCTGGATTAGGAAGGCCCACATGGAGACTTTCGGCAGTTGGTTGAGAAAACATTTAATGAATGACAATGATGTTGTAGATCAGCTGTACATGTTGGCCAAGACACCATCTTCGACTATAACGACTTTCCAAGGGTACGAGATAAATGGGAATACATTTTACACGATCGCCCAAGATAAAAAGAGCACCAACCAAAACAGTGGTGTCCGCTTTGATGCAGCAACCGAGAATGGGCAAAAGGTCACATATTATGGTTACATAGAGGAGATATGGGAACTTGACTATGGACCCTCCTTTAAGGTCCCTTTGTTCCGGTGCAAATGGTTCAAGCTAACAGGAGGTGGGGTAAAGGTGGACCAGCAATACGGAATGACAATGGTGGATTTCAACAATCTTGGTTACCTTGACGAACCATTCGTCCTAGCGAAAGATGTCGCTCAGGTTTTCTATGTGAAGGACATGAGTAGCAAACCGAGGAAACGGAAAGATAAGAAAACGATCAGTGCATCATGCGATGATCCAAAGCGCCACATTGTTCTTTCAGGGAAAAGAAACATCGTGGGAGTGGAGGACAAGACAGACATGTCAGAAGATTATAATATGTTTGCTGAAATTCCGCCCTTCAAAGTGAACACCGACCCAAGCATTAAGTTAAATGATGAGGATGCTCCATGGATACGGCACAATCGTAAGCAAGCAGGGACACAAGGGAAGAAATGATGTGTAATAATTTATTGTATCAAACCTTTTGTCAAACCTTCAAGGGGTTTTAAAATGAATTAGTTTTATTTTTCTGATTTTTTTGATATATAATTGTATTTTTAAGATTTTAAAATGAATTAGTTTTATTTTTCTGATTTTAAAAGGAAAAAGGAAGAAGAAGAAAGAAGGAAAAAGGAAGAAAAAAACAGAAGAAAAAAGGAAAAACAGAAGAAAAAAACAAACAGAAGAAAAACATAAAAAAACAGAAGAAAAAACAGAAGAAAAAAGGAAAAAGGAAAAAAGGATATCAAACCTTTTGTCAAACCTTCAAGGGGTTTTAAAATGAATTAGTTTTATTTTTCTGATTTTTTTGATATATAATTGTATTTTTAAGATTTTAAAATGAATTAGTTTTATTTTTCTGATTTTAAAAGGAAAAAGGAAGAAGAAGAAAGAAGGAAAAAGGAAGAAAAAAACAAAGAAAAAAACAGAAGAAAAAGGAAAAACAGAAGAAAAAACAAACAGAAGAAAAACATAAAAAAAACAGAAGAAAAAACAGAAGAAAAAACAGAAGAAAAAGGAAAAAGGAAAAAAGGAAGAAAAAAGAAAATATGCCACCTACTGGGCCACCACGGCCTGAATACGACTAGAAACCCATTAAAGGGCCAGGATTCAGGCCCGCAGAAGGCCGAGTAGGCCCACAGGCACATAGTGACAGAATAGGCCCGTAAGCCTGCATTTGAGAGGAGCTCGAAGTGGTGAGCGCAGCCGCGCTTATAAACCACTGTCGAAGCCTCTCGGCTAGCGAGGTGGGACTAAACATCCCACCGCACCGCGCCAGTTCTAGCACAGACCTTTAGTCGCGGTTGGGGAGGCGGACCGCGACTAAAGGGTACCTTTAGTCGCGGTCCGCCTCTCCAACCGCGACTAAAGGGTCTTTCTGCGCGGGAACGGAGGCGGCGCCAAAACCCTTTAGTCGCGGTTGGGGAGGCGGACCGCGACTAAAGGGTACCCTTTAGTCGCGGTTGGGGTGGCGGGCCGCGACTAAAGGGTACCTTTAGTCGCGGTCCGCCTCTCCAACCGCGACTAAAGGTGCGTCTATAAATACTGCACTTAGCAGTTTTGCCACTTCCCATTCTCCTCTCTCTCGACGCCGAAGCGCTGCCCCGGCCGACGCCGACGCTGAAGCCCTGCCCCGACGCCGACGCCGACGCCGAAGCCCTGCCCCGACGCCGACGCCGACGCCGAAGCCCTGCGCGCCGCCGCCCCCGTCCCCAGTGAGCGCCGCCTCCGCCCGTGCCCTGCCCTTGCCCGCCGCCCGTGCCTTGCGCCCTTGCCCGCCGCCCGCCGCCCGCCGCCCTGCCGCCCGCCGCCCGCTGGCCCTGCCTGCCGTCCTCCGGCCCTTGCCCGCCGCCCGCTGGCCCTGCCCTTGCCCGCCGCCCATCGTGGGAGAAGAAGAAGGAAGAAGAAAAAGGAAGAAGAAGAAGAAAGAAAAAGGAAAAAGGAAGAAGAAGAAGAAAGAAAAAGGAAAAAGGAAGAAGAAGAAAGAAGGAAGAAGAAAACAAAAGAAAAACAGAAGAAAAACAAGAAAAAGGAAGAAAAAAGGAAAAAGGAAGAAAAAAAGAAAAAGGAAGAAAACAACAGAAGAAAAAAAGAAAGAAGAAAAAAAAGGAAGAAGAAAAAAAGAAAGAATTTTTAAAATTAAATACGTGAAAGAATTTTTTGTGTCTAATAAAATCAATTTTTTGAAATACACGAATAATTTTTAAACACGTGAAATATTCTGAAATTCCTAAACATTTTTTGAATACACAATATGTTTTTATTCCTGTTTTTTCCACAAAATCATCAATATTTTTTGAATACACAATTTGTTTATACGGAGAGGGGCGGCGAGGGGGGCGGCGATGCGCGTGGTGTTTTTTTAGGGATCGAGAGGGGACGGCGAGGGTTATAAATGTGTTGTCCTCGCCTCCCCTCTCCGTGACGCCGTCGTCTGCCGCCCCGTCTCGCGCTCTACCGCGACACCCTCTCCCACCCCTTCCTCGCCCCCTCCTTTCGCCACCGCCCTTTCGCCACCGCCACCGCCACCGCCCCCTTCTTCACTTAATTAATTTGTTTTTACTACATGTTTTCAGGACTGACATAATGGCGGACGATAGAGCTGACCCGATTATGGACAACTATGATCCGGACGGTGAAGCACATATGTTCGGCATCATAAACGGCGATATTCTATATGTGCCGACCGGAGAAGAAGAAGATGATATCTCTTCTTATCTGAACCTTGACGGTGAAGATGAAGGGCGCCGTCAGCAAGATGATGCCGAACAAACGTCGATAAACGACGATCTTCAAATGGAAGTAGCAACCACCTCCGGCGCCGAGGTATATATATACATTGAGCCTCTGGTGATACAAACTAACTGATTTGAATAAATATGTGTGTACTAACGCGCGCGACTCTTTCTTATTTTAGCCCTCGGCCGGATCGTCGAAACAATCGAGTACGTCGTCAAAGCGTGGCGCAACCAAGACGATGAAACAAGGAGAAACATGCACCATCGAGGTTGTCGACAGTGCAACCGGCAGGCCGCTGGAGCCCCGCAAGAACGCCACCAAGTTTGTCAGCCAATGCGGAGCCATTGTTAGAGACAACGTCTCGATCACCGTCCAGGAGTGGAATGAGCCAAAGAAGGCACGAATTGATGGTTTCACTTTTGTCGATAAGAGAACAAAAAAAGATTGCTTCAAGAAGCTTATGGAACATTTCGTTCTACCTCCGGAATACAACAAATTCGATGAGGAGGGTAACAAGATTGAGGAAAACAAGGAGAGGAGGAGGCTAGTCAAACAGTTCGCTCTTCATAAGATGGCCGACGCATTCCGGAAATTCAAGCAAAATCTAGCCCATGACTTTGTCAAGCAGAACAAGACTCCGGATTTCAAAGGACAATATGAGAAACTGAAACATGATTGGCCAGAATTTGTGAAGCAAAAGAAATCGGAGCAGTTCATTCAAATATCGAAAAAAATAAGGAAAATGCGGCTAAGAAGGAGTACAATCATGTTATGGGGCCAGGAGGGTATCGCCTTTGGGAGCCTAGGTGGGAGAAGATGGAGAACGAGCTGAGGGCGCGAGGAATCCGTCCAGGTACGGAGGGATGGGACCCAAGGGCCAAAAGCTGGTGGTACGGGCATGGGGGAACGCTGAACCCGGAGACAGGGGAGTGTGTTTACCGGGGCAAATTAATTAAACCCACCCAAGCCCTTATTAACGCAATGAGGGATGCTCAACAGGGGAAGATCAAGTTCAACAGAGAGAACGACGCGCTGACAAAAGCCCTCGGGAATCCTGAACACGGAGGACGTGTACGAGGCATGGGGCACATTCCGTGGAAAATAGGGTTCCCCCAGAACGATGACCCGTACGGTTACAGAAGCCGTAAGAGAAAGATGGATCGGGAAGCAGATGTTGTGGCGCGGTTGGCATCGGAAATTGATGTGATGAAGAAAACCATGAGTGTACTAGTAGCCGAAAGAGATGCAGCTCGGGTGCAGCATGAAGATCATCCAGCGGATCTCGGAAGCCAGCAGCGGAGAAGCAGCGTGGCTTCCACGGAGGCCCCACCGGCTGGTGCAGATGCACCGACGATCGAAATTACTGCACCGGAGCCTCTGGTGGTCCAAATTACTGCACCGGAGCCTCTGGTGGTCGAAATTACTTCACCGGAGCCTCCTCGCTACCCCGTGGACGATATAAAGGAGATGAAAGAATGTCATCTGTATTATCCTATCGGGAACATGTCCATGAAGGTAGCCATCGGCAGTGCTTTACCATGTTTACCTGGAGCACTCCACCACAACAACCCCATTCAAGATGGCTATGCTCGTGTCACGGTGGAGGACATAGTCCAAGGGTTTGAGGACCTGGAGATTGACATTGCTACACCTGAAGGGGAGAAAAGACTTGGAGATGTCAAGCGCCATTTCATTCTATGGCAAAAGAAGTTTATCAAGTTTCCAGGCGAGGCGCCAAGGACAACAAGTCCACCCCCCTACGGTGGTGGTGGTGGCGGTGGCGGTGGTGGTGGTGGTGGTGGTGGTGGCGGTTCACCTACACCTCCGTCACGTCAGCCGACGCCGCCCCCCAGTCCACAACGTCCGGCGGGTGATCAGCCGCCGCCCCCCAGTCCTCGTCCGGCGGGTGATCAGACGCCGCCCCCCAATCCACCTCCGGCAAAGAAGCAGAAGCAGTCCTGGATTATTAACCCGGACCCTTATGTACCTAAGACCACAAAGGTACCGGAGCCATCACTGAAGCCTCTCCCCACAAGGCCTTGGGAACGTAGTGCCGAGGAAGTCGACGCGGCCGCGGCTGCTGATTTGGAGAAATGGAAGGCGGACTGCAAGAAGAAAAGAGAGCCCGAGCCCAAGCCAGTATTTTCTGATGAGCAAAAGAAGTGGGCTAAGTCATTTTTGAGCACACCGTCCCAAGCCGCGAAGAATCTGCCTAACGACTATGCACGTGAACTTCGCAGGCAGGCACTCATGTTCAAGGAGAACAAAGAGCGGGAGAAGGCCGAAAGTAAAAAAAGCGGGAAACAAGTTGCCCAGCTCGGGGAACAAAGTAAACAATCGATTGCCCCGCTTATAGTGGAAGCCTTCTGTCCGGATGCCCCCGAGATCATACAAGCTGCGGCAGCACAGGGATTGACTGTAACGAGTGCCAGAGAACAAGCGGCCAACTTAGGTATTACTCTTCGTGAACTGTTAGGCCTTGATGAGGCGCCAGTGAAGGAGGTAGTAATTACATATGTCAAGAATGGGCCTCTCGTCGAGCCTGCGCAGGAAAAGGATCTACCTCCACAAATGAAAGGTCTGCTGAAATGGTACAAGGGTTACATAAAAAATAAAAACGCCAAAGAATATATTTATGCGGAAGTTAGACATGAGCATCACTTCAAACATTACTATGTACAAATTGAACTGAGTGAATTGTTCCAGCTTTTCAATCTGCGCGAGCTCGATAAATCTATCATCAGTTGCTACGTTCTGTAAGTGATTTATTAATTTCTACCCCATCTCGTTCATATTGCCTGCACTATATATATGTCCTAACTATATTGTTGTGTCCGCTATTATACATGCAGAATGAAGATTAAGGAATGCAGAGTAAGGAACATCCATGATGTTGGGTTCATTGACCCACACATCGTTAATGGACATGTGTTGGAGCGTTACCCCGCCGACGTGGAGGCAGACCTGTGGCAGTTTCTTACAAAGCAGGAACTCAAAAGTGATATTCTATTTCCTTACCATTTTGAGTGAGTGTTTCTGTCTTGAGCACATTCTCTTTTGTTTACTCCATGCATGGTATGTGGCCGGCTAATCGATGAGTTATGCATGACGTACTGTGCATGTATCGTGTCCGCAGGTTCCACTGGATTCTGCTAGTAATTAAAGTTAACACCTCAGAATGTCTCGTCCACGACTCTGTGAATATGGATCCAAAGCTTTGGGGCGGCATGAGAAGAATGCTGCAGAAGTAATTATTTTCATTCATTTGCGCTCTATATCGATCGGCCTATTTCGTTCATTTCCTAATATCAAGTAACTAATTAATAACTCTCTTGTTCATTTAATTTTCTTTGCCTCGTAGGGTTTGGAGACGGTTCGTAGATACAAAGGTCGGTGAATTCAAAAAAGAGCTAGAATTCAAAATGTTAAAGGCTAAGAATGCTGGGGATATTCAGCCACCGGAGACCAATCTATGTGGATACTATGTCTGTGAGATGATCCGGAGATACACCTCTGAGCGGGTTCCGAGTGATACCAATGCTAAGAGGAATAACCTCCGGTGGATGCTTAGTCCAGAAGCTCGCTTCCGACCACTTCAAGAGGAACTAGCTGGATGGTTCAGCAGGGAAGTCCTCCATCCTAAAGGAGAACACTATTACGAGGACGTAGAACTTTATATGCATTAAATCATGTATGGAAACTTGTTCAAAATTGTATATGGTCATCCGATGATATTGAATATATATTGTATATTCCTCTTGAATTCTTTTTGGTTCTAATTTCAAATTTATTTAAAATTGTACATTCATATGCATGTATGTAGTACCGTAGAATATATGAAACTCCTTCAAAATTAAAATAAAGCACAAAAGAAATAAAACAATACAAATTAAACAGAAAACAGGTTTAAGGGGGGGGAGGTTTAGGGGGGGGGGGGCTAAAACCCTAAACCTGCGGCGGCCTTTAGTCGCGGTTGGCCAGAAGAACCGCGACTAAAGGTCCTCCGCCCCGACGGCCACCTGGCGCCCACGTGGACGGGCCTTTAGTCGCGGTTCTTAAGCAACCGTGACTAAAGGGGGGGGCCTTTAGTCGCGCCCGGTCGGTCGCGGTTGCGCAACCGCGACTAATGGCAGTTGCGAACCGCGACCAAAGGCCTTTTTTCCACCAGTGATTGATTCCTTCCATGAATGTAGGTAGTAGAGATAAACGAGGAAGGAGACTGATTTGGTAGAGATAAACAAGGAAGGAGACCGATTCGGTGGGACCACACGCAACTTGAGATAATCGGCGTCTATTAATTGTGAGATCGGAGAAAATCGGGGATCCTATCGATCGATGGGAGGGGAGCAACGAACGAACGAACGAACGACATACGGACTCGTCCTTTAGGAGTAGAGATGCAGTCATTCACCTGCAAAAAAAAATTATATGCAGTCATTTGATGAGCATGGTAGGCATCTCAAGAATCATATGTGTGTCCCTGTCGAAGTAATTGGACACGGGTACCCCGAAGATGACAAGACCATATTTCAAGACATCGGGGCTAGCAAAGCCCCTCCCTACTGCCCGGCCGCTCCTGCCGGCTCCCCGTCCGACTGCTCTGCCCGGCCGGCTGCCAGCTGCCGACTGCGCCAACCAGTCGGCTGCCGACTGCAGCCCGAAGCGATACCGACAAGACCCCGACGTGGCGGCCATATTGCGGACGAGACGGCTGTACCTCGATGCCATCATGTATAGTGTCACTTGTCCCCTGGCACTATTTATGAAGTGACCCAGGGGACAAGCATGACACCCACCATGCCTTGCTCCCATACCACCACATAGTTTAGATAGTAAGCTAGCCTTGCCTATATAAAGGCACACATCCATCCATCCATGGGATGGACTCCCATGGGCACACACAAGACACTCACGCATGAGCACAAAAGCACCACCACGGCCACTCCATTCGGCCACTAGCTAGCCACTCTCTCACTTGTGATCATATGCATATACTGTTGGGGAACGTAGTAATTTCAAAAAAATTCCTACGTACACGCAAGATCATGGTGATGGCATAGCAACGAGAGGGGAGAGTGTTGTCCACGTACCCTCGTAGACCGTAAGCGGAAGCGTTATGACAATGGGGTTGATGTAGTCGTACGTCTTCACGATTCGACCGATCCAAGCACCGAACGTACGGCACCTCCGAGTTCAGCACACGTTCAGCTCGATGACGATCCCCGAGCTTCGATCCAGCAAAGCTTTGGGGATGAGTTCTGTCAGCACGACGGCGTGGTGACGATGATGATGCTCTACCGGCGCAGGGCTTCGCCTAAACTCCGCGACGATATGACCGAGGTGGAATATGGTGGAGGGGGCACCGCACACGGCTAAGGAACGATCCGTAGATCAACTTGTGTGTCTATGGGGTGCCCCCTGCCCCCGTATATAAAGGAGGGAGGGGGGAGGCCGGCCGTCCCTTGTTGGGCGCGCCAGGAGGAGGAGTCCTCCTCCTAGTAGGAGTAGGACTCCTCCTTTCCTACTCCTACTAGGAGGGGAAGGAAGGGGGAGAGGAGGGGAAGGAAAGAGGGGGGCGCCGCCCCCCCTCCTAGTCCAATTCGGACCAGAGGGAGTGGGGGCGCGCGGCCCTTCCCTGTCCGCCCCTCTCTCTTCCCACCAAGGCCCATGTGGCCCATTAACTCTCTGGGGGGGGGGGGGTTCCGGTAACCCTCCGGCACTCCGGTTTTCTCCGAAATCACCCGGAAGACTTCCGGTGTCCGAATATAGTCGTTCAGTATATCAATCTTTATGTCTCGACCATTTCGAGACTCCTCGTCATGTCCGTGATCACATCCGGGACTCCGAACAAACTTCGGTACATCAAAACTTATAAACTCATAATAAAACTGTCATCGTAACGTTAAGCGTGCGGACCCTACGGGTTCGAGAACTATGTAGACATGACCTAGAACCATTCTCGGTCAATAACCAATAGCGGGACCTGGATGCCCATACTGGTTCCTACATATTCTACGAAGATCTTTATCGGTCAAACTGCATAACAACATACGTTGTTCCCTTTGTCATCGGTATGTTACTTGCCCGAGATTTGATCGTCGGTATCCAATATCCAGTTCAATCTCGTTACCGGTAAGTCTCTTTACTCGTTCCGTAATGCATCATCCCGTAACCAACTCATTTGGTCACATTGCTTGCAAGGCTTATAATGATGTGCATTACCGAGAGGGCCCAGAGGTACCTCTCCGACAATCGGAGTGACAAAACCTAATCTCGAAATACGCCAACTCAACATGTACCTTTGGAGACACCTGTAGTACTCCTTTATAATCACCCAGTTACGTTGTGACGTTTGATAGTACCCAAAGTGTTCCTCCGGTAAACGGGAGTTGCATATTTCTCATAGTTACAGGAACATGTATAAGTCATGAAGAAAGCAATAGCAGCATACTAAACGATCAAGTGGTAGGCTAACGAAATGGGTCATGTCAATCACATCATTCTTCTAATGATGTGATCCCATTAATCAAATGATAACACATGTCTATGGTTAGGAAACATAACCATCTTTGATTAATGAGCTAGTCAAGTAGAGGCATACTAGTGACTATATATTTGTCTATGTATTCACACATGTATCATGTTTCCGGTTAATACAATTCTAGCATGAATAATAAACATTTATCATGATATGAGGAAATAAATAATAACTTTATTATTGCCTTTAGGGAATATTTCCTTCAGTCTCCCACTTGCACTAGAGTCAATAATCTAGATTACATAGTAATGATTCTAACACCCATGGAGTCTTGGTGTTGATCATGTTTTGCTTGTGAGAGAGGCTTAGTCAACGGGTCTGCAACATTCAGATCCGTATGTATTTTGCAAATCTCTATGTCTCCCACTTGGACTTGGTCCCGAATGGAATTGAAGCATCTCTTGATGTGCTTGGTCCTCTTGTGAAATCTGGATTCCTTTGCCAAAGCAATTGCACCAGTATTGTCACAGAAGATCTTCATTGGTCCCGATGCACTAGGTATGACACCTAGATCGGTAATGAACTCCTTCATCCAGACTCCTTCATTTGCTGCTTCAGAAGCAGCTATGTTCTCCGCTTCACATGTAGATCCCGCCATGACGCTTTGTTTAGAACTGCACCAACTTACAGCTCCACCGTTTAATAAAAACACGTATCCGGTTTGCGATTTAGAATCGTCCGGATCAGTGTCAAAGCTTGCATCAACGTAACCATTTACGACTAGCTCTTTGTCACCTCCATATACGAGAAACATATCCTTAGTCCTTTTCAGGTATTTCAGGATGTTCTTGACCGCTGTCCAGTGATCCACTCCTGGATTACTTTGGTACCTTCCTGCCAAGCTTATTGCTAAGCATACGTCAGGTCTGGTACACAGCATTGCATACATGATAGAGCCTATGGCTGAAGCATAGGGAACACCTTTCATTTTCTCTCTATCTTCTGCTGTGGTCGGGCATTGAGTTTGACTCAACTTTCACACCTTGTAGCACAGGCAAGAAACCTTTCTTTGCCTGATCCATTTTGAACTTTTTCAAAATTTTGTCAAGGTATGTGCTTTGTGAAAGTCCTATTAAGCATCTTGATCTATCTCTATAGATCTTGATGCCCAATATGTAAGCAGCTTCACCGAGGTCTTTCATTGAAAAACTATTATTCAAGTATCCCTTTATGCTATCCAGAAATTCTATACCATTTCCAATTAATAATATGTCATCTACATATAAAATCAGAAATGCTACAGAGCTCCCACTCACTTTCTTGTAAATACATGCTTCTCCAAAAGTCTGTATGAAACCATATGCTTTGATCACACTATCAGAACGTTTATTCCAACTCCGAGATGCTTGCACCAGTCCATAAATGGATCGCTGGAGCTTGCACACTTTGTTAGCACCTTTTGGATCAACAAAACCTTCTGGTTGCATCATATACAACTCTTCTTCCAGAAATCCATTCAAGAATGCAGTTTTGACATCCATTTGCCAAATTTCATAATCATGAAATGCAGCAATAGCTAATATGATTCGGACAGACTTAAGCATCGCTACGGGTGAGAAAGTCTCATCGTAGTCAACCCCTTGAACTTGTCGAAAACCTTTCGCAACAAGTCGAGCTTTATAGACAGTTATATTACCATCAGCGTCAGTTTTCTTCTTAAAGATCCATTTATTCTCAATGGCTTGCCGATCATCGGGCAAGTCAACCAAAGTCCATACTTTGTTTTCATACATGGATCCCATCTCAGATTTCATGGCCTCTAGCCATTTTACGGAATCTGGGCTCATCATCGCTTCCTCATAGTTCGTAGGTTCATCATGGTTAAGTAACATGACTTCCAAAATAGGATTACCGTACCACTCTGGTGCGGATCTTACTCTGGTAGACCTACGAGGTTTAGTAGAAACTTGATCTAAAGTTTCATGATCAATATCATTAGCTTCCTCACTAGTTGGTGTAGTTGTCACAGGAACCGGTTCTTGTGATGAACTACTTTCCAACAAGGGAGTAGATACAGTTATCTCATCAAGTTCTACTTTCCTCCCACTCACTTCTTTCGAGAGAAACTCCTTCTCTAGAAAGGATCCGATTTTAGCAACGAAAATCTTGCCCTCAGATCTGTGATAGAAGGTGTACCCAATAGTCTCTTTTGGGTATCCTATGAAGACACATTTCTCTGTTTTGGGTTCGAGCTTATCTGGTTGAAGTTTCTTCACATAAGCATTGCAGCCCCAAACTTTAAGAAACGACAACTTTGGTTTCTTGCCAAACCACAGTTCATAAGGCGTCGTCTCAACTGATTTTGATGGTGCCCTATTTAACGTGAATGTGGCCGTCTCTAAAGCATAACCCCAAAACGATAGCGGTAAATCAGTAAGAGACATCATGGATCGCACCATATCTAGTAAAGTACGATTACGACGTTCGGACACACCATTTCGTTGTGGTGTTCCGGGTGGCGTGAGTTGCGAAACTATTCCGCATTGTTTCAAGTGTAGACCAAACTCGCAACTCAAATATTCTCCTCCACGATCAGATCATAGAAACTTTATTTTCTTGTTACGATGATTTTCCACTTCACTCTGAAATTCTTTGAACTTTTCAAATGTTCCGGACTTGTGTTTCATTAAGTAGATATACCCATATCTGCTCAAATTATCTGTGAAGGTGAGAAAATAACGATACCCGCCGCGAGCCTCAACATTCATTGGACCACAAACATCAGTATGTATGATCTCCAACAAATCAGTTGCTCGCTCCATAGTTCCGGAGAACGGCGTTTTAGTCATCTTGCCCATGAGGCACGGTTCGCAAGTACCAAGTGATTCATAATCAAGTGATTCCAAAAGCCCATCAGTATGGAGTTTCTTCATGCGCTTTACACCGATATGACCTAAACAGCAGTGCCACAAATAAGTTGCACTATCGTTATCAACTTTGCATCTTTTGGTTTCAACACTATGAATATGTGTATCACTACTATCGAGATTCAATAAAAATAGATCACTCTTCAAGGGTGCATGACCATAAAAGATATTACTCATATAAATAGAACAACCATTATTCTCTGATTTAAATGAATAACCGTCTCGCATCAAACAAGATCCAGATATAATGTTCATGCTCAACGCTGGCACCAAATAACAATTATTTAGGTCTAAAACTAATCCCGATGGTAGATGTAGAGGTAGCGTGCCGACCGCGATCACATCGACTTTGGAACCATTTCCCATGCGCATCGTCACCTCGTCCTTAGCCAATCTTCGCTTAACTCGTAGTCCCTGTTTCGAGTTGCAAATATTAGCAACAGAACCAGTATCAAATACCCAGGTGCTACTGCGAGCATTAGTAAGGTACACATCAATAACATGTATATCACATATACCTTTGTTCACTTTGCTATCCTTCTTATCCGCCAAATACTTGAGGCAGTTCCGCTTCCAGTGTCTAGTCTGCTTGCAGTAGAAGCACTCAGTTTCAGGCTTTGGTCCAGACTTGGGTTTCTTCTCTTGAGCAGCAACTTGCTTGTCGTTCTTTTTAAAGTTCCCCTTCTTCTTCCCTTTGCCCTTTTTCTTGAAACTGGTGGTCTTGTTAACCATCAACACTTGATGCTCCTTTTTGATTTCTACCTCCACAGCTTTTAGCATTGCGAAGAGCTCGGGAATAGTCTTGTTCATCCCTTGCATATTATAGTTCATCGCGAAGCTCTTGTAGCTTGGTGGCAGTGATTGGAGAATTCTGTCAATGACACTATCATCAGGAAGATTAACTCCCAGTTGAATCAAGTGATTATTATACCCAGACATTTTGAGTATGTGTTCACAGACAGAACTATTCTCCTCCATCTTGCAGCTATAGAACTTATTGGAGACTTCATATCTCTCAATCCGGGCATTTGCTTGAAATATTAACTTCAACTCCTGAAACATCTCATATGCTCCATGGCGTTCAAAACGTCGTTGAAGACCCGGTTCTAAGCCGTAAAGCATGGCACACTGAACTATCGAGTAGTCATCAGCTTTGCTCTGCCAGACGTTCTTAACGTCATCAGTTGCATCAGCAGCAGGCCTGGCACCCAGCGGTGCTTCCAGGACGTAACTTTTCTGTGCAGCAATGAGGATAATCCTCAGGTTACGGACCCAGTCCATGTAATTGCTACCATCATTTTTCAACTTTGCTTTCTCAAGGAACGCATTAAAATTTAACGGAACAACAGCACGAGCCATCTATCTACAAACAAACATAGACAAGCAAAATACTATCAGATACTAAGTTCATGATAAATTTAAGTTCAATTAATCATATTACTTAAGAACTCCCACTTAGACAGACATCTCTCTAGTCATCTAAGTGATCACGTGATCCAAATCAACTAAACCATGTCCGATCATCACGTGAGATGGAGTAGTTTCAATGGTGAACATCACTATGTTGATCATATCTACTATATGATTCATGTTCGACCTTTCGGTCTCCGTGTTCCGAGGCTATATCTGTATATGCTAGGCTCGTCAAGTATGACCTGAGTATTCCGCGTGTGCAACTGTTTTGCACCCGTTGTATTTGAACGTAGAGCCTATCACACCCGATCATCACGTGGTGTCTCAGCACGAAGAACTTTCGCAACGGTGCATACTCAGGGAGAACACTTCTTGATTATTAAGTGAGAGATCATCTGAAAATGCTACCGTCAATCAAAGCAAGATAAGATGCATAAAGGATAAACATCACAGGCAATCAATATAAGTGATATGATATGGCCATCATCATCTTGTGCTTGTGATCTCCATCTTCGAAGCACCGTCGTGATCACCATCGTCACCGGCGCGACACCTTGATCTCCATCGTAGCATCGTTGTCGTTACGCCATCTATTGCTTCTATGACTATCGCTACCGCTTAGTGATAAACTAAAGCAATTACAGGGTGTTTGCATTTCATACAATAAAGCGACAACCATATGGCTCCTGCCAGTTGCCGATAACTTCGGTTACAAAACATGATCATCTCATACAATAAAATATAGCATCACGTCTTGACCATATCACATCACAACATGCCCTGCAAAAACAAGTTAGACGTCCTCTACTTTGTTGTTGCAATTTTTACGTGGCTGCTACGGGCTTAGCAAGAACCGTTCTTACCTACGCATCAAAACCACAACGATAGTTTGTCAAGTTGGTGCTGTTTTAACCTTCGCAAGGACCGGGCGTAGCCACCCTCGGTTCAACTAAAGTGAGAGAGACAGACACCCGCCGGTCACCTTTAAGCAACGAGTGCTCGTAGCGGTGAAACCAGTCTCGCGTAAGCGTACGCGTAATGTCGGTCCGGGCCGCTTCATCTCACAATGCCGCTGAACCAAAGTATGACATGCTGGTAAGCAGTATGACTTATATCGCCCACAACTCACTTGTGTTCTACTCGTACATATAACATCAACGCATAAAACCTAGGCTCGGATGCCACTGTTGGGGAACGTAGTAATTTCAAAAAAATTCCTACGTACACGCAAGATCATGGTGATGGCATAGCAACGAGAGGGGAGAGTGTTGTCCACGTACCCTCATAGACCGTAAGCGGAAGCGTTATGACAACGCGGTTGATGTAGTCGTACGTCTTCACGATCCGACTGATCCAAGCACCGAACGTACGGCACCTCCGAGTTCAGCACACGTTCAGCTCGATGACGATCCCCGGGCTCCGATCCAGCAAAGCTTCGGGGATGAGTTCTGTCAGCACGACGGCATGGTGACGATGATGATGCTCTACTGGCGCAGGGCTTCGCCTAAACTCCACGACAATATGACCGAGGTGGAATATGGTGGAGGTGAAGGAAATATGCCCTAGAGGCAATAATAAAGTTATTATTTATTTCCTTATAATCATGATAAATGTTTATTATTCATGCTAGAATTGTATTTTCCGGAAACATAATACATGTGTGAATACATAGACAAACAGAGTGTCACTAGTATGCCTCTACTTGACTAGCTCGTTAATCAAAGATGGTTATGTTTCCTAACCATGAACAATGAGTTGTTATTTGATTAACGAGGTCACATCATTAGTAGAATGATCTGATTGACATGACCCATTCCATTAGCTTAGCACCTGATCGTTTAGTATGTTGCTATTGCTTTCTTCATGACTTATACATGTTCCTATGACTATGAGATTATGCAACTCCCGTTTACCGGAGGAACACTTTGGGTACTACCAAACGTCACAACGTAAATGGGTGATTATAAAGGAGTACTACAGGTGTCTCCAATGGTCGATGTTGGGTTGGCGTATTTCGAGATTAGGATTTGTCACTCCGATTGTCGGAGAGGTATCTCTGGGCCCTCTCGGTAATACACATCACATAAGCCTTGCAAGCATTACAACTAATATGTTAGTTGTGAGATGATGTATTACGGAACGAGTAAAGAGACTTGCCGGTAACGAGATTGAACTAGGTATTGGATACCGACGATCGAATCTCGGGCAAGTAACATACCGATGACAAAGGGAACAACGTATGTTGTTATGCGGTCTGACCGATAAAGATCTTCGTAGAATATGTAGGAGCCAATATGGGCATCCAGGTCCCGCTATTGGTTATTGACCAGAGACATGTCTCGGTCATGTCTACATTGTTCTCGAACCCGTAGGGTCCGCACGCTTAAGGTTACGATGACAGTTATATTATGAGTTTATGCATTTTGATGTACCGAAGGTTGTTCGGAGTCCCGGATGTGATCACGGACATGACGAGGAGTCTCGAAATGGTCGAGACGTAAAGATTGATATATTGGAAGCCTATGTTTGGACATCGGAAGTGTTCCGGGTGAAATCGGGATTTTACCGGGTTACCGGGAGGTTACCGGAACCCCCCGGGAGCCATATGGGCCTTCATGGGCCTTAGTGGAAAGGAGAAAGGGGCAGCCCAAGGTGGCTGCGCCTCTTCCCCCTCCCCTAGTCCTATTAGGACTAGGAGAAGGTGGCCGGCCCCCCTCTCTCCCTTCCCCTCCGAGGAATCCTAGTTGGACTAGGATTGGGGGGAGGAATCCTACTCCCAGAGGGAGTAGGACTCTCCTGCGCCTCCCTCTATGGCCGGCCAGCCTCCCCTCCTCTCCTCCTTTATATACGGAGGCAGGGGCACCTCTAAACACACAAGTTGACACAAGTTGATCCACGTGATCGATTCCTTAGCCGTGTGCGGTGCCCCCTGCCACCATATTCCTCGATAATACTGTAGCGGAGTTTAGGCGAAGCCCTGCTGCTGTAGTTCATCAAGATCGTCACCACGCCGTCGTGCTGACGAAACTCTTCCCCGACACTTTGCTGGATCGGAGTCCGGGGATCGTCATCGAGCTGAACGTGTGCTCGAACTCGGAGGTGCCGTAGTTTCGGTGCTTGATCGGTTGGATCGTGAAGACGTACGACTACTTCCTCTACGTCGTGTCATCGCTTCCGCAGTCGGTCTGCGTTGGGTACGTAGACAACACTCTCCTCTCGTTGCTATGCATCACATGATCCTGTGTGCGCGTAGGAAATTTTTTGAAATTACTACGAAACCCAACAGTGGCATCCGAGCCTAGGTTAATGATGTTGATGTTATATGCACGAGTAGAACACAAGTGAGTTGTGGACGATACAAGTCATACTGCCTACCAGCATGTCATATTTTGGTTCGGCGGTATTGTTGGACGAGACGACCCGGACCAACCTTACGCGTACGCTTACGCGAGACCGGTTCCCTCGACGTGCTTTGCACAGAGATGGCTTGCGGGCGACTGCCTCTCCAACTTTAGTTGAACCAAGTATGGCTACGCCCGGTCCTTGCGAAGGTTAAAACGGAGTCTATTTGACAAACTATCGTTGTGGTTTTGATGCGTAGGTGAGATTGGTTCTTACTTAAGCCCGTAGCAGCCACGTAAAACATGCAACAACAAAGTAGAGGACGTCTAACTTGTTTTTGCAGGGCATGTTGTGATGTGATATGGTCAAGGCATGATGCTGAATTTTATTGTATGAGATGATCATGTTTTGTAACCAAGTTATCGGCAACTGGCAGGAGCCATATGGTTGTCGCTTTATTGTATGCAATGCAATCGCGATGTAATGCTTTACTTTATTACTAAACGGTAGTGATAGTCGTGGAAGCATAAGATTGGCGAGACGACAACGATGCTACGATGGAGATCAAGGTGTCGCGCCGGTGACGATGGTGATCATGACGGTGCTTCGGAGATGGAGATCACAAGCACAAGATGATGATGGCCATATCATATCACTTATATTGATTGCATGTGATGTTTATCTTTTTATGCATCTTATCTTGCTTTGATTGACGGTAGCATTATAAGATGATCTCTCACTAAATTATCAAGAAGTGTTCTCCCTGAGTATGCACCGTTGCAAAAGTTCTTCGTGCTGAGACACCACGTGATGATCGGGTGTGATAGGCTCTACGTTCAAATACAACGGGTGCAAAACAGTTGCGCACGCAGAATACTCAGGTTAAACTTGACGAGCCTAGCATATGCAGATATGGCCTCGGAACACGGAGACCGAAAGGTCGAGCGTGAATCATATAGTAGATATGATCAACATAATGATGTTCACCGATGAAACTACTCCATCTCACGTGATGATCGGACATGGTTTAGTTGATTTGGATCACGTGATCACTTAGAGGATTAGAGGGATGTCTATCTAAGTGGGAGTTCTTTAATAATATGATTAATTGAACTTAAAATTTATCATGAACTTAGTCCCTGATAGTATCTTGCTTGTTTATGTTGATTGTAGATAGATGGCTCGTGCTGTTGTTCCGTTAAATTTTAATGCGTTCCTTGAGAAAGCAAAGTTGAAAGATGATGGTAGCAATTACACGGACTGGGTCCGTAACTTGAGGATTATCCTCATTGCTGCACAGAAGAATTACGTCCTGGAAGCACCGCTGGGTGCCAGGCCTGCTGCTGGAGCAACGCCAGATGTTATGAACGTCTGGCAGAGCAAAGCTGATGACTACTCGATAGTTCAGTGTGCCATGCTTTACGGCTTAGAATCGGGACTTCAACGACGTTTTGAACGTCATGGAGCATATGAGATGTTCCAGGAGTTGAAGTTAATATTTCAAGCAAATGCCCGGATTGAGAGATATGAAGTCTCCAATAAGTTCTATAGCTGCAAGATGGAAGAGAACAGTTCTGTCAGTGAGCATATACTCAAAATGTCTGGGTATAATAATCACTTGATTCAATTGGGAGTTAATCTTCCGGATGATTGCGTCATTGACAGAATTCTCCAATCACTGCCACCAAGCTACAAGAGCTTCGTGATGAACTATAATATGCAAGGGATGAACAAGACTATTCCCGAGCTCTTCGCAATGCTGAAAGCTGCGGAGGTAGAAATCAAGAAGGAGCATCAAGTGTTGATGGTTAACAAGACCACTAGTTTCAAGAAAAAGGGCAAAGGGAAGAAAAAGGGGAACTTCAAAAAGAACGGCAAGCAAGTTGCTGCTCAAGAGAAGAAACCCAAGTCTAGACCTAAGCCTGAAACTGAGTGCTTCTACTGCAAGCAGACTGGTCACTGGAAGCGGAACTGCCCCAAGTATTTGGCGGATAAGAAGGATGGCAAGGTGAACAAAGGTATATGTGATATACATGTTATTGATGTGTACCTTACCAATGCTCGCAGTAGCACCTGGGTATTTGATACTGGTTCTGTTGCTAATATTTGCAACTCGAAACAGGGACTACAGAATAAGCGGGCACTGGCAAAGGACGAGGTGACGATGCGCGTGGGAAACGGTTCCAAAGTCGATGTGATCGCGGTCGGCACGCTACCTCTACATCTACCTTCGGGATTAATATTAGACCTAAATAATTGTTATTTGGTGCCAGCGTTGAGCATGAACATTATATCTGGATCTTGTTTAATGCGAGACGGTTATTCATTTAAATCAGAGAATAATGGTTGTTCTATTTATATGAGTAATATCTTTTATGGTCATGCACCCTTGAAGAGTGGTCTATTCTTACTAAATCTCGATAGTAGTAATACACATATTCATAATGTTGAAACCAAAAGATACAGAGTTGATAATGAAAGTGCAACTTATTTGTGGCACTGTCGTTTAGGTCATATCGGTGTAAAACGCATGAAGAAACTCCATACTAATGGACTTTTGGAACCACTTGATTATGAATCACTTGGTACTTGCGAACCGTGCCTCATGGGCAAGATGACTAAAACACCGTTCTCCGGTACTATGGAGAGAGCAACAGATTTGTTGGAAATCATACATACCGATGTATGTGGTCCGATGAATATTGAGGCTCGTGGCGGATATCGTTATTTTCTCACCTTCACAGATGATTTGAGCAGATATGGATATATCTACTTAATGAAGCATAAGTCTGAAACATTTGAAAAGTTCAAAGAATTTCAGAGTGAAGTTGAAAATCATCGTAACAAGAAAATAAAGTTTCTACGATCTGATCGTGGAGGAGAATATTTGAGTTACGAGTTTGGTGTACATTTGAAAAACTGTGGAATAGTTTCGCAACTCACGCCACCCGGAACACCACAGCGTAATGGTGTGTCCGAACGTCGTAATCGTACTTTACTAGATATGGTGCGATCTATGATGTCTCTTACTGATTTACCGCTATCATTTTGGGGTTATGCTTTAGAGACGGCCGCATTCACGTTAAATAGGGCACCATCAAAATCCGTTGAGACGACGCCTTATGAACTGTGGTTTGGCAAGAAACCAAAGTTGTCGTTTCTTAAAGTTTGGGGCTGCGATGCTTATGTGAAAAAGCTTCAACCTGATAAGCTCGAACCCAAATCGGAGAAATGTGTATTCATAGGATACCCAAAGGAAACTGTTGGGTACACCTTCTATCACAGATCCGAAGGCAAAACATTTGTTGCTAAGAATGGATCATTTCTAGAGAAGGAGTTTCTCTCGAAAGAAGTGAGTGGGAGGAAAGTAGAACTTGACGAGGTAACTGTACCTGCTCCCTTACTGGAAAGTAGTTCATCACAGAAAACTGTTTCAGTGACACCTACACCAGTTAGTGAGGAAGCCAATGATAATGATCATGAAACTTCAGATCAAGATACTACTGAACTTCGTAGATCAACCAGAGTAAGATCCGCACCAGAGTGGTACGGTAATCCTGTTCTGGAGGTCATGCTACTAGATCATGATGAACCTACGAACTATGAAGAAGCGATGGTGAGCCCAGATTCCGCAAAGTGGCTAGAAGCCATGAAATCTGAGATGGGATCCATGTATGAGAACAAAGTATGGACTTTGGTTGACTTGCCCGATGATCGGCAAGCGATTGAGAATAAATGGATCTTTAAGAAGAAGACTGACGCTGATGGTAATGTTACTGTCTACAAAGCTCGACTTGTCGCAAAAGGTTTTCGGCAAGTTCAAGGAATTGACTACGATGAGACCTTCTCACCCGTAGCGATGCTTAAGTCCGTCCGAATCATGTTAGCAATTGCCGCATTTTATGATTATGAAATTTGGCAAATGGATGTCAAAACTGCATTCCTGAATGGATTCCTGGAAGAAGAGTTGTATATGATGCAACCAGAAGGTTTTGTCGATCCAAAGGGAGCTAACAAAGTGTGCAAGCTCCAGCGATCCATTTATGGACTGGTGCAAGCCTCTCGGAGTTGGAATAAACGTTTTGATAGTGTGATCAAAGCATTTGGTTTTATACAGACTTTTGGAGAAGCCTGTATTTACAAGAAAGTGAGTGGGAGCTCTGTAGCATTTCTGATATTATATGTGGATGACATATTACTGATTGGAAATGATATAGAATTTCTGGATAGCATAAAGGGATACTTGAATAAAAGTTTTTCAATGAAAGACCTCGGTGAAGCTGCTTACATATTAGGCATTAAGATCTATAGAGACAGATCAAGACGCTTAATTGGACTTTCACAAAGCACATACCTTGACAAAATTTTGAAGAAATTCAAAATGGATCAAGCAAAGAAAGGGTTCTTGCCTGTGTTACAAGGTGTGAAATTGAGTAAGACTCAATGCCCGACCACTGCAGAAGATAGAGAGAATATGAAAGATGTTCCCTATGCATCAGCCATAGGCTCTATCATGTATGCAATGCTGTGTACCAGACCTGATGTGTGCCTTGCTATAAGTTTAGCAGGGAGGTACCAAAGTAATCCAGGAATGGATCACTGGACAGCGGTCAAGAACATCCTGAAATACCTGAAAAGGACTAAGGATATGTTTCTCGTATATGGAAGTGACAAAGAGCTCATCGTAAAAGGTTACGTTGATGCAAGCTTTGACACTGATCCGGACGATTCTAAATCGCAAACCGGATACGTGTTTACATTAAACGGTGGAGCTGTCAGTTGGTGCAGTTCTAAACAAAGCGTCGTAGCGGGATCTACATGTGAAGCGGAATACATAGCTGCTTCGGAAGCAGCAAATGAAGGAGTCTGGATGAAGGAGTTCATATCCGATCTAGGTGTCATACCTAGTGCATCGGGTCCAATGAAAATCTTTTGTGACAATACTGGTGCAATTGCCTTGGCAAAGGAATCCAGATTTCACAAAAGGACCAAACACATCAAGAGACGCTTCAACTCCATCCGGGATCTAGTCCAGGTGGGAGACATAGAGATTTGCAAGATACATACGGATCTGAATGTTGCAGACCCGTTGACTAAGCCTCTTCCACGAGCAAAACATGATCAGCACCAAAGCTCCATGGGTGTTAGATTCATTACAGTGTAATCTAGATTATTGACTCTAGTGCAAGTGGGAGACTGAAGGAAATATGCCCTAGAGGCAATAATAAAGTTATTATTTATTTCCTTATAATCATGATAAATGTTTATTATTCATGCTAGAATTGTATTTTCCGGAAACATAATACATGTGTGAATACATAGACAAACAGAGTGTCACTAGTATGCCTCTACTTGACTAGCTCGTTAATCAAAGATGGTTATGTTTCCTAACCATGAACAATGAGTTGTTATTTGATTAACGAGGTCACATCATTAGTAGAATGATCTGATTGACATGACCCATTCCATTAGCTTAGCACCTGATCGTTTAGTATGTTGCTATTGCTTTCTTCATGACTTATACATGTTCCTATGACTATGAGATTATGCAACTCCCGTTTACCGGAGGAACACTTTGGGTACTACCAAACGTCACAACGTAAATGGGTGATTATAAAGGAGTACTACAGGTGTCTCCAATGGTCGATGTTGGGTTGGCGTATTTCGAGATTAGGATTTGTCACTCCGATTGTCGGAGAGGTATCTCTGGGCCCTCTCGGTAATACACATCACATAAGCCTTGCAAGCATTACAACTAATATGTTAGTTGTGAGATGATGTATTACGGAACGAGTAAAGAGACTTGCCGGTAACGAGATTGAACTAGGTATTGGATACCGACGATCGAATCTCGGGCAAGTAACATACCGATGACAAAGGGAACAACGTATGTTGTTATGCGGTCTGACCGATAAAGATCTTCGTAGAATATGTAGGAGCCAATATGGGCATCCAGGTCCCGCTATTGGTTATTGACCAGAGACATGTCTCGGTCATGTCTACATTGTTCTCGAACCCGTAGGGTCCGCACGCTTAAGGTTACGATGACAGTTATATTATGAGTTTATGCATTTTGATGTACCGAAGGTTGTTCGGAGTCCCGGATGTGATCACGGACATGACGAGGAGTCTCGAAATGGTCGAGACGTAAAGATTGATATATTGGAAGCCTATGTTTGGACATCGGAAGTGTTCCGGGTGAAATCGGGATTTTACCGGGTTACCGGGAGGTTACCGGAACCCCCCGGGAGCCATATGGGCCTTCATGGGCCTTAGTGGAAAGGAGAAAGGGGCAGCCCAAGGTGGCTGCGCCTCTTCCCCCTCCCCTAGTCCTATTAGGACTAGGAGAAGGTGGCCGGCCCCCCTCTCTCCCTTCCCCTCCGAGGAATCCTAGTTGGACTAGGATTGGGGGGAGGAATCCTACTCCCAGAGGGAGTAGGACTCTCCTGCGCCTCCCTCTATGGCCGGCCAGCCTCCCCTCCTCTCCTCCTTTATATACGGAGGCAGGGGCACCTCTAAACACACAAGTTGACACAAGTTGATCCACGTGATCGATTCCTTAGCCGTGTGCGGTGCCCCCTGCCACCATATTCCTCGATAATACTGTAGCGGAGTTTAGGCGAAGCCCTGCTGCTGTAGTTCATCAAGATCGTCACCACGCCGTCGTGCTGACGAAACTCTTCCCCGACACTTTGCTGGATCGGAGTCCGGGGATCGTCATCGAGCTGAACGTGTGCTCGAACTCGGAGGTGCCGTAGTTTCGGTGCTTGATCGGTTGGATCGTGAAGACGTACGACTACTTCCTCTACGTCGTGTCATCGCTTCCGCAGTCGGTCTGCGTTGGGTACGTAGACAACACTCTCCTCTCGTTGCTATGCATCACATGATCCTGTGTGCGCGTAGGAAAATTTTTGAAATTACTACGAAACCCAACAGGAGGGGGGCACCGCACACGGCTAAGGAATGATCCGTAGATCAACTTGTGTGTCTATGGGGTGCCCCTGCCCCCGTATATAAAGGAGGGAGGGGGGAGGCCGGCCGGCCCTTGTTGGGCGCGCCAGGAGGAGGAGTCCTCCTCCTAGTAGGAGTAGGACTCCTCCTTTCCTACTCCTACTAGGAGGGGAAGGAAGGGGGAGAGGAGGGGAAGGAAAGAGGGGGGCGCCGCCCCCCCTCCTAGTCCAATTCGGACCAGAGGGAGAGGGGGCGCGCGGCCCTTCCTGGCCACCCCTCTCTCTTCCCACCAAGGCCCATGTGGCCCATTAACTCTCCGGGGAGGGGGGGGGTTCCGGTAACCCTCCGGCACTCCGGTTTTCTCCGAAATCACCCGGAACACTTCCGGTGTCCGAATATAGTCGTCCAATATATCAATCTTTATGTCTCGACCATTTCGAGACTCCTCGTCATGTCCGTGATCACATCCGGGACTCCAAACAAATTTCGGTATATCAAAACTTATAAACTCATAATAAAACTGTCATCGTAACGTTAAGCGTGCGGACCCTACGGGTTCGAGAACTATGTAGACATGACCTAGAACCATTCTCGGTCAATAACCAATAGCGGGACCTGGATGCCCATACTGGTTCCTACATATTCTACGAAGATCTTTATCGGTCAAACCGCATAACAACATACGTTGTTCCCTTTGTCATCGGTATGTTACTTGCCCGAGATTTGATCGTCGGTATCCAATACCCAGTTCAATCTCGTTACCGGTAAGTCTCTTTACTCGTCCCGTAATGCATCATCCCGTAACCAACTCATTTGGTCACATTGCTTGCAAGGCTTATAATGATGTGCATTACCGAGAGGGCCCAGAGATACCTCTCCGACAATCGGAGTGACAAAACCTAATCTCGAAATACGCCAACTCAACATGTACCTTTGGAGACACCTGTAGTACTCCTTTATAATCACCCAGTTACGTTGTGACGTTATGTAGTACCCAAAGTGTTCCTCCGGTAAACGGGAGTTGCATATTTCTCATAGTTACAGGAACATGTATAAGTCATGAAGAAAGCAATAGCAGCATACTAAACGATCAAGTGCTAGGCTAACGAAATGGGTCATGTCAATCACATCATTCTTCTAATGATGTGATCCCATTAATCAAATGACAACACATGTCTATGGTTAGGAAACATAACCATCTTTGATTAATGAGCTAGTCAAGTAGAGGCATACTAGTGACTATATGTTTGTCTATGTATTCACACATGTATCATGTTTCCGGTTAATACAATTCTAGCATGAATAATAAACATTTATCATGATATGAGAAAATAAATAATAACTTTATTATTGCCTCTAGGGCATATTTCCTTCATATACGAGGTCAGATGCCTACGGCACTGACATCAGATACAGCTCTAGGAGCACTCTGTACCATATATACCAGATATACTCAGACATGCAGGAGTAGGGGTGTTATCTCTCCGGAGAGCCCCGAACCTGTGTAAACTACCGCGTGCTATTCGCATACCCGCTCCCGGGCCTATCAGCAACAGTCTTACCCTCACACTAAGCCTTTGTGGCATATGTCGTCTTGCAATACCCCCGTGAGAATACCACGACATTTAGCGCCCACCGTGGTGTGGTACTACTACTATGCTACCACGCTGCTGCTGGTTTCGCTGTCCGGGCGGGACCATCTTCGTCTTTCCCGCCGCGGCGTCGCGTCGTCTCTCCGGTAGCGCTCGGGGGCTCGACTTCGACCCGCCCCCGGAGCGGCCGTGCGGGACGGCGCGCCCTCGTCGTCGGCCTCGCCCTCTTCGTCATCAATGTTGCGACGCCGGCTTTCCGTCCGCACGCGCGCCGCGTGCGGGGCCTCGTTTCGGTCGACCGTGTCCGTCCACGCGCGCTCGCGCCTACTTTCCTCCGCGTTGCGCCTTGCTCCGGCCGACAAGCGTGCTGGCTCCTCAGTATATCATCTACAAGCTAGTTAGATGCATCAGTCAACCATGGTCAAACACTAGCCACATGCAATTCATATGCGCATATGATAATAGCCAGACACCAGTTGAACAATGCCTATACACAAGTCACGCGCAAGTCGTATAATCCCCATACACTGCCGGTACGCAACTCAGACCACATCGCCGCGCGTCTCCTCCGCTAGCAGCCCCGCTGCCAAGCACCTCCTCAGCATGGCCTGCGCGCCTCCGTCCCGGCCACCGGATGTAGCCGCGCTCCCCTGTCGTGCAGCGCCACCAAGCCGGCGGCTGACCCCTCTGGTGCTGCTCCGAGGCGCACGTTGCCCTCGACTCCTGCGATGGAGCCACCCAGCACCCTGCGCGCTGCTGCTCTCCACCAACCGCGCTGCAACCCAGCACCCAGCCGTCGCTGCTCCTCCAACCACGAGGCCGGCTCCTGCTACGCCGCGCCTCACTCCGTCCTCCTGCGCGGGCCGGCTCCCGCTCGGCCTCCTGCGTTCGCACGCGGCTCCGCCCAGTCCGGCTTCTGGGCTCCGTGTGCGGCTGCTTCCACCTGGCCTCCGGCCTGTCCGTGCTAGCTCCCGCGCCTCCGCCGTCTCCGCCCGCAGCGCCGAGTCCGGCTCCTCCCGCGCCGCTGCGCCGGGTCCGGCTCCTCGCGCCCCGCTCCGGCTTCTCCCGCGCTGCTGCGCTGGGTCCGACTCCTCTCGAGCCGCCTGCCGGGTTGCCACGCTCGTTCGGCCGCCCCGCGCGGTCGTCTGTGGCGTACCCCGCGCCCCATCCAGCAGCCTCCGCCCGTGGCCGGTAGCTCTGCTTCCGCCGGGTCCTCCCCGCAACCCGGACGGCTCCGGCCCCCGCCAGCTTTGGGCCGCCTCCCCAAGTCCGGCCGACTCCGCCTGCCGCCTGCACGCCAGGCCGGCTCGCCGTTCAGTGGATTCGCCCGCGCCTAGTTGCCGGGTCACCAACGCGTCCGCCTCCGTCTCACGACCGCGGCCGACCCTCGCCTTCCCGGCCTCCGACTCGCTATGCCGAGCCGCTCCGCTACTCGGCCACGCACGACCCAGCATCTTCGCGCCCGCCGACTGCCTCCCGTCCGACTGCGGCTCCCCGCCGCCTCCCCGTGCCGGCTCGGCCACGCGCGTCCGCGTCCGACTCCGCCCGAGGCCGCCTGCACCTCCGCGCGCCGTGCCGACTCCCCCGCCGCGCCTCTGGCCGGCCAGGTCACGCGCCTCCGCTGCCGGCTCCCGGGTCGGGCGCCGTGTCCGGCTGTGCCGCGCGCGCCCCTGCCGGGTCGCGCTCCAGCCGCCTGATGAGACCAGCGCCTGAAGAAAAAGAAGAGGTTGTTTGCCTGGTGGCCGGCTGGAAAAAGTGGGCCGGCTGTCTGCTGCGAAAAAATAAAATGTGTGTGTGCATCCGGGAGCCGGGTGAAGAAAAGGCCGGGTGCCCACGGCCGTCTGGCAAAAAAAAAGAGAGAAAAGAAGAGACCGACTGCCGGCTGAAAAAGTTAAAGGTCGGATGCTTAAGGCCGACTGGAGTGTGTCCGACTGCACACAGCTGACTGGCAAAAAAAAAGAGCATCGCGTCCGACTGAGAAAGTGGCCAGGTGCTGAGAAAAAAGAAACGTGCCCGTCCGGCTACCAGCAGTCGGCTGACGAAGATAAAAGAGACAAAGACAAAGTAGTCGCTGGAAGATCCAGCCCGACTGCTCAGCAGTCGGCCCGAATCTCGGGGGCTACACCCAGTGGGTGCGCTGACGCGCCCCCGCGAGAGAGAAGATAAAGTAGTCGCCGGGAGATCCGGCCCGACTGCTCAGCAGTCGGTCTGAATCTCGGGGGCTACACCCAGTGGATGCGCTGGCGCGCCCCCACAAAAGATTGCAAGAGACAAGAAAAGAGTTTTGTTCGGCTGCCAGCAGCCGGCAGAAGAGAAGAAAGAAGAAACGGGCGCTGCAAGTTACCTCGCCGCCTGGCCGGTCGAGCCTGACCGGCCGGGACCCCCCTTCGAGCACCCTGGGGCTCGAGGGCTACACCCAGCAGGTGCGTCGGTGCGCTCTGCGAGCGCCGAGTCGCGCCGGCTGTCTTCGACAACCGCGACTACACGAAATTCAATGTGAGCTCCCCACCCGCATATTTTTTGCATCACGCAAGCACGGATAACCCCGAGCGATGCTCGGGGGCTATCTCCGCATCTTTATTGCAGTTGCATCAATGTTCGCCCCGGCGCCAGCCAGAGTTGGCCCGGGGGCTGGCCGCTTGGCCTGAGACGTTAGTTCCTGCAGACGGCTTAGTACCGTGCGCGGTACCAATTGCCCACTCTTAGTCACAGACCGCAGAGCGGCTGTCCGGCTAGCAAGAGCAAAAGCTGGAGGTCACCCCACGCGAAAAAACGTCCGGGAAGAGAAACGCTTCGGGCGACCCGACCGTTTCCTTTATGAGTATCTACTCGGTTAAATTCGCTCCCAGAGTCTGAGTATTGTACGCTCCACTCCGCGGCCCACTCTCAGCCACAGACCGCAGAGCGGCTGTCCGGCTAGCGAGAGCACAAGCCAAAGAGCGGAGGGGACATGAAAAAGATAGAAGGGGGCTTGGTCGAAACCGAGTCGGCACCCTTCGTATAAAACTTGCAATGCTAAAAGCAAACATTTGATATATCTGCATGGACTAACTTTGTCTTTTTTCATGATCATTTCCATGAACACTCGCCAAAAAACCTCCGCCCAACTTTGCCAAGTTGCCCGAGGGCTTGGGGGCTACTGTCGGAGTAATTGGACATGGGTACCCCGAAGACGGCAAGACCATATTTCAAGACATCGGGGCTAGCAAAGCCCCTCAGTCCGACTGCTCTGCCCGGCCAGCTGCCAGCTGCCGACTGCGCCAACCAGTCGGCTGCCGACTGCAGTCCGAAGCGACACCGACAAGACCCCGACGTGGCGGCCATACCGCGGACGAGAAGGCTGTACCTCGATGCCATCATGTATAGTGTCACTTGTCCCCTGACACTATTTATGAAGTGACCCAGAGGACAAGCATGACACCCACCATGCCTTGCTCCCATACCACCACATAGCTTAGATAGTAAGCTAGCGTTGCCTATATAAAGGCACACATCCATCCATCCATGGGATGGACTCCCATGGGCACACACAAGACACTCACGCATGAGCACACAAGCACCACCACGGCCACTCCATTCGGCCACTAGCTAGCCACTCTCTCACTTGTGCTCATATGCATATACGAGGCCAGATGCCTACGGCACTGACCTCAGATACAGCTCTAGGAGCACTCTGTACCATATATACCAGATATACTCAGACATGCAGGAGTAGGGGCGTTATCTCTCCGGAGAGCCCCGAACCTGGGTAAACTACCGTGTGCTATTCGCATACCCGCTCCCGGGCCTATCAGCAGCAGTCTTACCCTCACACTAAGCCCTTGTGGCATATGTCGTCTTGCAATACCCGCCGTGATAATACCACGACAGTCCCTGACTGTCTTAGCCCCCATATGATGATGTTATAACTTGAAAATGCCTACTACTGCTCTATGTAACTAAGTTTGGCCATCCAACTGCCGAATGCTTTCGAAGAAATTTCGACAAGGTTTTCTGTGGATGATAATTTTTTTGGGGGTGGGGAGTAGTTGGAGGAATCTATGGATGATGGCTTTTTTTTAGGGAATCTATGAATGATGATTGATGGGTGAAGTATTGGTCCAAGTAAACTGACTGTGTGTGCCAGGTTGCACTCCTAGTCAAACTTAGCGGACCAAAACTGCATGTCGGCACAACCTTAAAATCAGCTGTCACCATTTTTTTGTCCCTCTAAGGTCTAGCCTCTACAGCCCAACCTAAGTGTATATAAATCAGCTGTCACCATCTTTCGTCCCTCTTAAGTGTCTGCAGTCGTTTGTAAGAGGATTTCCTCACCACCTTGTATATCGTTTCAGATTTATTTATAAATAAAGTGGGACGAAAGCCTGTTTCAAGGTATCTCAAGAATGCTTTGAAATATATGTTCGACATGATTTTCTGTGGATAATGATTATCTTTTTGGTGGGGAATCTGTCGATGATGATTGATGGGTGAAGTCTTGGTCCAAGTAAACTGACCGTGTGTGCCAGGTTGCACTCCTAGTCAAATTTAGCAGACGAATACTGCATGTTGGCACAATTTCAAACCATTCACCATTTTTTCCCTCTGAAGGTCTAGCCACTACAGCCCAACCTAAGTGGTATATATACATGCATGCAGTCAGGGGAAGGGAAAGCACATTATCAGAGATGGGTACTGGATGCTTGCCATGGGGATCATTGTCTTTGGTCACATTTCTCTTATTACAGTCCATGGTTCACCTGTCCTCTGCCTGCTCTCCGGAGGAGAGGGCTGTCCTAATGGACATCCGGTCTTCCCTGAGGAGAGCACACTCCATGTTTTCGCCTGATCTTTGGGGGCATGATGATGATGAATGCTGCTCGTGGGAGACTGTGACATGCAACAATAGCACCCGACGAGTGACTCATCTCGACCTTTCCCTTGTATATCTATCAGCAGATGCAGGTGAACGTTGGTATTTAAACTTGACGGTGTTTTCTGCATTCCATGAGCTTCGGTACCTAGATCTATCATACAACTTTCAGTGTTCGCTAAGCTTCGAAGGTACGTTTGGACCATAAACTCTTGCTGTGAGAACAGTATATATGTGTGGTAATTTCTTATTCTTGTAGCTGTAACGAGAACACCTGCAGGGTTAGTTGGACTACCCAGGCTTCTATATCTTGATCTCAGTGGCATCACGTTGGGAGGGGGTTTCCTGGAATTTATTGGGGCATTTGTTTCAATGGAAGTCTTAGCTCTCAATGGTAACAACATCACTGGAGGTATTCCAGAGGCAGGTACATACTGTTCTTATTGTAGGTGCTGAGGTAAGATTGAGATTTCATATATATCGTTAACCTTCTCGTATCCCTATTCCTTTGCAGCTTTCAATAATCTTAGAAATTTGCGACAATTGAATATGTCTATGAATAGACTCAACGGAAACCTCCCGGCATCTCTATTTGCACTTCCTCACCTAAAAATCTTAGATCTCTCAAACAATATCTTTGATGGGTATATTCCAATAAGTTCGTCCTCACGACCAATTTCCCTTGAAGTCTTAGATCTCAGCTATAATCACCTCACTGGAATTCTCCCGATTAAAGGTAAACAAACAGGAATTTCTTACTTATATTGGAAAAAGGAACTTCATGTTTCATACTTTCTGTTCATGGCACCTGTAATAATTATAATACTTGCATTCATCACAGCCTTTAAGAACATCAGGAGCTTGAATTTGGCCAGCAACCTATTCAGTGGATCTCTCCTTGTGTCAACACTTGCACTTCCTCATCTGAAGTTCCTAGATCTCTCAGACAATCATTTTGAGGGAGATTTTCCTATTAATTTTTCTTCACAGCAAGTTCCACTTGAAGTCTTACATCTCAATGGTAATAACATGAGTGGAGCTCTTCCGACTGAACGAGGTAAATAATGAGCATTCCCGCTTATATCATTGAAAAAGGTTGCCACTGTTTCTAATTGTTGCGTGATTTTCTTATATTCGCAGCATTTGAAAATCTCCGGAACCTACGGCAGTTGTATTTGAGTTACAACCAATTCAGCGGAAACATTCCAACATTAGCATTTCAAAATCTCCAGAACCTGCGAGAATTGTCTTTGAGTTCCAATCAATTCATTGGAAACATTCCATCATTATTGTTTTCTCTACCACATATTGAACTGTTGAATCTCGCATCAAACTTCTTCAGCGGACCAATTCCTATAAATAAATCTTCGAATCTTTCACCGTCACTTAAGAGTCTTCGATTGTCCCAAAACAAATTGAATGGTAGATTTTCTTTCATTTGGCTTGGAGACCTCATAAAACTAGAAGAGATAGACCTTTCAGGCAATGCTAACCTAGTCGTCCATGTCAATATTCCTGGATGGACACCTCCTTTCCAACTGAAACAGTTATTGCTCTCTGGCTGTGACGTTGACAAGAGCATTATTGCAGAACCACATTTTTTAGACACACAGCATTATTTAGAGGTGCTTGATTTGTCCAATAATAACTTGTCAGTTAGCATGCCGCATTGGTTGTTTACAAAGGAAGCAACATTACAGGAACTATATCTTGGAAATAACTCGCTAACTGGATTGCTAGACCCAATATGGCACACCCAGTCTTTTCTCCAGGTTATCGACTTACACATGAACCATGTCACAGGACAGCTGCCAGCCAACATCAGTTTAATGTTTCCAAGGTTGCTGATTCTGGATGTTTCTAGTAACAACTTCTTTGGGCACATACCAACTTCATTGTGCGAGATCAACTTCATGACGCTTTTAGACCTGTCAAACAACAATTTTTCTGGGGAATTTCCAGCTTGTGTGTTCACTAATTATCCCATGCTAGTGAGCTTAAAGGTCTCAAACAATAAGCTTGGTGGTCTGATTTTTGGCGGAATGAATAACCTGTCCATTACGTCGGAACTGTACCTGGATGGTAACAAATTTGAAGGGACGGTGCCTCGTGATCTGTCAGGAGGGACTTTAATGGTTATTGATTTGCATGACAACGAGTTATCTGGCAAACTTGATATGTCATTATGGAATATGTCTTCCTTGAAAGTCCTACAATCTTGCTGGCAATCGTATAACTGGCAAAATTCATCCACAAATTTGCAGCTTTACCAGATTTGAACTGTTAGATATATCGAGCAACAACATTACAGGGACAGTACCGACCTGTAGCTGCATGTTGCTCCATTTCCTTAACCTGTCTGGGAATTCCCTATCTAGCCATATTTCCTATCCCTTCTTCAACATATCAAGTCTGATTGCTTTGGATATCAGAAACAATCAGTTTGCAGGCAACCTCCATTGGATACGTTATCTTGATAACATTAGGCTGCTTTCCTTGGGCAGAAATAAGTTTGAAGGGCAGGTCACTCCAAACTTGTGTGAACTCTTGCACTTGAGGATAATCGACTTGTCTCATAACAAGCTTTCAGGTTTGTTACCCTCATGTATTGGTAATTTCTTTTTCGAAGGTGACAGGGACGATCAAATTTTCGAGGTAGTATTACAGAGTTTATCGTACCGACCAGCTGTCAATCTTCATAACTTGAGAGGTTTCAGCTTTACTACCAAACCAAGTCTTTATGACTTGAGGGGCTTTAGCTTTACTACCAAAGGGAATCTGTACACATATGGTCAAAGTTTCTTCGTTTCAATGTCCGGCATTGACCTATCTGCGAATATGCTGCATGGAGAAATTCCTTGGGAGCTAGGAAATATGAGCCATATAAAATCTCTTAACCTGTCATACAATTCCTTTGTTGGCCCGATCCCGATGACCTTTGGCGGCATGGAGGAGATAGAAAGTTTGGACCTCTCACACAATGAGCTGAGTGGACCAGTACCTTGGCAGCTAACGCGGTTATGTTCATTGGGGGTGTTCTCTGTGGCATGCAACAACTTGTCAGGATGCGTACCGAACTCTGGTCAGCTTGGCTCATTCGGCATGGACAGCTACCTAGCCAACACCAACCTCCACATGATTACACAGGGGAACATGTGCACTCCTGGTCCAGATCCCGTGGCGGAGGAAGATCTGGGTGAGATGTCTGGTGACCCAATCCTATACATGGTCATGGCTGCCGGGTTTATTTTGGCATTCTGGGCCACTGTTTCTTTTTCATTATTCCATCCGTACGGGAGGTCTGTAATGTTCAAGCTGTAGTCCGTCCCAAGGAAAAATCGCTAGTCATACATCTACTTTATGTGTACATGTACATCCAAAACTTCCTGAAATCTCATTCTGGATATGTAGTATGAACAATAAACAATGGATTTTGTTTGGTTATACTTTCTACACATGATTTTCTGTATTTGCCAAGTGTTTTGTAGAATCCAATTGTAATTTGTCTTATGGAGTATGTATCATAGTGTACTTGATTAGTACAGGTTAGCACTGAGAAAATTACTGGTAAGGAGCGTCCTTGCACTTCTCAATCAAAGCCAGAACTGTGTGCTAGTTAACATGCACGCTCTTTACATATACAACAAAACAAATGCTGGAGGTTCATGCTGAGTCTTTTATCTGCAGGGAATTATATAACAGTAATAACAAGAAGTTTAATCGTTCCTTGTGCTGAACCCCCCTGTAAACTACTAGTATTGTTTTTACAAGAAACAATAATAATAACTGTAAGCACGTGTTCATCTAGATAAAGAGTTATATAATTCTTTGGCCTAATACACAAACATCTTTTTACTTTGACTGGTAGTTCACCAAGTCACTGCAAGTATCTATGTTCATTATGTGCACCCAAAAGCTAGCATTATTTGACTTCTTTCACAACACGTGTGCTATGTCTTGTGGCTATTTTGGAAGCCATTTTTATGCAGGACTTTGATTTGTCTTTACAAAATATTCGGTCAGTGTTCTCGGTTCTAACCTTGATTTCTATTTTTTGTTCATGATAGGCCATGGAGACTGTCGCATTGCATACCAGGTATTTTCTGGTATCCTGAGATTAGATGTCATCTGCACAAATTGTGGGTTCTTATCCACAAGTCTTGGATGATACATGATACATCCATAGAATTTATCATGCAGATCATGCGCGGGGGGGGGGGGGGGGGGGGGGGGGGGTGAACTCCTGCCGGCAACTATGATCATGGAGCAAGAAGCATACGACTTATCTTATGTAGCTTAGCCTCCGAGCTTCCTTTGTCACTGAAGTGGCCAGCGGCAAGAGATATCACCCTGCTCACGATGTCGCGAACAACGGTGGAGAAGATGGCCTCCTCCAACATAAAATTCTACCAGCGGGTCTTGGACGTCTGTTTCGGGATAAATTCTGTGGATGTATATATCATGTATGTGGTCACAGGTCACCATGTTTGACAGATTCTAAAGTTTCATTGAGACCAAAAGTCAAGGTGAGCACTAACAGTTTGTGAAGTGGAGCGATGGCAACATAGCGACTCATGATTTAAGGTGATTCCTTCCACACGACTTTGGATGATCTGGATGAGCTGCCAGCGCCTAGTGGTCATGTAAGTCGTATTCATGCTCGAGCAGTCTCTTCTCGGCTGCTATTTCCAAGCACATATTGTGACTTCTTTTCTGAATTTGCAACTTTGTGTTGTTACAATTGCAGACGTCCATTTAGGCACTTTTTTCCTTCTGTGTGTGCAGAAGTCTCGGTATGATGTTGATAGAACTGCAAAAGTCTAGTCGTCTGAGACTAATTGGCCATCTGCCTGGTCAGTGCATGTCAATATATTTTCGACAAAATTTTCCATGGCTGAGGATTGATGGCTGAAAGTCTGAAGTCTTGGTCCAAGTAAACTGACCATGTGTGCCAAGTTGGACTTGTATTCCTTGTGCGTCCCTGGCTATAATTAGTACGCGAAGCTACTGAAAGAATGTTAAAACCCTCACCATTCTTCTCTCAAGGTCTATCGATTACAGCCCAACAGTAGTTTATGTGCGCACAGACAGCAGAGAAAAAAGCTTATTATATTAGCAAATATGGGTAGTTGCTTCCCATGGGGATCAGTGTCTTTGATACTGTTTCTGTTGTTACAGTCCATGCTTCACTTGTCCTCTGCAGGTTGCTTCGTGGAGGAGAGAGCTGCTCTACTGGACATCCAGTCTTCTCTGATAAGAGCTCGCTCGCTGGTTGCGCTTGATTCATGGGCGGATGATGGTGATGATTGCTGCTCATGGGAGCGTGTGAAATGCAACAATAGCACACATCGTGTGTCTCATCTCAACCTTTCCTCTGTATATGTCACGACAGAAGCAGAGGGCGATCCTTATTTTGGGAGAACAGACGGTGGTCCTTTTTTTCAGAGAACAGAACGTGATCCTTGGTATTTTAACGGAACAGTGTTATCTGCATTCCATGAGCTTGAGTACCTCGACCTATCATACAACCATCCCTGTTTGCTAAGCTTGGAGGGTACGTATTTGCTCGAAATTCTCTTAAATACGTGTGTTGTAGCTTCTTATTCTCATAGTGCTACAAACAAAAATACTTGCAGGGTTGGTTGGACTATCCAAGCTTCGATATCTCGACCTCAGTGACACTACACGGGGAGGGGGGTTCCCAGAATTTATCGAACATGTTGCTTTGCTGGAAGTCTTAGCTCTCAACTATAACAAAATGAACAGAATTCCTCCAGCCGCAGGTAATACAAAATTTTACTGCTTGAAGTAGGAGTACCACTATATATAGAGATTGTCATTCCATATCCCTAATCATCACATATTCCTACACACTTTGCAGTTGTTAAAAATCTTAGGAACTTGCGACAATTGAATATGTCTTGGAATAGCTTCGACGGAAACCTCCCAGAATCGCTGTTTTCCCTTCCTCGCCTAAAGATCCTAGATCTATCAGGAAATAACTTCGGTGGGCATATTCCAATTAGTTCATCCTCGGGACCAATTGCACTTGAAGTGTTAGATCTCAGCATTAATTTCCTCAGTGGAACTCTCCCGGTTACAGGTAAGAAACAAGAAGTTCTTACCTATATTTGAAAAGGACTTCATGTTTATACTTAAGTTTGTGCCACCTGTAATCCTTATACTGCATGCATGCATTGCAGCCTTTAAAAACATCAGGAACTTGAATTTGCGTGACAACCAATTCAGCGGATCTCTTCCTTTGTCATTATTCGCACTTCCTCATCTGAAGTTCATAGATCTGTCCTTCAACAATTTTGAAGGACGTTTTCCTATTAATTTGACTTCAGAACCAGTTCCACTTGAAGTCTTAAAGCTTGACTCTAATTACATGAGTGGAGCTCTTCCGAGTGAACGAGGTAACCTTGCCACTTATATCACCAAAAGTAATATAAGCATTTCTAAGAGTACTCTTGCCACTTACATGAGCATTTCCCACTTATATCACTAAAAGTAATCTTGCCATGATTTCTAATAGTCACATGGTTTTTCCTATGTTTGCAGCATTTCAAAATCTCCAGAACCTACGAGAGTTGTCTTTGAGTTTCAACCAATTCAGCGGAAACATTCCAACATTCTTGTTTTTGCTTCCACATATTGAACGGTTGGATCTCTCATCAAACTTATTCAGAGGACCAATTCCGATAAATCCGTCTTCGAATCTTTCGTTGTCACTGAAGAGTCTTCGGTTCTACCAAAACAATTTGACTGGTAGGATTTCTTTCATTTGGCTTGGAAACCTCAGAAAACTAGAAGAGATAGACCTTTCAGGCAACGCTAACCTAGCTGTTGACGTTAATATTCCTGGATGGACACCACCATTCCAATTGAAACAGTTAGCGCTTTCTGGTTGTGACCTTGATAAGAACATTATTGCGGAACCACATTTTTTACGCACACAGCGTCGTTTAGAGGTGCTTCATTTGTCCGACAATAACTTGTCAGGCAGCATGCCAAATTGGTTGTTCACAGAGGAAGCAACACTACATGAACTACATCTGGGAAATAACTCGCTAACTGGATCAATAGACCCAATATGGCATACACAACCGTTTCTGCAGAGTATCGACATACACATGAACCATGTCACAGGACAGCTGCCGGCCAACATCAGCTCACTATTTCCAAGATTGCTTGTTCTCGATATTTCTAATAACAACATTGTTGGGCACATACCAACGTCATTGTGCGAGATCGACTTCATGGAAATTTTAGACCTATCAAACAACAAGCTTTCTGGGGAAGTTCCAGCTTGTGTGTTCACTAATTATTCCTTGCTAATGACGTTGAAGCTCTCAAACAACAAGCTTGGTGGTCAGGTTTTTGGTGGGTTAAACAGTCTGTCCAACAATATAAAGGAATTGTACCTGGATAACAACAAATTCGACGGTACAATACCTCATAATCTGTCAGGAGGATGTCTAAAGTTCATGAATTTGCATGATAACGAGCTCTCTGGCAAACTTGATACTTCATTTTGGAAACTGCCTTCTTTGGTAATTCTGAATCTTTCTGGCAACCGCATGACCGGCAAAATTGATCCACATATTTGTGGCTTCACTCAAATTGGATTTCTAGATCTATCGAGAAATAAGCTTACAGGGTCTGTACCAAACTGTAGCTTCGTAGCACTGAATTTTCTTAATCTGTCTGGGAACTCCTTAACTGGTGATATCTCTTTCAACGCACCGAGCCTGATTGCTTTGGATATCAGAAACAATCAGTTCACAGGCAACCTACACTGGGTACGATATCTTGATAACATTAGGATACTTTCCTTGCGAAGAAATAAATTTGAAGGGCAGATTACTCCAAACCTGTGCAAACTCTTGTACTTGAGAGTAATTGATTTGTCATATAACAAGCTTTCAGGGTCGTTACCAGCATGCATTGGTAATATCTCTTCCAATGGTGACACATATGATCAAATGTTTGACTCTGCCAATTGGACAAAGGACCCCTACAATTCTTTCCATGGCTTCGAATTCACCTTCTCTACCAAAGGGAATCCCTACACATACGGTCGCGGTTTCTTAGTTTCAATGTCTGGCATCGACCTATCTGCAAACATGTTGGGCGGAGAAATTCCCTGGGAGCTAGGGAATCTGAGGCATATCAAATCCCTTAATCTGTCCAACAATTTCTTCGTTGGCTCTATCCCGACTACCTTTGGCGGCATGGAGGAGATAGAAAGCTTGGACCTCTCCCACAATAAGTTGAGTGGACCAATACCTTTGCAGTTAACCCAGTTATCTTCTTTGGGTGTGTTCTCTGTGGCATACAACAACTTGTCAGGATGCATACCAAACTCTGGTCAGCTTGGCTCATTCGGCATGGACAGCTACCTAGCTAACACCAACCTTCACCAGATTACACAGGGAAACATGTGTGTTGCGCCCGATCCTGTGGCACATGAAGATGTGGGAGAGACGCCTATTGACCCAGCCCTGTATGCTGTGATGGCTGCTTCATTCGTATTGGGATTTTGGGCCATTGTTGCTTTCTCATTTTGCCATCCGTACGGGAGGTCTGTAATTCTCAAGCTGTACTCTGTCCCAAGGAAAAATTGCTAGTCGTGTATCATGTATGTACTTTATGTGCAAGTATACATCCTGGAACCTCATAAAATTTCATTCTAGTTATGTAATATAAGCAATGGATTTTGTGTGGTTATATATTGTATGCATAATTTCCAAATTCTGTATTTTCCAGATATCTGTAAAACCCTATTGTAATTTTTCTTATGCAGTTTGTATCAGAGTGTACTTGATTAGTACAGACTAGCAGTGAGAAAATTAGCAGTAAAGAGCGTCCTTGCACTTCTCACATGAAGTCAGAACTATCTGCTAACACGCAGGCTCTTTACATATACAGCAAATGCTGGAGCCTGGAGGCTCATCCTAAAGTTTTTTATCTGCAGGTAATTATATAAGGTGGTATAGCTTTTACAAGAAACAGTAATACGAAGTTTAATTGTACCTTGTGCTGAAACCCCTTCTGTGAAGTACTACTCCCTCCCATCCATAATATGTGTTGTGGTTTTGGGTTCAAACTGATCCTGATGAACAGGTGCTTACAGTTGTTATTATTGTTTCTTGTAAAAGCCATCACACTTATTATGGATCGGAGGCAGCTTTTACAAGGAACAATAATAACAACTGTAAGCACCTGTTCATCTGGATCAATAATTGTATCAGTCTTCAGCCTAATACACATACATCTTTTTTACTTAGACAGGTAGGCCACCAAATCACGGCAAGTATATTCATTTTTCTGTGCGGGAATGCAAATCTATTCATTATGTGCCCTAAAAAACTACTTCCTCCGTCCCATAATATAAGAACGTTTTTTACACTTAGCATTATTTGACTTCTTTCACAACATGTAGTGCTATGTCCTGTGGCTATTTTGGAAGCCATTTTTTTATGTAGGACTGTGATTTCTCTTTACAAAGTATCCGGTTAATGTTCTCGGTTCTAACCTTAATTTCTAGTTTTTGTTCATAATAATAGGCCATGGAGACTGTTGCATTGCACACCGGATATTTTCTGGTATCCTGAGATCAGATGTCATTGTCATCTGCACAAACTGTGGTATCTCATCCACAAGTTTTGGATACTGGATATAGCAATTATCTTGGTGCTACATGTACGCAGTTGAGAGAGATACGTACCTGGCGTAAATTCCAAGGTATCAACACCCATGAGATGTTTAGAGCGGTTTACCAGGGAGCCGAGGCTACATGCTGAACGGAGATTAACTGTGAAGGAAGGCAGAGTAATGTCCTGATTTCGTGTGGCTACATGTTGAGAGGGAGTAATGTTGCAAGGAAAGGCAAAGAGCCCCTGAAGCAAATGTCCATTCGCCAGAAGTGTCCTGCTTCTCTGTGAAGAAATTTGAGCATTCCTCAGTTCATAAGATGCCAAGGAAGGTTAGATTGCTCTCTGCAGTTCCCTTCTACTTTGGACATGGCACATTTTTTAACTGTCATCCTCTGTTCTCAGAAGTAGGTTTGATATGAGAACTGCATATTTCCAACAGAATCGTGTGATTCGGATGCAGTTTCTGAATTGCCTTACGAATTCAAAATGTTTGCCTAGTGGTAAACTAGATGCTACTATTACGTGACACATCTCAATTTTAATGTTCACTGATACAGATGTGATGGTGCAGGGTAACCAGAGTTGACGAGCATACTGTCAGAAGTTCTCAGGCTTATATGCTTCTCTATGTGAAGCTATCAAACAACAAGTTTGGTGGTGTGGTTTTTGGTGGGATGACCAATCTGGCCCAATATGTTGGAATTGCACATGTATGGTAAAAAAAGTGAACCTCGTGAAGCTTGTAAAGATCTGTAGGGTGTTTGACTTGCACTATAACGAGCTGTCTGACAAACTCAATATGTCTTTGGTGGGATCAGCGTTGTTTGCCTCATTTGGTACCTGAATCAAGCTAGCACTATATAACCAGCAAAACCACCCGCAGATCTGCAATCTCACAGGACTTGAACTTAAACTTCTAGATCTATGGACCAACAACTTTATAGCACATTAACTGTAGCTTTTTGTTGCTTAATTTTCTTAACCTGCCATCTAGGAATTCCATATCTGGTTGTGCGAAGCATATATGTGCTCTATGCCGAAGCACAACTGTGCCTTTATGGCGAAGTACAACTGTGCCTTTAAACCGCCTGCTTAGTTTTTTCTTTTCTTTTGAGTTTACCTGCCTGTTTAGGTTTTTTATATTGGAGGGAAACCGAGAGTAACTAGCTAACGAGCGCTCCTTCAGGAGCCTGGCAACGATTAGCGCCACTTGGTGCGCTCTCAGTCATTCGCCACGTGTCGCGCTCTGGACGCTCCCTCCGGATTTTATTTTATTTTATTTTATTTTCCGCATGCGTTTTTGGCTTTTTAAACGATATTTTTTCCGGGTTTTTTCTCGATGTTTTGGCTTTCCACCGGTTTTAGTTTTTCGAACAAAAAAAATTGAAAAAAAAATTGCATGAAAAAACGTGTTTTTCTTCCTTTCGCGAGAGTCATGGTTTTGCTTCCATGAGAGACACGGTTTTACTTTCGCGAGAGTCACGGCCATGCCTCTTAGAAACGAAAAAAACACGTTTTTAGTTTTTTTCCTTTCATGAGAGACACGGTTTTGCTTCCGCGAGAGTCACGGCCGTGCCTCTCGGAAACGAAAAAAACGCGTTTTCTGTTTTTTTTTCTTTCGCGAGAGTCAAGGTTGTGCTTTAGCGAGAGCCACGGCCATGCCTCTCGAAAACGGAAGAAAACGCGTTTTCTGTTTCTTTTCTTTCGCGAGAGTCACGTTTTGCTTCCGTGAGAGGCACGGTTGTGCTTTCGCGAGAGTCACGGCTGTGCCTCTCGAAAATGAAAAAAAATACGTTTTCTATTTTTTTTCCTTTTGTGAGAGTCACGATTTTGCTTCCGCGAGAGGCATGGTTGTGCTTTCGCGAGAGTCACGGCCGTGTCTCCTCGGAAACAAAAAAAACATGTGTTCTCTTCTTTTTTCCTTCGGGGAGAGTCACGGTTTTGCTTCCGCGAGAGGTACGGTTGTGATTTTATGAGAGGCATGGGTGTGCCTCTTTCGGAAAGGGAAAAAACCCGTGCTCCTGGTTCGTTTTTTTCGTCCGATTTTCTCGTGAAAAAAAGTTCGTCAAAATCTATCAACATGGAATCTGGTTTTGGAAGATCTCGATGCGAGGAATCCAACGGTAAAAGCGGTTTGAGATTTGAACGCACGGTGTGAGAGATAAAACATTTTCAATAAATGAATCTACGAAAAAAGGGAAAACTCCCAGGTTGTGACAAGTGGCGCTCTGCATGCGCATCACTTGTCGCAACCTGGGGAATTGAAGTGATTTTTCAACGAGTACTTCTCAACTAGATATTTCGAGAAAACCCCCCTATTTACTTGTTTAGGTGCTGCTAGAAAAAACAAAAGCAAAGAGTTCGGTTATATGTGTCGAGGCAGCGCTACAGCTGCTTGGTTAGTACTCCCTCTGTTTCTAAATATTTGTCTTTTTAGAGATTTCAAATGGACTACCACATACGGATGTATATAGACATATTTTAGATTGTAGATTCATTCATTTTGTTTCGTATGTAGTCACTTGTTGAAATCTCTAGAAAGACAAATATTTAGGAACGGAGGGAGTACAAGATAAGCGAGCGAGGATCCCTAAAAAAACAAGATAAGCGAGCGATGTCTCAAAAAAAAAAAACAAGATAAGCGAGCGGCTTAGCAAAAATCAGAGGGTGGGGACCTAGTGGCGGAACCAGCCCAATAGTACGATTTGCCCGTAGCTGGCCCGGGGGAGGTGAGTTAGCGGCCCTGTACTGACACGGCGGGCGAGGAGACCAGCAGCGAACGACGGAAAATCCGGGACTTCCTATTTGCCGTTAGTTGCGGCAAAGTGTTGATGTTTCGCACAGGACGCCGCTAACCTGGGCCGGCCCATTTACATTGGCACGATCGCGATATGAAAAACACACACAAAAAAAGAGGGCGCTTGAGCTGCGGATCGATGCTGGGACCTCGTGGTGAATGGTGCGCCATGCCAACCACTACGACAGTGGACTTTTAATAGGAAAAAGTCTATTTTAAACCCTGAACTCGTAGAGGTTTGGCGAAATGAACTCTCAAGTCAAAATCCCGGTCGATTGCACCCTGAACTACGCAATCCCGGTCTAAATCGAACCTTGACATCGTTTGAGGCATAAAAACGCTGACATAGCAGGGATTCGTATGGCTCGTGGGCCAAGCAGCGGTAATATTAACTATGGCGCGAACTGGGCCGGCCCATCGTATATTCTTTTGACGTTTTTCTGCAAAAACTTTCAAAAAATGTGCATCGTGATGTTTCGAATATTGACTACGGCGCTCACTGTGCCGGGCCATCGTATTTTTTTTTGCGTTTTTCTGCAAAAACTTTCAAAAAATGTGCGTCGTGATGTTCAAACACCACACCTCACAGGCAATGTGCGAACGCGCTAGCCATCCGGGACAAGACCCGCTTTGTGATAGTTTACTTCTTTTATTTTATTTAAATACTAATGATTATGATTTGTGCTAGATTCCAGCTTGTTTTTTTGGCCGGTTTTCTTCTATTTTTCTTCTATTTTCAATTTCGTGAACTTTTCTTGAGTTTATGAACTTTTTCCGTTTTCGTGAACTTTTTTTCGAATCTTTTGAATTCGTGAACTTTTTTCAAATTCAATGAACCTGTTTTCAAAATGATGAAATTTTGTACTAAAACAATTGTTAAATAGCACTGTTTTCGGATTGTAATCAGCAAAGTATTCTCAGTCCATTGGTTTTTTTGCATCAAGTCTTAAGCTGTCGGAGCTTTGGTAGAATCCCAGCCAACCCATTTGTATTTTTTCGTCTGTTAAAAATGTCTTTTCTTTTGTTACACTGCTAAAAAAAAAGGTGCACACATAAGGTGTTTTGAACTCGCAACCCCCCTTGTTGGTGCAAAAACTGTCTACCAAGCACGCCGCCTCACCTCTTGTGAATATTTTATCCCAATTTCTTAGTTTTTTCTGTTTTTATCTAACGCGTGAAACTTTTTACAAAACTCATGGGCTTTTTTGAATCCGTGAATTTTTTCAAATCCTCAAACTCTTTTTCTTTTACAACTTTTTTCCAAAATCCATGAACTTTTCTTTTGAAAATTTGTGAACTTCTTTTCAAACAAATTGAACTTTTTCTAAATCCATGATTTTTTTAAAAAAAAATCGTGACCTTTTTTCCTTTTGAAAATTTGGTTCACGAGGTTTTTTTTCCGTTTGGTATTTCCTACTAAGATGACCACGGATTTAGCAAAAAGTTAAAAACGAAAAATAAAAATAAAAAGAACAGAGAAAGAAAAGGAATAGAAAGAAGAAAAAGAAGAAACAGGGAGGAAGTGAACAATGACGTGTTGTCCTGGTGGTAGCTTCTGTCAACCAACAGCACAAGGTCTTGTGTTAAGTCACCCTATGTGCTCTTTTTTGCCTTTATAAAGGATAAAAAAACTGCACGTTTTAATAAAAGGGAAAAAACTAAAGCGGGCTGGCCCAACGGGAAACAGTGCGAAATGGCACCATTCCCGGCCATCCTATGACACGTCGATGATCCTGGTTTGCCAAACGACGCCAGGGTTCAGTTTAGACCGGGATTGCATAGTTCAAGGTGCAATCGATCGGGATTTCGACTTGAGGGTTTGTTTCGTCGAACCTCTATAAATTCAGGGTTTAAAATGAACTTTTTTCCTTCTAATATTAAGATCAAAGTGCCAGTCTTAAAGAAACATACAACAGCGGCAGGTCCGAACAATAACGTACTGCAAGTGAGCAACGCAAATAGCCATCATAATTCCTGGGATTTCGTACATAAAATGGCAGTCCGTCTTATGTGAACATAAGGTGCAAACATTTTCGTATTTCATAGAGAGAGAAAAAATAATTAAACTTGAAACATTTTTGGAAATCTAAAAAAAATTCAAAATAAAGGAACAACATGAAAACGACATTTTTATTCCCTGAAATCAAGAAGAATTTCTCGAAAATGAAACATTTTCTGAAAAACAGGAACAAAATATTGAAAGCGCGAACATTTTTCCAAATTATGAACAAATTTTTCAAGACGTGAGTAGTTTTTTGAATTCCCCAGAACATTTTTGGAATTTGGGGTCAAGTTTTGAAAAGCATGACCATTTTGATGATGTGAACAAATTTGGAAAGCGGGAACATTTTTGAAAATTCCCATTTTTTTTGAATCGGTGAACAAAAGTTAATAAATATGAACATTTTTTGAATTCCTCAAACATTTTTTAACTTGCGAACAGAAAGTTAAAAACAGGAGCATTTCTTGAATTTATGAACAAATTTTGATATCCAGAACATTTTCTGAGAATGTGATATCTTTTAATTGGTGAACAAAAATTTAAAACAGAAACAATTCTTAAAAATTCAGAACAAAATTTTGAGATGGAAAACAATTTTGTAAATGCTACTTTTCCAGTATACGTGAACAAAAATGATAAAAATGAAGGCATTTTTCTATAGCTCCGAACATTTTTGTAAAAGACGAACTTTTTGGTAAGACGTGAACAAATTTTGAAACTTTGAACAATTTTTGAAACAAACACACAAACATTGAGTAATTTTTTAAGATGTCTAAAAGGCAAAATTTGAGTATTTTTTTGAACGTACGATTTTTTTCACAAACACAAACAAAAATTTGAAAAGAAACAAATTTTGGATTTCCAATTTTTTTTTTGAAATAACAGTTTATTAAAGCATGAACATTTTTTGAATGTTGAGAACAAATTTTAAAATGGAGAACAAACTTCAAAGCGCGTACAATTTTTTAAAGCATGAACATTTTTTGAGTCTAGAGAACAAATTTTGAAAAATCCCGACCAAATTTTGTAGCATGAATTCTTTTTGAATACATGAACAAAAAGTTGAAATCCGGTACATTTTCTGAATTTTGAAAGTTTTGAACTCTTTTGTGTATCAAGAACAATTTTGAATATTGAGAACATTTTTTTGAAAACTGAACATTTTCTGGAAACGCAATTTTTTTTGAATATTTTAAAAAGGATAAGAACACATATGGAAATAAAACCCAAAGAAAGAAAATGTGTTAAAAAGAGAAATTAACTTGAAAAAGAAAACAGAAAGAAAACAAAAAATTAACGAATTGAAAAATGTTAGGCCTATTTCATAAATTGTTCGTGTTTTTCCAAATTTCAAAAAATGTTTGTTGTATTTCAAAAACTGTTGCGAATGCATTTGTTCATTGTTTTCACACCTATTCCAAAAATTTCCTGGCATTAAAAAATTGTTCCCATTTTCAATAATTGTTCGCAAATTGCAAAAAATGTTCACGTTTTTGTTTTTTCCGAAGTTGCAAAAAAATTCCTAATTTCATAAATTGTTTGCAAGTTTCAAATTCGTTGTTTCAATTTTTGTTTAGGAATTTCAAAATATGTTCGTGCCTCCAAATTTTATTTTGGAATTTGGAAAACTGTCCCCGTTCCAAGAAATCTTAATGATTTTCAAAAAAAGTTCCTTCTTTTTGGAAAAAGTTTTAAAAAAATAGTTCACAATTTTGGAAAGAGTTTGTGTTTCGTAGAACATTCCCTTTTTTGACATAAAATGTTTGGAACATCAAATTTGGTTAATTCTTTTGATATACGTTCAGGGTTTCAAAATTAATTCCTTTTTGTTAAAAAATAAAAATTGAAAAATGTGCTCTAATATTTTTAAAGATGACCCCTTCATAAATTTTGTTCTTAGTTTTCGAAGACTATTTTTGTTCTTAGTTTTCGAAGACTATTTTTGTCAAAATCTGTTTGAAAGTCCAAATTTTGTTCTTGTTTTTCAAACACTATTTTGGAATTTCAAAATTTGTTCACATTTCTTCAAAAATTCTTTCGTGTGTTTTCAAAAGGTGTTCAAATTTGTAAAAATATATTTGCTACTGTTCATTTACAGAAAGTATCATCCAATTGGGAATATCCCGCGAAAATAAGTTCCTAAATATGTTTGCGATGCAGTTTTCTTGTGATGTTGTCATGTAGTCCAGTGGTAAGCCGCGCTATGTATTAGAGCGACGTCCCGTGCTTGAATCCTCGCTGCAGCACTTTAGATTTTTCGATTTTTACTACTGTTAACTACTGGCGTTGTGTCTTAGTGGGCCGGCCAAGCCACACAGTCCTGAGTGCGTCGCGCTCCGTATTCGCCGCAGAATGCGGCCCATAGGAGGGGCATTTCCTATTTGGCGCTGCTGGCGCCCGTTACAGCGCAATTTGCAAACGGGCGCCTGCAGCAGTCCAAACTGGGCCGGCCCATTCTATGTTCGGTCTTCTTGTTTTTCGAAAGGTCAAAAAAGTAGTGCTACGACAGTGGTTCGAACTCCCAACCCTTACGCTGCAAGCGCTCACGGCTAACCACCAGGCTATACACCTCCAACTGTTAACTTAGTTCTTTTTTCCTTTTTATTTCGTTCTTCAACTCGGTTTATTATTTTTCCTTTTCCATCATCTTTTTTGTTTTCTTTATTGCGCCGTTTTATAAATTCGTGAACTGTTTTCTTTAAATTTGTGAACTTTTTTTTAAAAATCCATGATTTTTTTCAAATTCGATGAACTTTTTGTGAAATTTGATGAACTTTTATTTTCATATTCTATGAAGTGTTCTCAAATTTGATGAACTTTTTTAAATTTGATGATATTTTTCGAATTGGATGAACTTTTTTTCGAATTTGATGAACTTTTTTCAAAGTTGATGAATTTTTTTCAAATTTTGAACTATTTTTACAAATTCGATGAACTTTTCTTTAAAATCGATGAACTTTTTCAAATTTGTGAACTATTTTTCAGAATCGTTGAACTATTTTTTCAAATTCGTATTCTTTTCAAAATTTGATGATATTTTTTTCGAATTCTATGAACATTTTTTTAAATTGGACTTTTATTACAAATCTATGACTTTCCTTTTCATTTTTATGTTTTCTTTTTTGAAATGATTTAGATGGTACATAATTTATGTTAATGCTGTTTTTTAGGGGTATTGATGTTAATGCTGTACTAGGAGGAGGATTAAATAGCTTGGTGTTTTATTGTATACAGCAACGTGGTCCTGGTGCAGTGGTTTCCTGCGCTGTTTCTTTCGGCCGCGTTTGTTGGTTCGAATCCCACCACGTGCAAATATTTTTCTTCTACCACCCTCGTTTTTAGAGGAGGTTGTTGGGCCGGCCCGCTAGGCGACGTGTGCGAGCGCCGCGAACGCTAAGCGGCGCAGAAAGCGCCGAACAGGACCTCCCTATAGGAGGTCCCGCGAACGACGGAGCGCGTACCCCGCCCCCACTCCCTCATGGGCCGGCCCATGTGTGTGGCAGGAGGAAGCATATTCTTTTCTTTTTTGCTATTTTAAAAATTGTTTTCTATTGTAAGACTAAATTTGGGATTTCAAAAAAGTTACAACTTGTGAAAAGTTCATCAATTAGAAAATTGTTCAGGATTTGAAAACATGTTCGTGAAATGATAAATGACCATCGAATAAAAAAAGTTCACCAAATTCAAAAATATTTCTTGAATTAAAAAAATGTTCGTGATTTCAAAGGAATGAAACTTTTTTGAATTTGATGAACATCTTTTGTACATTGATGAAACAAATTTGACATTTGATGAACAAAATTTGTATTGAAGAACAATTTTTGAAAAAAATATTTTTTTTTGAAGTTGATGAACTTTTTGGAAAAAATAATGAACACATTTTTAATTCAGTGAACAAATTTCGAATGTGATGAACATTTTTTTGAAAATAATGAACAAAAAAAATAATTCGATGAACATTTTTTTTAGTTCGATGAACAAATTTCGAATTTTGAACAATTTTTAAACCTGATGAACAAAACTTTGAAATCGATGAAGAATTTTTGGATTGTTGAACATTTTTTTCATTGTTGAAGTTTTTTTGAATTCGATGAACAAAAAAGGTGCTAACGAATTTGAAAATAAAAATTGCTAAAAATAGTTAGAAAGTGAAGAATAAGAAAATAGAAAAGAAAAAAGAAAAGAAAATGGCAAAAAGGGAAAGAAAGGAAAAATATAAAAGTAAAGAAAAACGAAAAACCAGTATAGAAAACATAAAAAAAATTAAAACCGGTTCGGTGGTAATAAAAAACCGCAAAACGGGCCAGCCCATACGCTGAACGGGGAGCTCGGGGGGTGCGCGCTATGTCGCTAGCTGGCGACCTACGCGCTATGTCGCTAGCTGGCGACCTACGCGCTATATAGGATCCCGCGCGGGCGAGGGTCCCTCCCGGCCATAGCCGTCGGCGGCGACCGGGCGCACCTGCAAGTGGCGAAATCCGGGCAAGACCGCAAGAGCACCGAGCACACGTATTTGCCTAGGGCCTATTCCTCTCGCGCCTCCCTCAGCCCCCGGCCGGGACGCCGGCTGCGGCATGATCCGGATGACGGCGCAAGGGTTTTGGCTGGGCCACGGTGCCGGTGTCGAAATGGCGCCGAGCTGCCACATGGAGGAGTGTTCCTGTAAGTCGTATTCATGCTCGATCAATCTCTTCCCGTTCCAGGCTACCACTGTATTTCCAAGCACACGTTTGATTTCGTTTCTGAAATTTCGACTTCGTGTTGTTACAGAATACAGATTTACAGCCCACCTAGGCATTTTGTGTCGTGTGCGCATAAAAGTCTACATATGATGTTGACAGAACTGCAAAAGTCTAGTCTTCTGTGACTAATTGGCCATCCACCTGATCAATGCGTCGAAACATATTTTCAACAAAATTTTCTTTGGCTGACGATCGATTGCTGAAGCCAGTGGTCCAAGTAGCTGACCATGTGTGCCAAGTTGTATCCTAGACTTGTATTCCTAGCCTAGCTATACTTGATGCGTACCAAGCTAGCCATAGATAATAGCGAGCCTATACAGAAAAATGCTAAAAACCACTCACCATTCTTCTCCCCAAGATCCAGCCTTTACAGCTCGACCGTAGTGTATGTGTGCGCAGACAGGAGGATGATGATCTTATTATCAGATATGGCTAGCTGCTTGTAATGGGGATCATTGTCTTTGATAGTACTATTTCTGTTGTTGCAGTCTGTGCTTCACTTGTCATCTGGTCGCTTCGTGGAAGAGAGGGCTGCACTAATGCACGCCCGGTCTTCTATGATAAGATTCACGGGGGAAGGATGGTGATGACTGCTGCTCGTGGGAGCGTGTGAAATGCAACCATAGCACCCAACGGGTGTCTCATCTCAAGCTTGCTGTAGTATATGCAATGATAGATGCACATGATGATCCTCGGTATTTAAACTGTGTTTTCTGCGTTCCATGAGCTGGAGTACCTAGATTTGTCATATAACAATCTCCGTTTTTTAAGCTTGGAAGGTAAGTACCTGCTGCAAATACTACTCGGTAGAACAATACATGTGTGTCGCTTCTTATTCTCGTTAACGCACAAACAAAAACACGTGCAGGTCCCCTTAAAAAGAATCCCCTAAAAAAACACGTGCAGAGTTAGTTTTTTTTTTTTTGATAAAAGAGAGCTCCCTCTCCGATTTCATTTAGCAGAAATCACATTGTCTTACAACCGACGTGAAGACAGGAACCGAAAGTAAAGGATCAGCTATGATGCACCATCAAAGGAAGGCAAGGGGAGTCATCCCTCCCCCCTCCAACGATCACAAAGGTTCTACCCCTAGTACAGCCATCAGAGGCGACCCCTAAAGCGCACAAAATACAAAATTTTAACATAGTAGGCAAAGAGATAAAGAGCAGCGCCCAAGTGAAGAACAGGAAACATGCTGCCGACAGATCAGCTTCCACAGCGCATCATCGAAGGAATGGCAGTTTGGCCTTCAAGCCTACCAACCCCAGCACTCCAACCATGCACCGCCCTGAAGACTTCAACAACAACCCGTTCAACTTGCTTTATGCCCGCCGTCATTCGCTTTATTTCTTCTTGGTTTGTCTGCAAAACATTCCATTCATGAAGCATTTTTAAGATCAGGTTAACAGGCACACAGGGATCTGTGACCTTGTTTTTATAAAAAACAAGCCTACTTTGTAGTTTCCATAAGGTCCAGAATACGTTAGCAGTGTCTAATGTCATCAAATATCTATTTTGCCAAACTTTTTCAGCCAAGTGTCAAACAAGCCTGTCATATTATCAGGAATATCAGCTAAGTTGAAAGCACATTTCAATACATCCAGAGGAGTCTAGCAATCGAGCAATGAAAGAAGAGGTGATTAATATTCTCCTCTCTTCCACAAAATGAGCATTTGCTATTCTCGACCCACCCCCTGCGTATCAGATTATCTTTAGTAAGGATACTTTTTCTAAGACTCAGCCACATAAAAACTTTCAATAGAGGAGGCATTTTAGTTTTCCACAGAAATTTATGAGGATATTTATAACCATTTTGTATCAGGAATCTATAATAGGACTTGACTGAGTAAATTCCGTTTTTAGTCAGCGACCATCTAATCACATCTTTCTGGTCCTTTAAGGTCACAGTTTCACAAACACTTTTAACATGATCCTAGAGCTCCAGGGAATCGCCATACAAGGTTCTTCTGAACCTGACATTTTGTAGTCCCCGCTCGAAAACATAGCAACAGAGACATTCTTATCAAAAACCAGATGTTGTATAACCCGGGGAAGCAGTTTTGCAAGGATTTGGGGCCAATCCACCAATCCTCCCAAAATCTGACATTCCTCCCATTCCGAAAATCAAAGTTGCACAAGCAAAAGAAAAAACTCTTTGTGTTTCAGCAGTTCAGACCAAAATTGAGAATCACCCTGTCTAAGTTTAAAACCAGGAAGGCAGTCATTTCTCTGATACTTATTAGAGAGAAGCCCCTGCCATAGTCCATCAGTGTTAAAGAGTTTCCACAACCGCTTGCAAAAGAGTGCTTTATTTATCAAGGCTTGATTTTTAAGTTTTAACCCCCACCCCCACTTCCATATCTTTGGGTCTACACACCTCACTCCATCTCATCAGATGGTATTTTTTCTTGTTAAAGTCTTCTTGCCAGAGCTGCCTAGCTCTGAAGAAACCCATCCTTTTCTTCACCCCTACCGGCAGTCCATAAAAGGACATCATAAAGTAGGGGATGCCAGTTAAAGAGGACTGAATCAAGATCAACCTGCCAGCAGAAGCTATCAACCTACCCTACCAGTTCCCACATATGTTCTCCATTCTATCTTCAAAAGGTTTCCGGTGTTTATTTCTAAGCCTTTTCTCTTCTACTGGTAAGCCTAGGTATTTCAGGGGCGTTTTCCCTATAGGGAAGGTGAAAATTTCTGAATATTCAACCGTTTTATTATTAGCTTCTCCAAATAGGAAAAGCTCACTCTTATGAATGTTAATCTTCAGACCAGACATCTGTTCAAAGAGACATAGTATATATTTCAAATTTTGTACACTATCAAAATCATCTTGCAGCAGGAAAATGGTGTCATCTGCATACTGCAACATATTTATACCCCCATCTATATTCTCTATCAGCAGTCCTTTAATCAGTCCTGTTTCCCTGGCATTATACATCAAAATGGCTAATGCATCAGCAGCAATAACAAACATCAGTGCGATACAGAATCTCCCTGCTTGAGCACCTTATGAGTAGGGAAATAAGATCCCGAATTGTCATTGACCTTAACACAGACATTCCCTCTCCTAATAGTGCTCAGAACCCACTGTATCAATTTATCAGGAAATCCTTTCAACTTAAGCATTTGAAAAACAAAAGGCCATTGGATTTTATCACAAGCCTTTTCAAAATCTACCTTAAACAAATAAGCACTTTGTTTGTTTCTATGCACACTGTTAAGAGCTTCATGAAGAAAAACCAAGATTTTTTCCCCCTAGGTCTCGTCCCTAGGGTTCTCCAGTCCTCCGACGGCTACGGCGTAGCCGCCGTGAGTTACCATTGTTTTCCCGACAAATCCCCCACACGCGACCTTCCCCCACCTCTTGTTGTGCGTGCGATAGTGGCTGGGTGAAGCAATCGCCTGTGATAAAAGGTTTGGAGGAATTGGCATGGCGACTGATGGAGATAGCAGCGGATCAGGTAGTCAGCGGATGGAGGATACCAGCAAAATCTTGGAGAGGTTGAATCTCGAGGATGATGAGGCGGATGACCTAGTTTGGGAAGATGAGATCGATACTGATGAGATTAAACCGAAGTGGTTGGCTCTTGGCCGGCTCTTGACAGGGAAGAGTTTCAGTCATAGTGCATTGATAGGGGATATGAAAGCGGCATGGAACCCTGCCCAGGCCGTTGTATGGAGAAGAATCAATGCGAACCTGTTCTCGATTCAATTCAATTGTCTTGGCGACTGGAACAAGGCCATGCACCAGGGGCCCTGGGACTTCCATGGATTTGCTCTAATCATGGCGGAGTACGATGGGTTTTCAAACCCTGAAAAAGTCAAGCTGGACAGGTTGGAAACATGGTGTCAAATTCATAAGTTGCCGGATGGAGTGCTCAAAAGCAAGAGTGCTTTACAGAACCTTGCAAGCCGTATTGGTATGGTGGAGGAGGTACAGGTAACACTACCAAATGGTTTCATCGGGGAGTTTATAAGGGTTAGAGTGAAACTTGATGTAAACAAAAAACTGACTAGAGCTGTTGGTATTACAAAGGGAGGAGAAACAGAAAAGTATCTTGTGAAATTTGAGAAACTGCCGACCTTCTGTCATGCTTGTGGTTTGATGGGACATTGGCATGAAGAATGCGGGACGGGAGAACACGATAAATCAAAGTTTGAATGGGGAAATTTCCTGCTAGCTCCCCGGAGAGGCAGAGGAGGCGGCCGTGGAGGGCGCGGGACAAGTGATCGACAGGGAAGCGGGGATGATTATAATACCCGTGGGCAAGGTTTTGGCCGTGGTAATGGTCGAGGACGAGGAAACAATTCTTATTATCACCCTACTGAACCAAACAATGAAGGGTCTGGCCCGGTAATTTGGCGACACAATTATGTCCATGCTACAGATGTAGTCCCCGGAGGATCAAATGGAGGGGAGATCATCACAGATCCTGAAGATCGGGACTTGCGAATGACCACAACATCAGATAACATCTTAGGGAAAAGGATTGCGGTTGACAGTAACTCAAGGGCTCCTCTGGTCGTGACTGGTAACACTGAAACTGATCAAACATCTCTTATCCCGTTTGTAGCTACCAAGGTTGCCAAGGAGCCAGAATCAGCAACAGTAGCGGAAAAAGTAAATCTTTTTGAAGGAGAAATAGATGGGGAGGAAAAAAGTCCCTCACTATCAGTATCAGGTACACCCCAAAAGAACGCGAACAGAAAGAAGCTTAGGGGAATAGATGGTCAGGCTGTGGACAGTAACCCAAATATTACAGTTAATTCAGGATCGGCGACGCCCCTCGAGGGTGATCGCCGGGATCAATGAAACTACTAGCGTGGAACTGTCGGGGGCTCGGGAATGCCCCGGCAGTTCGTGCTTTGTTGGAGGTCCAGCGAAGTTGCAATCCCGATGTGATGTTTTTGTCGGAGACACACCTTGACAGCTATCCGGCAGAGTGTTTAAGGAGAAAATTAAAAATGGATCAAAAGTTTGTATGTCCAAGTGACGGTAGGAAAGGTGGCTTGCTATTGCTTTGGAAGAAAGAGGTTAAAGTAAATAGACTGGACTTAGACCCAATGTTCATTGATGTGACAATAGAGGAAAGTAATAACAGTATTTGGAGATTAACTGGTATGTATGGCGAATTTCGTTGGGAGAACAAATATAAAACTTGGGACCGTATGAGATCATTACATCAGAGTCAGAATCTCCCCTGGTTGTTGATTGGAGACCTGAATGAAATACAAAATCTAAGTGAAAAGGAAGGAGGGAACCCACGGCCTCCACAATATATGCAAGCATTTCAGCAGGCTATAGATGACTGTGATCTTAGAGACATGGGATATGTAGGTGATGGTTACACATGGCAGAGGGGCAGAATTAGAGAAAGACTAGATAGAGGGCTCATTAATGAGTCATGGTCACAGTTATACCCCCATGCAGCACTCGAGAATAAATTCTATAGTCACTCTGATCATCGGCCTCTTCTAGTGGATACAGAGTTTTATGTGCAGAACACAAACGTAGCAGGGGGGGGGTGAAAAGATTCGAAGCAAGATGGCTGCATGAAAAAGAATTCAGTGATACGGTACTGGAAGCTTGGAACAAAGTGGGCGCTGACCCTAATGCACAGAATATCCATAGCAAGTTAAGTCAGATGCATAGCCTGTTTCATGATTGGGACCAACGAGTACTTAAGAAACCCAAGAAAAGATTAAAGAAGGCGCAAAGAGAGTTGGAAAAAATTATGATGGGCCCTATAAATGATGAAACAGAGGTCAAGAGGAAAGAATTAGCCGAGTTGGTTGAATACCTACTGGAAATAGAAGAAATCCATCATCTTCAGCGATCAAGGGCTACTTGGTTGAAGAATGGGGACCGAAACACAGGGTTTTTCCAGGCCTTTGCTTCGGCGAGGAGGAAGAAAAATATGATTAAAAAACTTAAAGATGGAAATGGTGATTTAGTGGAAGGTACGGCTGATCTCAACTCACACATACAGAATTATTTTGCTAATCTATTTACCAATGAGGTGCAGCAGGTTAATCATGAGATCATTGATAAGGTGCAAACTAAAGTTTCAGTTCAAATGAATAACATGTTACTTGCTCCATTCACAGCAGATGATGTGAAAAAGGCAGTGTTCAGTATAGGGGACCTAAAGGCACCAGGGCCCGATGGTCTACATGCAATATTTTTTAAGAAGTTCTGGCATATTTTGGGTGATGATATTACACAAGAGGTTTTATTAGCCATCAACTCAAAACAGATCCCAGCTGAATGGAATGACACCTCAGTCGTTCTTATACCCAAGGTTGACAATCCGGAGATGATAACTCAATATAGACCAATTAGCTTATGCAATGTATTATATAAAATCATATCTAAGATGCTTGCAGGGAGGTTAAAGAGTATTTTGCCAGAAATCATTTCTCCTACACAAAGTGCATTTGTGCCTGGCAGGCTTATTACTGATAATGTTCTTATCGCTTACGAATGTGTGCATAAGATTAAGAATAAGAGAGCTGGACAGACTGGGTTATGTGCTGTGAAGTTGGATATGCATAAGGCTTATGATCAGGTTGAGTGGATTTTTCTTCGAAGTATGATGGAAAAACTTGGGTTCCATGAGCAATGGATTGATATGGTTATGGCATGTGTAAGCTCTGTGAGATATAAGATTCGTTTTAACTCTCAAGAAACAGATATGTTTGTTCCATCTAGAGGCATTAGACAAGGGGATCCCCTATCCCCATATCTTTTCCTCATTTGTGCAGAAGGTCTCTCTAGTATGTTGCAGTTTGAAGAAGAAGTTGGTAGCCTTGATGGGGTTAGAGTGTGCAGAAATGCACCATCAGTCTCACACCTTTTATTTGCTGATGATTCTCTAATTCTCATGGGAGCGGATGTCCTAAATGCAACTTCCTTACAGCATGTACTAGACACTTATTGCCAAAGTTCAGGTCAGATGGTGAGCTTATCAAAATCAAGTATTTTCTTTAGCCCAAATACACCTGTGGTAACCAGAACTGAAGTTTGTGAAATTTTACATATTGTAACTGAAGCATTATCAGATAGATATCTTGGCCTACCTGCTATTGTGGGTGCAGACAGAAGTGATTGCTTCAAACACTTTCGAGAAAGAATCAAAGCTAGATTGATCGGCTGGATGGAGAAACAGTTATCCACTGGAGGTAAAGAGATTCTACTTAAGGCGGTGGCCCAAGCCATCCCTGTTTTTGCTATGTCGGTTTTCTGTTTACCTAAGGGTGTTTGCAAGGATATCACAGATGTAATAGCTCAATTCTGGTGGGGAGATGATGAAGAGAATAGAAAGATGCACTGGTATTCATGGTGGAAACTCTGTTTTCCAAAGAGCGAAGGTGGTATGGGCTTTCGGGACCTTTATTCTTTTAACTTAGCCATGTTGGCTAAACAATGTTGGAGATTAATCACAGACCCAGACTCCCTTTGTGCTCGGGTTTTGAAAGCTAAATATTATCCAAATGGGAGTTTGCTACAAGCTACACCGAAACAGGGGGCATCTTTCACTTGGCAAAGTATCTTGAAAGGTCTAGAAACTTTTAAGAAGGGTTACATCTGGAGAATTGGATCAGGTGAGGAAGTAAACATCTGGTGTGATCCATGGATTCCGGCTAGCCCAGACAGGAAAATAATTACACCCCGTGGCCAAACAGTTTTATCACAGGTTAGTGATCTCATCGACCCAAATACTGGAATCTGGGACGAGGAACTGCTCACTAATATCTTCAACCCCGTGGACGTGCGAAGGATCTTACAAATCCCGCTGAACCACCAAGCTTTTGATGATTTTATCGCATGGCATGAAAATAAAACTGGAACTTTTTCTGTCCGAAGTGCGTATAAAATACAGTGGATGTATACCTTCAGAGAACATACAAATATTAATTCAGTCCCGAGTGGCTCTACCCATTTGGCAATATGGAGTATACTCTGGAAACTAAATATTCCTCGTAAAGTTCAGATCTTTTGCTGGCGGGTATTGCATGGAATAATCCCTCTAAAGTCAATACTAATGAATAGGCATATAGGGACTAATGGAGCATGTCCGATATGCCACCAAGGTGCTGAGGATCTCTGCCACCTGCTTTTCACTTGTCTGCATGCTAAGGAGATGTGGCGATGCTTGAGGATGTCTGAGATAATTGACCATGCTAGTGTTGTTGATAGATCCGGTTCAGCGATCTTGGAGTATTTACTTCTAATGCCGGATAGTCCCCAAATCCTTGAACCATGTCTAAATTTTAAGCAGGTAATCGCGGTCGCCTGCTGGTACTTATGGTGGATAAGAAGGCGTATTACACATAATGAATCTGTCCCTCCGATAGTCCGATGGCCGGTCTCTGTACTGGCTAGCAAGCAATTATGAGAAGGCATTTACCAAAACCTTCAGGCCTCAGGAATATAAATGGGTTAAACCCAACCCCAAATTTGTGAAAGTGAATGTAGATGCGACGTACTATCAGGATGAAGGAATGGGAGCAACATCAGCGATAATACGAGATGAAAAAGGTAATTTTATTGTGGCTACTTGCAAATTTATTCCGTTTGCTGCTGATGTAGTCACAACTGAAGCTATGGCCATGAGGGATGGTCATGAACTAGCTAATTCTCTTGGGTTTAATCGATTGGAAGCTGAGTCTGATTCTATGCAAGTCATCAACTTTTGTACGGGTCAGTCGAGATGGTGGGATGCAGCGGCAACAATTTTCGCGGAGTGTGTGGACACAGCTACGTTAATTGGGAAGGTCATCTATAAACATTGTTATCGATCGTCGAATCAAGCAGCGCATGTGCTAGCAAACTATAGTTATTGTAATAAGATCTCGTTGGTTTGGATGAACGAGCCTCCTGACGTGTTGGTCAGCAAGCTCGTAGACGATGTATCTATTATTTGATTTCAATAAAGCTAGCCATGATGGCCTTTCCTAAAAAAAAGAGCTTCATGAAGAACAAGGACCCCTTTAGAAATATATCTGCCTTTAATAAAAGCAGTTTGCACTGGAGAAATAATTTGCCCAACAACCACATTGAGCCTATTCATTAAAACCTTAGTAAAAAATGTAAAACTCACATTAAGCAAGCATATAGGCCTAAAAATTTGGATCGAATTAGCATCCTTTGTGTTAGGAATTAAAGTGATGATTCCATAATTCAGCCTTTTTATATCAAATTTTCCATTGTGAAATCATTAAACATCTCTTTTAAATCATATTTAATCAGATCCTAGAAGTGCTGGTAGAATGCAGTAGAAAAACCATCTGGACCCGGAGACTTATTGTGAGCCATTTTGAAAACTACATTCTTGATTTCTTGTAGAGAAAAACCCTCCACCAGTCTCCCTTTAACACTATTAGGCACAGTGGCAGGGTTATTAGCACTTAAGGATATGGTTATCTATTTCATCAAGTTTTTATCCCCCTCAATCTTTCCTTCCTCTTGAACCAGATAACAATTTTGCTTTTCCTATGTCTGCCATTTGCTTTAGCATGAAAATATTTGGTATTACCGTGCCCTTCCAAAATCTCATCAAATTTGGCCCTTTGTTTCCATTTAGGCTCCTCTTGCCTAAGGAGTCTATCTAGTTGGGATCTCAACTCTCTTTGTTCCACCCTATCCTCTACAGTAAGTCCATGTTGTTCACAGTGCTTATCTAGTATATCTTGCTTGAGCAAGATATCTTTCTTCAATTCTCTATACCAGACATTCATGTTCCTATGCCATCCTCTCAACGTAGGTCTCAAAATTCTAAATTTAGTCTGCCATCTCTCAATGTTGTTACCTCTAATATTTGGACCATTCCACACCTCAGTCACTATTCTGTCAAGACCCTCTCTAAAAAACAGGAGTTTCAAATCTGAAAATAGGTTCAGATCTAACAATATCACCAATGTCTAGTAGTAGAGAGACATGGTCAGATTTGTATCTAATAAGAGCAAAGACTTCAGTTAAGGGATAATTTTCCTCCTAGTCAACACTACATAAGATTCTATCAAGTTTCTCAAAAGTAGGTTGAGGCATGGAATTCCCCCAAGTGTATTTTCTACCATGCATCTCTAATTCTCTCATACCAGCTTGTTCTAAGATAAGATTAAACAGAAAACTCCAATGCCCTAGAGACCCTGATTTATTCTTATCAGAAGAATTTCTTATAGTGTTAAATTCCCCTCCAATCAAGATAGGGTTAACACTGTCAAGAAAGACTCTGGAAAGTTCAGCTAGAAATTTGGCTTTGCCAGAAATTTGAGCATCACCATACACTACCACCAGGTCCCAAATGAACATGTTTTTATTGTCTTGGACAATCATTTTAATATGATATCCCCCCTTCATGTCTACTACGCAACTTTATTCTTGTAGACTTGTGTTGGGCCTCCAAGCGCAGAGTTTTGTAGGACAGTGGCAATTTTTCCTCAAGTGGATGACCTAAGATAGTCTCTCTCGAGCAACCCTGCAATCAAATACAAGAAATCTCTTGTGTCCCCAACACACCCAATACAATGCCAAATTGTATTGGTGCACTAATTCGGTGAAGAGATGGTGATAAAAGTGTAGTGTGGATAGTAGATATGAGTTTTTGTAGTGCAAACAATAAAAAACAGCAAGGTAGTAAATAGTAAAACGGAGCACAAACAATATTGCAATGATGGAAAATTAGGCCTAGGGTGCATACTTTCACTAGTGCAATCTCTCAACAATGCTAACATAGTTGAATCATATGATTATCCCTCAAAGTGCAATAAAGAATCACTCCCGAGTTCCTATTACCCATTGTTAAGGAAATCGGTAACTGATAGCTGCTCGGTCGGCTTGGGACTAATGATTAATCGGTGAATCGGCCTATTAACTGGATTAATCGGTCCACCATTAATCGGTAGATTAAATAGGAACTTGCCAACATATATCTAGTTTTTAATGTATTATACCATACTCTCGTGTTCCTAACTATGTAATATACCAAAATATGCTAATGTTTGGTAAAACTATAGCTATTGAAGAGCGAGAGAGGGATGAGAAAGTTTACAGGGCAAAATTTTGGGCTTTGTTTGACCACAAGTTAGTGGGTCAGCAGCGATTAATCAGCCTAACAACCGATTAATCGGTCTGAGAGGCCAATTAATCGGCCTGACAAGTTAACGCGATGAATAAGTGTTATTTGATTCAGCCACCCTATGAGTAGCGATTAACTGGCCCGTTAACTGATTAATTGGATGAATTCTTGAACAATGCTATTACCGGAGAACAAAAGATAATTTTTTTTGTAGGGTACGAAACCACCTCAAAGCTATTCTTTCCGATCAATCTATCCTAGAGTTCGTACTAAAATAACAACAAGCTATTCGTTCTGAATTGATCTAAACAAGAGTTCGTACTAAAATAACACCATATGATGCATATCAACCAACTCTAATGTCACCTAGATACTCCACTGTCACCGCGAGTACCCATGAGTTAATTATACGATATGTATCAAACAATTTCAGATTCATAATACTCAATCCACACAAAGAACTACAAGGAGACCCCAAAGTTTCTATCGGAGAAAAGATAATAAAAACGTGCATCAACCCCTATGCATAGATTACCCCAAAGTCACCTCGGGAATCCGCAAGTTGAGTGCCATAACATATATCAAGTGAATCAAAATAATACCCCATTGTCACCACGGGTATTCATATGCAAGAGATATATCATGTGTTCTCAGATCTAAACATTCAATCCGACAAGACAAAACTTTCATTTCTGCACAAAAAACAACACCACGGTAGTTCTGCTGAAAACAACGTCAGTCCGGGTTAGTTCCATGCAAATCATAGCAAAACCATATAAAATTATTGTAAACATGGCATGAATACTTCATAAATTATAGATACGTTGGGCATGTATCAGCATCCCCAAGCTTAATCCCTACTCGCCCTCGAGTAGGTAAATGATAAAACAAATAATTTATGAAGTGTGAATGCTAGCAAAGTGCATAAGTTTAATCAATGACAATTTCAATCACTTATCCTAGCATCATAACAACAATTCTTTCTTATAAAACTTATCATGACCAAGTACTAACCAATTCACATGTTAAGGTTCAAACAATGAATTCTCTTGAAACTCAACAACCTATATTCTTAGTCACCAAACAATTGCAATTCAACTTATTCAACAGAGTCTAAGTAAGAGCTCCACATACTCAACTATCATATAGTCTTCTATGATTACTAACACTCACCGCATACACACGAGGAAAACTTTTCAATCAGATAAATAGAAAGATAGGGGCTTATAATTTCACCTCCCAACGTATTCACCTCAAGGGTGATGTCAACAATAATAACTCATGCTACCCATATCCAACTAGATATATGTGCCTAGATCTTTCCTCACCACATGATGCTTGCCAAAAGAGAAAAATAAAAAAAGGAATAGAGAGAAAAACTTTGACTCTTTGCATAAAAGTAAATACTGAAAGGTAAAAGATAGGCCCTTTGCAGAGGGAAGTAGAGGTTGCCATGCGCTTATTTGTTTGTATGCTCAACCCCTTGGTGCAAAATAACGTCACTTTATATTGCCCCTTATGATAGCAACCTTTATTATGCAGTCTGTCGCTTTTATTCTTTGCCATCACAAGTTCGTACAACGCTCAATTTTCTCTTACACTAAATGATCTAACACTTTTAGAAGCAATTTTTATTGTCTTATTGCACCGATGACAACTTACTTGAAGGATCTTTCTCAATCCATAGGTAGGTATGGTGGACTCTCAAAACAAGATTTGGGCTTAAGGGTTTTTGGATGCACAAGTAGTATCTCTACTTGGTGTGGAGTTTTCGGCTAGCAAAGATAGGGGCAAGCACCAAATGTTGAAGGATCTATGACAATATAACTTCCATGTGAATATGAACAAACATAAATCATTACGTTGTCTTCCTTGTCCAACGTCAACAATTTTGACATATAATATTTTGATGGGGGCTCGCAATCACAAAAGATTTCCAAGATAGTGTATTTGCATGTGAAAGGTGTCTTCCTTCTACTAATCATTCATGAATTGGTTGTATGAAAAATATTGTGATTGTCAAGCTTCAAAAGATTTCACTTTCTAAACCCAATGTGAAGCTACCACTACGGATGATATGAACACACAATTTCAACTTCATGATATTCAATTCATTCAAGAATTTACTCATAGGGTATAAGTGAAGTACAAGAGTAAATGACAAACTACTCCAAAAAGATATAAGTGAAGATCAAGCGAGTAGTTATGTAAATGGGTAGCTATTTGAGGACTCTCTTTTATTTAAAACTTTCAGATCTAAGTATTTTATTAAAACACCAAGAAAAATAAAACAAAATGACATTCCAAGCATATCACAACTCATGTGAAGAAGCTAAAACTTAGGCTCAACCGATACTGACCGATAATTGTTGAAGAAGAGAGGTGGGATGCCTACCGGGGCATCCCCAAGCTTAGATGCTTGAGACTTCTTGGAATATTAACTTGGGATGCCTTGGGCATCCCCAAACTTGAGCTTTTGTGTCTCCTTAATTCCTCTCATATCACAGTTTCCCTAAATCTCAAAAACTTCATCCACACAAAACTCAACAGGAACTCGTGAGATAAATAAGTATAAACCAAAGCAAAAACCTTATCATTATCTACTATAGCAAATCAAAAAAAATTATTATTCAACATTGCATACTAAATGCCTCTGCATATTTAATACTCCTATTCTCAAATAGAATCATTAAACAAGCAAACATATGCAAACAATGCAAACATAACAGAAATCTGCCAAAATTATACAGTCTATAAAGAATGCAAGAGTATCAATACTTCTTAACCTCCAAAGATTATGAAAATTTACCAAACTGTATAGAATTTATCAGAGATTAGTTTGCAAAAAGTTTCAACATTTTATCACATTCTGACTTTTCTAGGGAATTTTTGCAACAGCGGTAAACTTTCTGTTTTCAAACAGCAACAAGTAGACTTTGAAAATAGGCATGACAACGGCTATACTTGACATTTTTATTGAAATAAAGATGCATTTTTTTTTTCCAAATAACAGAAAGCAAATCCTAACAAAATTAAATGACGCTCCAAGCAAAACACATATCATGTGACGAATGAAAACATAGCTCCGAGTAGTTTACCGATAATGTTGGAGACGAAAGAGGGGATGCCTTCCGGGGCATCCCCAAGATTAGTTGCTTGGATATTCCTTGGATATTAACTTGGGGTGCCTTGGGCATCCCCAAGCTTATGGTTTTGTCACTCCTTATTCTCCTCATATCGACATCTCACCCAAAACATGAAAACTTCAATCACACAAAACTTAATGGAACTTTGTGAGATAGGTTAGTAATCCCTCCGTCCCAAAATACTTGTTGGAGAGATGGCCACAATTGGGTGTATCTATAACTAAAATATGTCTAGATTCATCCATTTCTTCGACAAGTATTTTCGGACGAAGGGAATATGATAAAGAGCAAACCATTTCACTTTTGGTGCTGTCAAAGACAAGATTCATAATTGTTTCCACACAATGCCTACTGTAGCATATCATTTCTACAATTTATATTGAGCAATATATGCCATAGGAACTAGAAAACAAGCAAACTATGCAATGAAAACAAAATCTGTCAAAAACAGAACAGTCTATAGTAATCTGTACTCAAACCATACTTCTGCTACTAAAACAATTATGAAAAAATTAGGAACACGTGAGAAATTTGTATATTAATATTCTGAAAAAAAGAATCAACTCAAAATCACTCTTCCGTTAAAAATGAGAGCTATTTTTGGAGCACAAAAGTTTCTGTTTTTCAGCAAGATCAAATCAACTATCACCCAACATGATCCCAAAGGCTTTACTTGGCACTTTATTTAAAAAAAAACAATAAAACATGATTACTACAGTAGCATAATCATGTGAACACACAAAAACAATAGATAAAAGTGTTGGGTTGTCTCCCAACAAGCGCTTTTCTTTAATGCCTTTTAGCTAGGCATGATGATTTCAATGATGCTCGCATAAAAGATAAGAATTGAAACATGCGAGAGAGCATCATGAAGCATATGACTAGCACATTTAAGTCTAACCCACTTCCTATGCATAGGGATTTTGTGAGCAAATAATTTATGGGAGCAAGAATCAACTAGCACAGGAAGGCAAAACAAGCACAACTTCAAAACTTTCAACATAAAGAGAGGAAACTTGATATTATTGCAATTCCTACATGCATATGTTCCTCCCTCATAATAATTTTCAGTGGCATCATGAATGAATTCAACAATATAACTATCACATAAAGCATTCTTTTCATGATCCACAATCATCGAAAATTTATTACTCTCCACACAAGTAAATTTATTCTCATCAATAGTAGTGGGAGCAAACTCAACAAAATAACTATCATGTGATTGAAAATTAAAATCATGATGACAAGTTTCATGATTACCATTATTCTTTATAGCAAACATGTCATCACCATAATCATCATTGATAGGAACTTTTTTATTATAGTCAAATGAAACCTCTTCCAAGATAGTGGATTCATCACTAAAAAAAGTCATGACCTCTCCAAATCCACTTTCATCATTGTAATCATCATAAGTAGGAGGCATGCTACCATTATAACAAAATTGCACATGAAAACTTGGCGGGGGGGGGGGGGTGTTAAAATATCATCTTCATCAAACAAATCATCCCCAAGCTTATGGATTTGCATATCGTTAGCCTCATGGATATTCAAAGAATTCATACTAACAACATTGCAATTATGCTCATCATTCATCCCAATCATTTTATTAAATTCTTCTTCTATCAATTGAGCACAATTTTTTGAACCATCATTTTCTTGAAAGATATTATAAAAAAGAACAATATGAGACCACCTCAATTCCATTTTTTTGGAGTTTTGTTTTACGAACCAAACTAGTGATTAAACAAGAAACAAAAATATTCAATTGCAAGATCTAAAGATATACCTTCATGCACTCACCTCCCCGGCAACGGCGCCAGAAAAGATCTTCGTTGACAGGATGTGAGTGCCACTTACCTAACCTCCCCGGCAACGGCGCCAGAAAAGAGCTTGATGTCTACTATGCAACTTTATTCTTGTAGACTTGTGTTGGGCGTCCAAACGCAGAGTTTTGTAGGATAGTAGCAATTTTCCCTCAAGTGGACGACCTAAGATTTATCAGTCCGTGGGAGGTGTAGGATGAAGATAGTCTCTCTCGAGCAACCCTGCAATCAAATACAAGAAATCTCTTGTGTCCCCAACACACCCAATACAATGGCAAATTGCATAGGTGCACTAGTTCGGCAAAGAGATGGTGATAAAAGTGTAGTATGGATAGTAGATATGAGTTTTTGTAGTGCACACAATAAAAAACAGCAAGGTAGTAAATAGTAAAACAGAGCACAAACGGTATTGCAATGATGGAAAATGAGGCCTAGGGTGCATACTTTCACTAATGGAATCTCTCAATAATGCTAACATAGTTCAATCATATGATTATCCCTTAAAGTGCAATAAAGAATCACTCCCGAGTTCCTATTCGCGGAGAACAAAAGATAGAATTTTTTTGTAGGGTACGAAACCACCTCAAAGCTATTCTTTCCAATCAATCTATCATAGAGTTCGTATGAAAATAACAGCAAGCTATTCTTTCTGATCGATCTAATCAAGAGTTCATACTAAAATAACACCATATGATGCATATCAACCAACTCTAATGTCACCTAGATACCCCAATGTCACCGCGAGTGCCCATGAGTTAATTATACCATATGTATCAAAAATTTCAGATTCATAATACTCAATCCACACAAAGAACTACAAGGAGACCCCAAAGTTTCTACCGGAGAAAAGATAATAAAAACGTGCATCAACCCCTGTGCATAGATTACCCCAAAGTCACCTCGGGAATCCGCAAGTTGAGTGCCATAACATATATCAAGTGAATCAAAATAATACCCCATTGTTACCACGGGTATTCATATGCAAGACATATATCATGTGTTCTTAAATCTAAACATTCAATCCGACAAGACAAAACTTCAAAGGGTAAAGACTCAATTCATCACAACAAGTGTAGAGAGGGGAGAAACATCATATGATCCATCTATGTTAACAAAGCCCATGATACGTCAAGATCGTGGCATCTCAGGATCGTGCGAGAGAGAGATTAAACACATAGCTACTGGTACAAACCCTCAGCCCCGAGGGTGGACTACTCCCTCCTCATCATGGTGGCCACCAGGATGATGAAGATGGCCACCGAAGATGATTTCACCCTCCGACAGGGTGCTGGAATGGGGCCCCGATTGGTTTTCGGTTGCTACAGAGGCATGCGGCGGTGGAACTTCTGATCTAGGGTTATTTCTGATGGTTTCTCTATTTATAGGAATTTTTGGCGTTGGTCTCATGTCCAGATGGCCTCGAGGTGAGCACAATACATCGGGGCACGGGAAAGGGCCCAGGCGCGCCCTGGTGGGTTGTTCCCTCCTTGTGTCTCTTCTGTCCCTCCCACGAAGCTTCGGGGGTCTCTTTTGTTCCAAAAAAAATCATCAAAAAGTTTCAGCTCATTTGGAGAACTTTCATTTCTGCACAAAAAACAACACCACGGTAGTTGTGCTGAAAACAGCGTCAGTCCGGGTTAGTTCCATGCAAATCATACCAAAAACATATAAAATTATTGTAAACATGGCATGAATATGTCATAAATTATAGATACATTGGAGACGTATCAGCCCTCATCTTGGGAGATCACATCATCGGTGGTATAATTCATACCCATCAGCAAACCCCCAGATTTCCCCCTAGAAGGCACATGATGCCAATGGTAATCCCTACCAGTACAAATACCCCACAGGTCATTCCTAGAGAACTCCTGCCTCATAGTCTCATGCGGGCCAAGGAAGTCAACTTTCATATCCATCACCATTTCCCTAAGGAATCTCTCTTTTGTATCTCCACCAAAACCCCTCATGTTCAGGAAAACGCCTCTTATTTTTTTTTCATTTTACTTTTTCTACCTAATTTTTTCAATATCTTGTTGGACACAATAGATTTCCTCCTAGAATTCTGGGTGAATCTATAATAATCTTTTTTCCCTTAATGAGAGATTTTTTTGAATTGTTCCCACCCCTCTTTTTCCTCATCAAAATCACTATCATCTTCATCATTAATTAAATTTTATAGACTATTCTCCCCTGTTTCAATCATAGGGTTTATCACTTGGTCATCATCCATAAACCACAATGTTGTTAATCTCACTGTTATTTTCATTGTTATTGTTATTGTTCTTATTTTTATTATTATTGACAACCCACAAATCCACCCTAGCCTTTTCCACATCTTTAACAAGATATATGTTATAATCTATCATATCAATTTTATCACCCAGGTCAACCCCTGCCTTCGTGGCAACATCTTGCAACTTATGACTAGAAAAAAGCAAAATGGTAGGGAAATTGTCCTTACCATACTCATCCTTTTCAACAACTCTTTTCTTATCCAGCTCTTCAATGTTGCAGTCTTCCTTATCCTTGTGTCTCTCACATCTCCTCCACATTTCCAAGGTAGTGAGATCAAGCTCCCCCTTTTATCTCACTTAACCATGGTCCCAAAAGAGTCTTGTTCCTGACTTTCAGTATAATCCAACTTATCCAAGTACCCATCCCCTTGCTCTAAAGCATCAGACCTTCTACATTCTTATCAGATATAGTATCCACGTTAGCCTTTTTCTCTTCCTCTCACCCATCATCGGTAGGTTCCAATACCTTGCTATCAGTTTGAGAGCCCCACTTCCTGCATTTGTTTTCGGTTTGTTGCAGCAGTTCATGCTACCTTCCGACTTCTTTCTCTAGCCAAATTTCACGATCTCGATCTCCTTCCTTCTTTTCTCCTCAAGTGCAAGTTTGTTGCCTACCTGGCAGTCATTTCTTTAGCAACGTTTAGTCTAAGAAGTAGAGTTTGGTCCCTTCCCACAGCAACTACCACTTTCATGACTTTACTGCGGCTACATTCTCCAATCACAGAGTTCTTCACACCCCCTTTAAAAGTCACATTTTCATATTGTCTGGGTGATAATCCTCCCAAGGTCACATGATTTCCATCTTGTCGCCTAACATGTTTACTTTTCTTGTTTTTGTCACTATTTGCTGGGTCCACCACTTCATCCAGGTTTATATAGTCAAATATCTTCCTTTTATTTCCTTCTTCAAGCTTATACCACCCCTGTTTAGCCACATATTCCAATTTGAACCAAATATCATAAAACAACAGATCTGTAGTTATAATTTCTGTACCAGCAGGAATTTTGTGCAGAATATTTTTCACATCTACTTCCACTACAGGGCCCAAGGTGGACCCAATCTCACAAACCCCCAAGTAGTGCCTGAGGGAGTCAGGCACCCCAGTCATCTGAGCCCAAATGGAGTGTAACTTGATTTTGGCCTTGTCATCAGGGTTCTTGACGTCCACTTCCACCAAAGCACTAGTTCCCAACAGAGTGAATTTCTCAGAAAACTAAGCTCTACCAGTTTAGCCTTATTAGGGAATCTCATGAGAAAGGACTTAGGGCTTTGGAATTTAGCTCTCCATGTCCACCCCCACTCAAACATCCTGCTAAAGGCTTGCACAACAGATGTCTCATTCAGCTGACCAGAGTGCACAATAATTGAAGGAAATATGCCCTAGAGGAAATAATCTTTCACCTCGATCCGTTGCTGTACCTACCGGCGGGCCATCACATTGTTGATGGCGGGGAGGCTCGTGTTCCTCGGACTTTTACGCCACATACCCCGATTGTGCACCGCCACGAAGAGTTCATGCTCGCTGAGGTAATACCTATTCCACCACCTGATAAGATTGGTGCTGCTAGGGAGGAAGTAGTTCAATGGCTTCAAGCACATGGGGTTTTTGTAAGGTCTGTGCAGCCATGGATTCGTCTTGTTGGTCTTTTCGAGCTTAGGGATGCCGCTGTTCGGTTTTCCCTTTTGCAGCTGCCGCCTCAAGCTCTTGGCAATGATCGTTTTGTCCACTTCATGAAACATGATGAGGGAGAGTCGTTTTGTGGTGCTCAGGGTTTTTGTTAGGGTTTGCTTATGTTCTTGGGAACCCCTCTAGATCTTCATAACACTGAATGCATCAAGGCTGCAATGAACATGTTTGGCAAATTTCTCCACTGGATCAGCGAGGACCCTTATTTGGTGAGAACTCTAGTGTTTGCATCCTTCCCTGAAGATATCCTTGTGCCAAGAGTGTGGTTTTCATAGATTTTGCAGAGTGGGGAGGAGCTAGGTTGTCATGGACGGTGCCACTGTACATTCTGGGGGCCAACTTCACTGAGCAGATGCCCCAGGATGAGGACTGGATGCCCATGAATGGCAATCCCCATCCTCTGCCTGGCGTGCCCTTCCCTGAGAGGCCTCCTTTTATTTTGCCTCCATATCCTGCTCTAGGATGGAATGATGTTCCCCCTCCCCCTCCAGAACAACCTGCACATAAATGAGGTGGAAGATGACAATTGGGGCAATTGGAACGAACCTGATGAACAACCAGCAATCCACGACCAAGAGTCAATGGTTGTTGATCTATCTGCTCAACCTAGTTCTGAAACCCTGCAACAGGTGCAGACAATTCCTGTGATTACAGTTGAAGAGGACCTGCCTGAAAATCAAGATGTCCCTATGATGGATGTGTAGGTAGAAGTGGAAGCTAACAATTGGGCAATTATAGTCTATCAACCTCCTATGATCAACCTACCAGCTTTGGAGATAAGTTAGTTGTTCCTTTTGGCCCCCTTTTGCCCCCTGAGATGGTTTTGAGGAGATCTTTTGAAAATTTATTGGAAGTATATACTGTCTTTGAAGTGCCAAAACCTTTGTTGTTTCAGCCTGCATCTCCTGTGATTTTGTCCAAGAGATATTGGTACTTTGCTTTCTGTCAGGATGCTCTTCCTCTGCTGACCTGGAAGGAGCAGGAACCTGCCAGGCCATTGCTCGGGCACTCTTTTATGAGGATATTGAGAAGGAACAACCTGCATAGGCTGTCCCCCACACTTTTATGAGTAACAAAGCAAGAAGACCTCGCAAGACCTTGGCGCCAACTCCACTTGTGGAAACATCTGTCAGAAGGTGCACTAGAAGTTCTGTTCAGTGAGATGGGTTCAAGCCCACCTTCCAGGTGTTAGCCCTGTAACACAAACGAAGGAAGCCCAAGGCTAAGCCCCTCTCTGCTAAGATGCCAGATGACCTTGCACATGCAGATATCCCTCCAGCAACTCCAGTCAGTCGTCTCTAGGAAATTTGGAAGGAGCTTGGAATTGATGCTAAACTCCTCACAGTGGATGCACTTATGGTGGATCCTCTTAAAGCTGGAAACCTACTCCTAATGAATAGTGTGCTCATGTCTTCCTGGGTATGGCAAGCCCCTAAATTTTCTTTTTATCTTCCCTACTTATGGCTTTTATATTATGGAGAACTCTTATGTAATAGTGGTGGACCAGACTTATCTATGTTTTGTGGGCATGTGGCACTTTGTGTCATATGGTTTGTGGAGCTTTATGATGATCTTTTTAATGGGTAACTATTATAGAAATTGGAATGTTCTTTGTTGGAATGTCAGGGGTCTAAATGCTGAGACCAGGCAGAGGGCTATTAGGTAAAAAATTGATGAGAGCCAATGTGCTATTGCTTGTTTACAAGAAACTAAATGTACCACTTTTGATTCTAGAACAACTAAAAGCTTCTTCCCTAAGAGGTTTGACTGCTTTTCCTACTCTCCTTCCCTGGGTGCTTCAGGAGGGATCCTTGTGGTCTGGAATTCCTCTGTTTTTGTTGGGACCTTACTAGAAGTTTAGCAATTTGGTGTGGCAATTGAGTTTTTTTCCAGGCACAATAATGAGAAATGGACTTTGGTCTTTGTTTATGGGCCTTGCCAAGGTGAAGCCAGAGATAATTTTGTCAATTGGCTCTATAACTTACAGATCCCTTTGGATGAAAATTGGCTTCTGTTAGGGGACTTTAATTTTATGAGGTCCCTGGATAATAGAAATTTGCATGGAGGGGATTTGAACGATATCTTCATGTTTAATGAGATAATTGGGCATTTGGGTCTGCTGGAGCTACCCATCAAAAGAAGATCTTTTACATGGTCAAATATGCAAGACACCCCACTGCTTGAACAGCTAGACTGGTTTTTTACATCTGTGGACTGGTGTCACAGCCCTAGAATATCTGAGTGTAGTAGTTGCATCAGTGAGCATGCATCATGTTAAATTCAAGAATTGAATTGAGGAAAGTTCAGAGGCTCAGAAATTATTTTAAATAGAAGGGCAAGAACCCTTTAAATTGCATCCAGTGCATCCAAAATTCCCTAAAATTATTTTTGTAAATTTTGGCAAGAGTTATATATCAAATCAAAATTTAGGAACATTTTTAAGGATTTATTTTTGGGCACTGAATTTAAATCAATACTATGTTTGAATTTGAACTTATATTCAAATATATGTTGAATATATGTTCAAATAACTGAAACAATTTATGTGCCTTTGGATAACTCCATTGTGCAATATAAAAATAGTCAGGGGAATTTTGTCACTGTTTTGAAAATTGCTCTATTTGAAAACAGTGGCAAAAGTTTAAATAAAAGAAAAACAGAACAGAAAATAAAATAGAGCAGTATCTTACCTGCTTACCAGGCCTAGTAGAGTTTCGGCCCAGCCCACCAGGGGCGCCGAGGTCTTCTTCCACCTCTGCCAGTAGGCAGTGGCGTGTTGCCTGCGTGCGCACTCGCGGCCACGTCCTGCTTCCACCTGGGAGCCCCGGCCTTCTCGCAGTGCCACAGGGACGCCGTGGAGATCCTCTCTCTTTTCCCTCCTCCTTTGGTTGCTCTCCTCCCTCCTAGCTCTATTCCCGAGCGCCGCCGAGAGCCACCGAAGTGCGTCGTCACCGTCGCCTCGGCTATAGGCCACCAACCGCCCAACTAGCGCTACCACGAGCTCCGTCTCGACCCCGTGGAGCTATCCACCCGACGCACGCGACCGCAGGAGCCCTGCAATGTCGTCCCCGCTGTTCTCATTGCCGCCTCTGCCGGTGATCCCCACCACCCAATTCAGCGCGCCCAGAGCCTCCCCGGCCTCATCATCTGCACCGAGCGACTCGCCGTGAGACCCTATTTCCCCTCCCCCTAACCCCGTTGCTCCGCTCGACCTCAATCTAGCGCCGCCGCCATGGCCAAGCTCCGCCGCCGCCTACCCTGTTATGTGCCACCTTTGCAGCCTGTTTCCATCGTTGCTGAGCACGGCAACGAGCTCCTCGTGCCCCCAGGAGGCCGCCTATCCCTTTTGCTAGCTCTCCCATGCCCCGTAGCACCGCTTCCCGCATGTGCCCGAGCGCCGCCGCCGCCCACCCCGACGCCGGCGACGCTACAGCCCTCCTCAGCAGCTACCACTTGCACCACCTGATGCGCCTCCCTGCGGGCTTTCGAAAGAGCCTAGCCGCGCTTTGAACGACCGCCGGAATCGGCCGGCTGGAGTACCTCCGCCGTCGGCTATGGTCGCCGGCGGCTAACTGCCGACGTCACCGACCATTAGGGCCTAAGCACCCTACTAACAACCCGCCTGGAGTCAATGACAGACTTGCCTGCTCCCTTCCCATACTCCCATCCGTGCTCCCGCGTACGTGGCTTGATTTGATTGGAAGAAAATAAGACCCGGCCCCACCCCCTGAAAATCAGGGGGGAGATGATTAGTTTAAAAAAGAAAAAGGGAAAAGGACAGCTGTAGGATGAAGTGGGAGCACGGATGGGAGCATGGAAAGGGAGCAGGTAAGCCGGATCCCTAACTAAAATATTTTAAGGTTAATCTAATTGCAGTGGGCCCACGCTTCAGTTTTGACTACTCTGACGTGGCCGTTGACCGGGCCCACCTGTGTGTGACTTTAGCCAGTGCTGTGTCACTGACCTAGGGGTCCCGCCGATCAGGTTTGACCCGGGGCAGCCCTGTTGACCCTGCTGACGTCGCCATGACGTAGTGCTGACGCAGTAAATCTATTTCTGGATTTAGTTTAATTTTAAATAATCTAGAAATTCCAAAAAATAGCTAAAACTTCTAAAATTCATAGAAATTAATCTGTAACTCCAAATGCAAAGATTTATATATGAAAAATGACCAGAAAAATCCAATCTATCCATATGTACTTGTTTCGTGCATGTTTAAGCACCTTAACCTTGCTGTTTAGTGCAAAACATGATAAGACACTATTTAAATTCATAAGTTGAGTTTGGGTTGAACCTTTGGTTCAAAATGACCCAAACCCATCTGGTTGTAGTTGCATTAGGCCAACACACTCATATTGTCATGTCATGATCATGCATCATATTGTGCATTGCATTGATTGTGTTTCCTTCTCTGTTGCCGGTATTTGTCCCTTCTCGATAGACGTGGTTTCGATGATGAGTTCGATGGCACCAATGAAGAGCTATTCTATCTTCAGATGCGCCAGGCAAGAAAAACACCCTTGTTCATTCCGTTACAATCCCACTCTCTCGCTTCTGCTCTCTTTTACTGCATTAGGACAACAACGATACAACTGTTACTTGCTGCGGTAGTTGAACCCCTTCTCCTTTGCATGACATGTCATTGCCACAATAAATAGATGAAACCCACTAGCATGAGTAGGAGTTGTTTGAGCCCTGATGTGCCTACTCATTCATGCTTGTTTGTCATGCCTGCTACTGCTTAGAGTTGAGTCCGGTCTGATTCATCGGGGATGAATTGGAATGGTGTTGATCCTACTGTGTGTGAGGTAAGTGTGTGAACACGATTTGATAAAGGTAGCGGTGAGAGGCCATGTAGGAGTACATGGTGAGTTGTCTCATTGAAGCCGTCCTCAGGAACTGAGTTCTGTGTTTGTGATCCATGAACAACTACTACCACTCATTGGGATCCTTAATTGACCCTCTCGGCTTGTTAACCACCCTTGTCCTCTGTCCAGGAGTTGCAAGTAGTTTCTAGTATTTGTAGTATGCTGGAGGCCGTGCGCAACGTTGACCCAAGGGGTGGGCTGTGATGCGGTAGGCATGTGGTCGGGTATGCCGGGCGCCCGTTTGGTGTCGCGGAACCCTGTACACATCGTTCGAGGCCGTATGTGGAAACCTCGGCCGGACTCCTTGCGGATGGAACCTGAATAGGCGATAAACCTGGACTAGATACTTGAGTGTTTAGGTAGGCCATGGCCGACACCCTCGTTGGGCTTCCGCTTGAAGGTTGCCGAGTATATGTCGTGTAAATGACGGTAAGTGGTGAGAGCATGTGTGAAGAAGTACACCCCTGCAGGGTTAACATCATCTATTCGAATAGCCGCGTCCACGGTAAAGGACCTCTGGGTTGCCTATACAGTTCATAGACAAGTGAAAGTGGATACTCTAAAATACGCAAGATAAGCATGAGTGCTATGGATGACGTTCTCGTAGGGAGACGGAAGCGGATCCATAGTGGTGTATTGATATGGTGAATATGTGGACTCGTGTGTGCCACCTCAAGAGAGTTACTTGCAGTCGTAGTTCAGGATAGTCACCGAGTCAAAGCTGGCTTGCTGCAGTTAAACCCCACCATCCCTTTGTTGATAATCATGCATATGTAGTTAGTTCTGATGTAAGTCTTGCTGGGTACATTTGTACTCACGTTTGCCTATTTTATGTTTTTGCAGAGAGACTTCCGTCTCACTGGTAGTTTCGCGTTAACTTCGACATTTAGCTTGTTACCTCAGCTACGATCTTGTGCCCTTGGCAGGATCTGGTAGATAGTTAGGCTTCTCAGCCTTTTTCATTTGTAGTTGTCTATACTCAGACATGTTGTGCTTCCATTGCTTGTATGCTCTGAATGTTGGGTCATGAGACCCATGATTGTAATATCTCGCTCCTCGGAGCCTATTGAATAAATACTTGAGTCATAGAGTTATGTTGTGATGCCATGTTGTATTTGCACATATCGAGCATAATGTGTGTATGATTTGAAATGCTTGGTATGTGTGGGATCTGACAACCTAGTTGTTCATCCTTAATAGCCTCTCTTACCGGGAAATGTCGCCTAGTGCTTCCACTGAGCCATGGTAGCTTGCTACTGCTCCAGAACACTTAGGCTGGCCGGCATGTGTCCTTCTTCGTTCCCGTGTCTGTCCCTTCGGAGAAATGTCACATGTTGTTCCTTTAAGTCCATGTAGCTTGCTACGACTTGGGTTCATACGTTGTTGATCGACACGTTTGTTGTTGGGTCATGTATGCCTGTCCCTGTAAGTTAGCACCACTTTGAGTCCACGAATAGTCATGTCAGCCCGGGTTCTTTGTCATATGGATGCTAGTGGCACTATCATATACGTGAGCCAAAAGGCATAAACGGTCCCGGGCCAGGTAAGGTGGCACCCGTGGGAATACCGTGCGTGAGGCCGCAAAGTGATATGATGTGTTACATGCTAGATCGTCTTGACTTAGGATCGAGGTCCAGACAACTGGATATCTGACTATCCTATAACTGAGGTGCTCCGTCTAGTTAGAACTGCATCTGATCTTGTCCCATGTTTAGTTACCATCAAAACTTCCATCCCGAAATCAAATCTCATTAGGTTTGAGAATTACTGGTTGTAGTTGGAGGGTTTTATGTGTTGGGGATCGTAGCAGAAATTTAAAATTTTCTACGCATCACCAAGATCAATCTATGGAGTAATCTAGCAACGAGGGGAAGGGGAGTGCATCTACATACCCTTGTAGATTGCTAAGCGGAAGCGTTGCAAGAACGCAGATGAGGTAGTCGTACTCGTGGCGATTCAGATCGCGGTCGATTCCGATCTAAGCGCCGAACAACGGCGCCTCCGCGTTCAACACACGTGCAGCCCGATGACGTCTCTCGTGCCTTGATCCAGCAAGGAGAGAGGGAGAGGTTGGGGAAGACTCCGTCCAGCAGCAGCACGACGGCGTGGTGGTGGTGGAGGAGCGCGGTACTCCAGCAGGGCTTCGCCAAGCACTGCGAGAGACGAGGAGGGAGAGAGGTAGGGCTGCGCCTTGGGAGAGAGAGACTCGTGTGTTGGGTAGCCCCAAAACCTCCACTATATATAGGGGCAAGGGGGAGGCGCCCTAGGGTTTCCCCTAGGGGGGGCGGCGGCCAGGGCAGATGGGATCTCCCCTTTGGGTGACTTGGCCCCCAAGCCAGGAGGTGGGAACCCTAGATGGGGCGCCCCAAACCCCCTGGTCACGTGGGAATAGGTGAGGGAGGGCGCACAACCCCTTAGTGGGCTGGTTTGCCCCCTTCCCTTGGCCCATGAAGCCCCCCAACACTTGCCGGGGCTCCCAAAATACCTTTCGGTCATGCTGGTCATCACCCGGGACCTCCGGAACACTTCCGGACTCCAAAACCCTTCGTTCAATACATCAATCTTCACCTCCGGACCATTCCGGGACTCCTCCTGACGTCCGGGATCTCATCCGGGACTCCGAACAATATTCGGTAACCGCGTACATACCTTCCCTATAACCCTAGCGTCATCGAACCTTTAGTGTGTAGACCCTACGGGTTCGGGAATCATGCAGACATGACCGAGACATCTCTCTGGTCAATAACCAACAACGGGATCTGGATACCCATGTTGGCTTCCACATGTTCCACGATGATCTCATCGGATGAACCATGATGTCAAGGATTCAATCAATCCCGTATACAATTCCCTTTGTCTACTGGTATGATACTTGCCCGAGATTCGATCGTCGGTATCCCGATACCTTGTTCAATCTCATTACCGGCAAGTCTCTTTACTCGTTCCGTAACACATCATCCCGCGATCAACTCCTTGATCACATTGTGCACATTATGATGATGTCCTACCGAGTGGGCCCAGAGATACCTCTCCATCACACGGAGTGACAAATCCCAGTCTCAATTCGTGCCAACCCAACAGACACTTTAGGAGATACCCGTAGTGCACCTTTATAGCCACCCAGTTACGTTGTGACATTTGTTACACCCAAAGCATTCCTACGATATCCGGGATTTGCACAATCTCATGGTCTAAGGAAAAGATACTTGACATTTAGAAAAGCTTTAGCATACGAACTACATGATCTTGTGCTAGGCTTAGGATTGGGTCTTGTCCATCACATCATTCTCCTAATGATGTGATCCCGTTATCAACGACATCCAATGTCCATGGTCAGGAAACCATAACCATCTATTGAGCAACGAGCTAGTCAACTAGATGCTTACTAGGGACATGGTGTTGTCTATGTATCCACACATGTATCTGAGTTTCCTATCAATACAATTCTAGCATGGATAATAAACTATTATCATGAATAAGGAAATATAATAATAATAACTAATTTATTATTGCCTCTAGGGCATATTTCCAACAGTCTCCCACTTGCACTAGAGTCAATAATATAGTTCACATCACCATGTGATTAACAGTCACAGGTCACATCGCCATGTGACTAACATCCAAAGAGTTTACTAGAGTCAACAATCTAGTTCACATCACTATGTGATTAACACTCAATGAGTTCTGGGTTTGATCATGTTATGCTTGTGAGAGAGGTTGTAGTCAACGGGTCTGCAACATTCAGATCCCTATGTATTTCACAAAACTTTATGTCATATCATAGATGCTGCTACCATGTTCCACTTGGAGCTATTCCAAATTGTTGCTCCATTATACGTATCCGGTATCTCTACTCAAAGCTATCCGGATAGGTGTTAAGCTTGCATCGACGTAACTCTTTACGTCGAACTCTTTATCACCTCCATAACCGAGAAACATTTCCTTATTCCCCTAAGGATAATTTTGACCGCTATCTAGTGATCCACTCCTAGATCACCTTTGTACCCTCTTGCCAGACATGTGGCAAGGCACACATCAGGTGCGGTACTCAGCATGGCATACCGTATAGAGCCTATGACAAAAGCATAGGGGACGACCTTCGTCCTTCCTATTTCTTCTGCCGTGGTCAAGCTTTGAGTCTTACTCAACTTCATACCTTACAACTCAGGTAAGAATCCCTTCTTTGACTGATCTATTTTGAACTCCTTCAAAATCATGTCAAGGTGTGCGTTATTTGAAAGTATCATCAGGCGTCTTGATCTATCTCTATAGATCTTGATGCCCAATATGTAAGCAGCTTTATCCAGGTCTTCCTTTGAAAATAATTCTTCAGACAACCGTTTATGCTTTCCAGAAATTCTACATTATTTCGGATCAACAATATGTCATCCACATATACTTATCAGAAATGTTGTAGCGCTCCCACTCACTTTCTTGTAAATACAAGTTTCTAGCAAACATTGTATAAACCTAAAAGCTTTGATCACTCCATCAAAGCATATATTCCGACTCTAAGATGCTTGCTCTAGTCCATAGAAGGATAGCTGGAGCTAGCATACCTTTTAGCATCCTTAGGATCGACAAAACCTTTCTGATTGTATCACATACAACCTTTCCTTACGAAAACTGGTAAGGAAACTTGTTTTGACATCCATCTGCCAGATTTCATAAATGTAGCTAATGCTAACATGATTCCGACGGACTTAAGCATCGCTACGGATGAGAAAATCTCATCGTAGTCAACTCCTTGAACTTGTGAAAAACTCTTCGCCACAAGTCGAGATTCATAGACGGTTACCGTCCACGCCCGTCTTCTTCTTAAAGATCCATTTATCTCAATGGCTTGCCGATCATCGGGCAAGTCCACCAAAGTCCATACTTTGTTTTGATACATGGATCCTATCTCGCATTTCTCGGCTTCTAACCATTTGTCGGAATACGGGCCCACCATCACTTCTCCATAGTTCGTAGGTTCATTGTTGTCCAACAACATGACCTCTAAGACAGGATCACCGTACCACTCAGGAGTAGTACATATCCTTGTCGACCTACGAGGTTCGATAGCAACTTGATCCGAAGATTCATGATCACTATCATTAGTTTCCTCTTCAACAGTCGTAGGTTCCACAGAAACATCTTTCTGTGTTGCACTACTCTCCGGTTGAAGTGAGGGTTCGACAACCTCATCAAGTTCTATCTTCCTCCCACTCAATTCTTTCGAGAGAAACTCCTTCTCGAGAAAGGACCTATTCTTAGCGACAAACACTTTGCCCTCAGATCTGAGATAGAAGGTATACCCAACTATTACCTTTGGGTATCCTATGAAGATGTATTTGTCCGCTTTGGGTTCGAGCTTTTCCGGCTGAAGCCTTAAGCATCGCAGCACCAAATATTAAGAAACGACAACTTTGGTTTCTTGCCAAACCAATGTTCATACGACGTCGTCTCAACGGACTTAGATGGTGCCCTATCTAAAGTGAATGCAACTGTCACTAATGCATAACCTCAAAATAATAGCGGTAGATCGGTAAGAGACATCATAGATCGCACCATATCTCATAAGGTTCGATTACGACATCCGGACACACCATTACGCTGTGGTGTTCCAGGTGGCTTCAACTGCGAAACAATTCCACAATGTCTTAAGTGATTGCCAAACTCATAACTCAGAAAATCTCCCCTTGATCAGATCGTAGGAACATGATCTTCTTGTTATGATGATTCTTAACTTCACTCTAAAATTGCTTGAACCTTTTCAAACGTTTCAGACTTTTTCTTCATTAAGTAAATATACCAATATCTACTCAAATCGTCAGTGAAGATGAGAAAATAAAAATATCCACCACACGCCTTAATTCTCATTGAATGACACACATCAGCATGTATGATTCCCAACAAGTCACTTGCCTGTTTCATTGTACCTGAAAACGGGATCTTAGTCATCCTGCCCATGAGGCATGGCTCGCATGTGTCAAGCGATTCAAAATCAAGTGACTCCAAACATCCATCAGCATGGAGTTTCTTCACGCATTTTATGCCAAAATGACCTAAGCGGCAGTGCCACAAGAAAGTGGTACTATCATTATTAACTCTACATCTTTTGGCGTTAATATTATTATCATGTGTATTACTATGATCGAGATTCAATAAACCATTGGGTGCATGACCAAAAAGGTATTATTCATGTAAACAGAATAACCATTATTCTCTAACTTAAATGAATAACCGTATTGCAATGAACATGATCTAATCATATTCATGCTCAACGTAGACACCTGATAACATTTATCTAGGTTCAACACTAATCCCGAAGGTAGAGGGAGCATGCGATGGTGATCTTATCAACCTTGGAAACACTTCCAACACACATCGTCACCTCGACCTTAGCTAGTCTACGTTCAGTCCGTAGCTTTTGCTTCAAGTCACTAATAATAGCAACTGAACCGGTATCCAATACCCAGGTACTACTAGGAGTACTAGTAAGGTACACATCAATAACACGTATATCAAATATACTTTGTTGAAGTTGCTAGCTTTCTTATCTACCATATATTTGGGGTAGTTCCGCTACCATGTGACCGTTCCCCTTACAATAGAAGCACTTAGTCTCTAGGTTTGGGTTCAACCTTGGGTTCCTTCATTAGAGCGACAACTGGTTTGCCATTCATGAAGTTTACCTTCTAGCCCTTGCCCCTTTTGAAACCAGTGGTCTTGATAAACCATCAACACTTGATGCTCCTTCTTGATTTCTACTTTTGCGATTTTAAGCACCGCTAATAGCTCCGGGATCATCTTCATCCTTTGCATGTCATAGTTCATCATGAAGTTCTAGTAGCTTGGTGATAGTGTCTAGAGAATTCCGTCAACCACTATCTCATCTGAAGATTAACTCCCACTTGGTTCAAGTGATCTTAGCACCCAGACATTCTGAGCACATGCTCACTAGTTGAGCTATTCTCCTCCATCTTGTAGGCAAAGAACTTGTCAGAGGTCTCATACCTCTCAACACGGGCATGAGCCTGGAATCCCAATTTCAGCTCTTGGAACATCTCATATGTTCTATGGCGTTCAAAACGTCATTGGAATCCCGATTCTAAGCCGTAAAGTATGGTGCACTTAACTATCGAGTAGTCATCAGGACGTATCTGTCAAATGTTAATAACATCCACAGACGACGCTGGAGGGGTTGGCACACCGAGCGGTGCATCAAAGACATAAGCCTTCTGTGTAGCAGTGAGGACACTCCTCAGGCAACGGACCTAGTCCGCATCATTGCTTACAATATCTTTCAACTTAATCTTTCTCTAGGAACGTATTGAAACAGGGAGCTACAACGCGAGCTATTGATCTACAACCTTTTTTGCAAAGACAACTTAGACTATTGTTCATGATAAATAAGTTCATCTAATCAAATTATATAATGAACTCCCACTCAGATAGACATCCCTCTAGTCATCTAAGTGATACATGATCCGAGTCAACTAGGCCGTGTCCGATCATTATGTGAGACGGACTAGTTATCAACGGTAAAAATCTTTATGTTGATCATATCTTCTATATGACTCATGTTCGACCTTTCGGTCTTCCATGTTCCGAGGCCATGTCTGTACATGCTAGGCTCGTCAAGTCAACCTAAGTGTATTGCGTGTGTAAATCTGGCTTACACCCGTTGTATGCGAACGTTAGAACCTATCACACCCGATCATCACGTGGTGCTTCGAAACAACGAACCTTAGCAACGGTGCACAGTTAGGGGAAACACAATTCTTGAAATTTTAGTGAGAGATCATCTTATTTACTACCGTCGTTCTGAGCAAATAAGATGTAAAACATGATAAACACCACATGCAATCAAATAGTGACATGATATGGACAATATCATTTTGATCCTTTTGATCTTCATCTTCAGGACTCCATGATCATCATCGTCACCGGCATGACACCATGATCTCCATCATCATGATCTCCATCATCGTGTCTTCATGAAGTCGTCTCGCCAAACATTACTTCTACTACTATGGCTAACGGTTGGCAATAAAGTAAAGTAATTACATGGTGTTTTCAGTGACACGCAGGTCATACAATAAAATAAGACAACTCCTATGGCTCCTGCCGGTTGTCATACTCATCGACATGCAAGTCGTGATTCCTATTACAAGAACATGATCAATCTCATACATCACATATATATCATTCATCACATCCTTTTGGCCATATCACATCACACGACATATGCTACAAAAACAAGTTAGACGTCCTCTAATTGTTGTTGCAAATTTTTTACATGGCTGCTATAGGTTTCTTAGCACGAACGTTTCTTAACTATGCCAAAACCACAACGTGATATGCCAATTTCTATTTACCCTTCATAAGGACCCTTTTCATCGAATCCGATCCGACTAAAGTGGGAGAGACAGACACCCGCTAGCCACCTTATGCAACTAGTGCATGTCAGTCGATGGAACCTGTCTCACGTAAGAGTACGTGTAAGGCCGGTCCGGGTCGCTTCATCCCACGATGTCGCCGAATCAAGATAAGACTAGTAACGACAAGTAAATTGACAAAATCGATGCCCACAACAACTTGTGTTCTACTCGTGTATAGTAACTACGCATAGACCTAGCTCATGATGCCACTGTTGGGGATCGTAGCAGAAATTTAAAATTTTCTACGCATCACCAAGATCAATCTATGGAGTAATCTAGCAACGAGGGGAAGGGGAGTGCATCTACATACCCTTGTAGATCACTAAGCGGAAGCGTTGCAAGAACGTGGATGAGGTAGTCGTACTCGTGGCGATTCAGATCGCGGTCGATTCCGATCTAAGTGCCGAACAACGGCGCCTCCGCGTTCAACACACGTGCAGCCCGATGACGTCTCCCGTGCCTTGATCCAGCAAGGAGAGAAGGAGAGGTTGGGGAAGACTCCATCCAGTAGCAGCACGACGGCGTGGTGGTGGTGGAGGAGTGCAATACTCCAGCAGGGCTTCGCCAAGCACTACGAGAAACGAGGAGGGAGAGAGGTAGGGCTGCGCCTTGGGAGAGAGAGACTCGTGTGTTGGGCAGCCCCAAAACCTCCACTATATATAGGGGCAAGGGGGAGGGGGAGGCGCCCTAGGGTTTCCCCTAGGGGGAGTGGCGGCCAGGGCAGATGGGATCTCCCCTTTGGGTGACTTGGCCCCCAAGCCAGGATGTGGGAACCCTAGATGCGGCGCCCCAAACCCCCTGGTCACATGGGAATAGGTGAGGGGGGCGCACAGCCCCTTAGTGGGCTGGTTTGCCCCCTTCCCTTGGCCCATGAAGCCCCCCCAACACTTGCCGGGGCTCCCGAAATACCTTTCGGTCATGCTGGTCATCACCAGGTACCTCCGGAACACTTCCGGACTCCAAAACCCTTCGTCCAATATATCAATCTTCATCTCCGGACCATTCCGGGACTCCTCCTGACGTCCGGGATCTCATCCGGGACTCCGAACAACATTCGGTAACCGCGCACATACCTTCCCTATAACCCTAGCATCATCGAACCTTAAGTGTGTAGACCCTACGGGCTCGAGAATCATGCAGACATGACCGAGACATTTCTTTGGTCAATAACCAATAGCGGGATCTAGATACCCATGTTGTCTCCCACATGTTCCACGATGATCTCATCGGATGAACCACGATGTCAATGATTCAATCAATCACGTATACAATTCCCTTTGTCTACTGGTATGATACTTCCCCGAGATTCGATCGTCGGTATCCCGATACCTTGTTCAATCTCGTTACCGGCAAGTCTCGTTACTCGTTCCGTAACACATCATCCTGCGATCAACTCCTTGATCACATTGTGCACATTATGATGATGTCATACCGAGTGGGCCCAGAGATACCTCTCCGTCACACGGAGTGACAAATCCCAGTCTCGATTCGTGCCAACCCAACAGACACTTTAGGAGATACTCGTAGTGCACCTTTATAGCCACCCAGTTACGTTGTGACTTTTGGTACACCCAAAGCATTCCTATGATATCCGGGAGTTGCACAATCTCATGGTCTAAGGAAAAGATACTTGACATTTAGAAAAGCTTTAGCATACGAACTAGACGATCTTGTGCTAGGCTTAGGATTGGGTCTTGTCCATCACATCATTCTCCTAATGATGTGATCCCGTTATCAACGACATCCAATGTCCATGGTCAGGAAACCATAACCATCTATTGAGCAACGAGCTAGTCAACTAGAGGCTTACTAGGGATATGGTGTTGTCTATGTATCCACACATGTATCTGAGTTTCCTATCAATACAATTCTAGCATGGATAATAAACGATTATCATGAATAAGGAAATATAATAATAATAACTAATTTATTATTGCCTCTAGGGCATATTTCCAACATTATGGAATGTGTGGAGTTGTCTTGGCAAAAACCTTCATGGAAGGGTCACATTACCGCTAGGATTGCAGATAAGTTTAAGACTTTGAGAATGAGTCTCAAGAGGTGGCAAATGAATGTTTCTACTCAAAATCTTGGTTACCAAATGTAACCATGTAATCCAGCTTTTGGATGAGCTTGAAGAGATTAGGCCTCTATTCAGACATGAGTCTAATTTTAGAAGAATTGTTAAAGCACATGTGGAAAAATTACTTCATCTCCAATTCCTTTATTGGAATAAAAGATGTACTATAAGGTATATTAAAATGGGGGGAGAAAGTACAAAGTTTTTCCATGCCATGGCCACTGAAAGACATAGGAGGAATTCAATTGCAAGTCTAAAGTTGTCTGATGGTACAGTGGTCACTGAGCACTCCCAAATGGAGGGAGTAATTTGGAATTGTTTTAAAAACAGAATGTGTACTTCAAGAGGAATTGTGATGGGCTTTGACCTGTCTTCTCTCATCACTCCTGTAGAGGGGTTAAATGTGCTTACCAAGCCTTTTGAGAGGGATGAGATGGACAATGTTGTGAAGAATATGGCAGTGGATAAAGATCCAGGGCCAGATGGTCTCAATGGCCTTTTCTTTAAGAAATGTTGGCATATCATTTCCAAATATTTTTATGAGTTAGCCCAGGTTTTATGATGGTTCTGCTATTCTGGAAAATAATAATGGCTCCTACATTACTCTAGTGCCCAAAAAGCTCTAACCCGAGGAAGTGGGAGATTTCAGACCTATTTCTTTAACTGGGATGGGCCTGAAGTTTCTTTCAAAAATGGCAGCCAATAGATTTCAAGATGTGATTATGCAATTTATTCATAAGAACCAATATTGTTTTATCAAAAGCAGAACAATTCATGATTGCATTGGTTGGACCTTTGAATATTTACATCAGTGTCACCAATCTAAGAGGCCCATAGTAATTCTCAAACTTGACTTTGAGAAGGCCTTTGATTCCCTGGAGCATGAGGCTATTGTTCAAATCTTGAGACACAAAGGTTTCAATGAAAAGTGGATACAATGGATGAAACAATTATTATCTACTGGCACCACTTCAATTTTACTTAATGGTGTTCCTGGGAGAAAATTCATCTACAAAAAGGGAGTTAGGCAGGGGTCCTGTCTCTCCTCTCGTGTTTGCCCTAGATGATGATCTTTTACAGACAATAATCAATGATATGTTCAGAAGGGGAATTCTTCACCTACCTATTCCTTGCCATGACCAGGATTACCCAGTGATTTAGTATGCTGATGACACTTTGATCATCCTACCTGCTGACAAGGTTCAACTTCTTGCTCTGAAGGACATGCTCAAGGTTTTCTCACAGTACAATGGCCTGGATGTAAACTACCATAAGTCTTTAATAATCCCAATTAATGTTGATCCTGCTCATATGAATGATCTGGCTACTACTTTTGGTTGCCAAATTGGGAAAATTCCTTTCACCTATCTTGGGTTGCCAGTAGGTACTACAAGACCAAAGATGATTGACTTTATGCGCAGACTGTATGGAGAGAAGAATGACTTCTAGCTCTTCCTTTTTAAATCAAGGTGAAAGATTACAGTTTCTAAACCCTGTCCTGTCTTCCATGCCTATCTTCATCCTATGCAGTTTGGCTATTCCCGCTGGCATTTTGTAGCAGCTTGAGAGAATTCAGAGACAATGCCTCTGGAGGAAACATAGGGATGAGCCAGCCCCATCTCTAGCTGCTTGGGAGCTTATTTGTAGGCCAAAAAATAGGGGAGGCCTTGGTATCCTCATCCTGGGGGTGCAAAATGTTGCTCTCCTTATGAAGCATGCAAACAGCTTCCTGAACAAGAAAGATCTTCCTTGGGTGTATTTATTGTGGGACTCATACTACCATGGAAGGGTACCCTAGGGAACTTCTGACTGTGGTTCATTTTGGTGGAGAGATATTTGCAAAGTAATGCAGAGCTTCAGAGATTGTTCTTGGGTTCAAATAAATGAGGGAGACACTGCACTCATTTGGTATGACCAATGGAAGCTTGGTCAAGAGGTTACCACCCTGCAGTCCAGATATCCTATGCTCTTTTCTTATGCCAAGGATCCTTGGGTCTTTGTCAAAGAGATTTTTGAGACTCACGACATTTTTCAAAACTTCCATCTTCCACTATCAGCACATCATATGAGGATCTGGTCGATTTGCAATCCCTGATGGAGAGCCATAATTGAACACCAGGATCTAAGGATGTTTGGTATTGGCAAGGGTCTTCCAAGGAGTACAAACCCAAGATGTTCTACTCACACACTTTTGCTTCTGAATCCTTTAATCCTTTGACCACTTGTATATAGAAATCCTCTTGCACCATGAAAATTAAAGTGTTTGCTTGGATGCTCATTATGGACAGATTGAACACTAAAGATATGGTGGAGAGGAGGCATTGGCATATGGAAGATGGAGTCACTTGTGTCCTCTGTCCTAGCAAGAGAAACCAAAGATCATCTGTTTTTAACTGCAATTTCAGTGTGAGAGTGTGGAATTATCTTTAGATTGATTGGTCTTTTGGGGATTCAGTGACAGATTTGGTTATCCAGGCTAGGAGAAGTTTTGGCAAGCCTTTTTGCACTAAAGTGGTGTTCATTGCTTGCCGGAATATCTGGATCATTAGAAATGCCAAAGTTTTCAGGAGTGAAAGGGCCAATTTCAACAAATGGAGATGTGCTTTCATCCATGACATCAGCCTCATGCAATACAGAATTAAGGATGCCTACAAGGATGATCTTTTGAAATGGGTTTCTTTTCTGCCACCTTGAGGCTTGGTATTGTATTTTTGCTTTTTTTTCCTTTAATCTAGATTGCTTGATTACCACTTCTAATCTCTTTCATGTACTTGTAACTTCTATTCTCTCAATAAAGATTTTGATATGTTGTGGGGGTTTTGCCCCACAGTTCCCAGTCAAAAAAGAAAGAAGGGGTATTTCTAGTATTGCCCTTGAAATTGAATGCATGGACCATTGACTTTCTTACTTTGGTACCAAGCACTTTTTTTTATAATGTGTTCATGATCTAACCATGTATATAGATATTTTTAACACTTATATTAAATAAAAATGCCAACATTGCTTCATGATTTTGGGTCTTACTTGGTACCGAGAAGAAATAATTTGGGACTGTTTTTGTTTCTTTTGAGAAGATGAGACTGGCCCAAGCGTGAACCAAGCAACAACTCTAGGCCAAACCACATAATTTGCATACAAAATCTACACATGACTTTCTTATACCCAAATAGCATAAAAATTGTGTAAACCATAAATAGAATTTTTTTAAAAATATCCAAGAACATTCAACATATTACGTCATTACAAACTTGTGTCCTACCTAAAAGTGGCAAAATGTAGCTTCAGAGTAGTCTTTCGGGGTAGGTTGATGCATAACTTATATATCTATCTATGGATCAACACATAAATTTGTGTCACCGATGTAGCTAGAGAGAGAAAAGGAGTGGACGCGTGAAATCATAAAACATACAAGTGTAAACCGAAAGAAAACAGGAAATGTAAGAGTGTAAATAATGTGAAAATTGGAAACGCCTCTTGCTGATAAGCTTATTATCTAGTTTGGGGATACCTATAGCCAAGGGGAGACAAATTTACACTTGTCTATGGACCTAGTATACTTCACCATAGTATGCTACACATGTGTTTATGGACGTCACACCCAAGACGCAACCAGGGGGTCTGCTCCTAGCTCAACCTCGGGTTATGATCTAATCATATATTTAAAGGTTCAACAACATAATAAAATATTTAACCCCCTTAAAAATATCCATATGCGATTTCAAACTTTTGTGCCCTACCTAAAAATGAGAAAATGTGATACTACAATAGAAAAGGATGGAAAAGATAATCCTAATAGACGGTTTAAAACTAGATCTAGTGATGTGGCGTCGATACCTTTGGAGAGGGACCTCTTGACGATGGCGAATGGCTTAATCTTTACGAACTCGTCGTCATCGTCCTCCTTTTCCATCTTGCCATGCCCGAGATCCCATTTAGAGTATTTGGAGCCAACCTCAAACTCTTCAAAGTCCACATCTTCGTACTTATTCTCAAGCCCGACCCCAAGCACGTCAAGCCTTGCAAAGCGCCGACCACCGCCACTGCCTTACTGGGCCTTCTTCTTCTTGGCCTCCGCTTTAGCTTTGTCACCCTCCGTGTCACCGCGGGCATGTTGAGATCCTGCCACTGCGCATGGCCACTAGTACCTCGTTGTAGTCATCGAGGGAAGGAGCCTCGCCTAAATTTGTAAATGGGTAGATTTTTATTGAAACATGCATTGCAAAAAAAGACACATTTGTGACATTTTGGGCCGAACAGATTTTTTTGTCATGCTTATGACACTTCTATGACGTTATTTGTGACAAAACCCGGTCTCATCATAGATGTGGTGGGCTCCTACTTCTATGACAAGAAATCATGGCAGAAAATGTGTTTTTCGTCCTAGGCAGGCCGGAGACGCAGCTGCATGACATTCTTTGGGCTGTCCATGATGAAAAAAACCAGGGTAGTAGCGAGGGCGAGGAAAATATCAGGGAGTTCCCGGTTACGGTGGGTGGTCGGGGCGGAGCGATGCACGGAGGGATTGCGAGTTTCTCTCGTACACATATGTGCGTGGGTGCGAGGCATTGGTCTCAAACTGAACCCGTGCGAGGCATTCGCCTACTGAACCCGAGCGATTGCACTGGCTATGCATTACTGAACCCGACCAATCGATCAATCCATGGCTGTTAACTTACAGGGATAGGCATACAGGACTAGTCGTAAACCCAAGGTGGCACTAACTTACAGGGACAAGCATACATGACCAAGCAATGCATCTGTTGGTCATCAACGTATGGACCCAAGTCGTAGCAAGCTACAAGGACTTAAAGGAACAACGCGTGACATTTACCCGAAGGGACAGAGACATGAGCAAAGAAGGACACATGCCGATCATCCCATGTGTTCCGGAGCAGTAGCAAGCTACCATGGCTCAGTGTAATAACTAGGAGACATTTCCCCATAAGTGAGGCTACCAAGAATAAACAACTAGATTGTCGGATCCCACACATACCAAGCATTTCAAAGCCATACACAAAATATGCTCGATATGTGCAAATACAACATGGCATCACAACAAAACTATATGACTCAAAGTATGTATTCAGAAGGCTCTGAAGAGTTATACATAGTAAGAATTACAATCATGGGTCACATGACCCAACATACAGAGCATACAAGCAACAGAAGCATAATATGTCTGAGTACAAACAACTACAAATGGAAAAGGATGAGAAGCCTGGCTATCTACAAGACCCTCCCAAGGGTACAAGATCGTAGCTGAGGTAACAAGCTAAACGTCAAAGTCCACGCACAACTACTAGTGAGACTGAAGTCTCTGTGCAAAAACATAAATTAAGCAAACATGAGCACAAATGTACCCCGCAAGACTTACATCAGAACTAGCTACATATGCATTAGTATCAACAAAGGGGTGGTGGAGTTTAACTGCAGCAAGCCAGCTTTGACTCAGTGGCTATCATGTACTACGACTACTGGTAACTCTTTTGAGGTGGCGCACACGAGTCCACATATTCACCATATCAAAACACCACTATCGATCCGCTCCCATCTCCCTACAAGAAGGCCATCCATAGCTCTCACGCTTATCTTGCGCATTTTAGAGTATTGACTTTCACTTGTCTATGAACTATATAAGCAACCCAGTAGTCCATTACCGCGGACGTGGCTATTCGAATAGATCATGTTAACCCTGTAGGGGTGTACTTCTTCACACACGTTCTCGCCACTTACCGCCATGTACACGTCATGTATCTCGGCAACCTTCAAGAGGAAGCCTAGCGAGGATGTAAGCCACGACCTGACTAACCATGCAAGTCTCTGGTCCAGGTTTATCGCCTAATCAGGTTCCATCCGCAGGGATTCCAGCCGAGGTTTCCACTATGGCCCCGAACGATGTGTGCAGGGTTCCCGAGGCACCAAACAGGCGTTGCGGTACACCGTGCATGTACCTGCCGCATCACAGCCCACCCCTAGGATCGGCACTGCACACGACCTCTAGTATACTACAAACACCAGAAACTACTTGCAACTCGTGGACAAAGGACAAGGGGGTTAATAAGTCAAGAGAGCTTGGAGTGCCCGGAGCCCAATGTGTGGTAGTAACTATCTTGGATCACAAACACAGAAGTCAGTTCCTGAGGACGGTTTCAATGAGACAACCCACCATGTACTACTACGTGGCCTCTCACCGCTATCTTTACCAAATCGTGATCACACATTTAACTCTCAACAGTAGGACATGATGACCACATTCCAATTCATCCCCGATGAACCAGACCTGACACAACTCTAATCATACCAGGCATAACAAGAAAGCATGAATGAGTAGGCACATCATGGCTCAAACAACTCCTACTCATGCCAGTGGGTTTAAACTAATTACTATGGCAAAGACATGTCATGTAGAGGAAAGGGGTTCAACTACCGCAACATGTAACAATTGAATCATTGTTGTCCTAACAAAGTAAAAGAGACCAAAAGTGAGAGAGTGGGATTGTATCGGAGTGATCAAGGGGGGGTGGGGGGTGCTTGCCTGTCACTTCTGAAGATAACATAGCTCTTCATCAGTGTCATCGATCTCATCGTCGGAACAACGTCTACTGAGAGGGAACAAATACCGACAAACAAGAGGGAACACAATCAATGCAATGCACCAATATAATGCATGATCATGCATGGCATTATGCTGTGATTTGAGCCAATGGAACTAGAAAGACAATTAAATGAAGTTGGTTTGAACCCAGGGTTCAAATTCAAATTCCATATGTGGATATTCAAATGCCATTTATTTGATTTTCCCCAAATAGTAGCCAAAAGTTGTTCTAACATGCATGGAAATTCCATAAACAGATTCTTTGAATTTTTTTGATAATTTTTCATATATAAATTATTTCATTCTGAGCTACGGTTGAATTTCTATGATTTTTAGAAGTTTTGGGTATTTTCTTAAATTCTTAAATCATTTCCTGATTTATTTTAATTCCAGTAATACTTTACTCCATCAGCATTAGGTCATGCTGACGTCACCTAGTCAACAGGGCCGGTCCAGGTCAAACCTGATGTGTAGGGTCCACACGTCAGTGACACAACTAATTAAAAGTGTTAACTGGTTTTAAGATTAACCCTAACTAAATTGTTAGCAGTGGCCTGGCCCACATGTCAGTGACTTAGTGGGTTAACGGATTGTTAATTAGCACTAAGCTAAAATTATCAGGGCTCTAGACTCACCTGTCATTGACCCAGGGGAGTAAAAGCCCTGGTTAAAAGGGTTAACACACCGGCGTTGAGCCGCCGACGAGTCCAGACGCAGCAGTGAGCTGCGGAAATGCTGCTTAGGGCTCCATTCTCCATGCGGTTGGGTCCTACGCGCTCCTGGGAGGGGCCTCATCGACTGGTGGTGGCGGCTAAGCTCGAGATGGCCGGGAACGGCACCAGCAATGACCACCCGGCGGCCGGAGCTCGGGTGACGACGGATTCGTCGCTACGGTGTGCAAACGGACAAAAAGAAGATCCAGCGAGGCTCTAAGTGGTGCTACAGAGTGTTTGGACGCGCTGGAGTGACCAAATGGTCGCCAGACCTATGATGGTGACAAGCTCGGGCGGTGGTGGTTCTCTATCTTGATGAAAGGATGGCTAGAGATCGAATTAGAGCACGGGGGTAGGGGAAATGAAACCGGGGCTCACAGCGGGTCGGCGGAATTCTCAGATGGCCCGGGGAAGCACAGACGGTGATGTACGGTCGAGGCGATTTCGGATGACTAAGGAGGAAGACAATGGTGTTGAGAATGAAATGGTGCTCCTGGCGGTGTGTGACTCGATGGAGAGGACGAGGACGTCGTGGCGGAGCTCGGGGACAGGTCGGAGAGGCTTGAGGGCGGCTGTGGGCATGACTAAGGCAGCGATGAGCTCGGGCATGCACCGGCCATGGCGGTCAGAGGGGAGGGAGAGGGAAAGGGGGAGAATGGACAGGTCAGAGCCATCGAGACGACACCTTGGAGAAGGAGCGCGGCGTCGCGCTGGCACAGGCGACGCATGCAGGCAGGTGGCGTGGCAGCACGGCCGTGCGCATGCATCGAGCACGCACTCGGCGTCCGACTGGCGCGGTGGAGACGACGACTGGCAGTTGGGCCAGTGGGCCGCACCGGTGGGTTGGTTAAGTGGCCAGGTATTCTCTCTCTCTCTCTCTCTCTCTCTCTCTCTCTCTCTCTCTCTCTTTCTTTCTGTCTTTCTCTCTCTCTCTTTCTAATTCTTTCTATTTTCCATTTTCTTTTGTTTGCTTGATTTGATTTGAAGCATCAAATCATTTAGAAACTTTTTGTAAATTTTTATGTGAGCTCATGAAACTAGTCCAAGATCACATGCAAACTTACACAAATATTTGAACTTTATCTCTTATATAACAGAAATAAATCCAAGTCAAATATGTTATCGATATAATTCAAAGGCCCAAAATAAATATCCTTGAGATTCCAAAATTATTGTTTTGAGTTTTACCTCTTGCCAATATTTACAAAGGCTAAGAGGAACATTTTCCTGGACTTCTTTCAAGAGATCTTAATGTAGATGATTTCTGAAATGATTTCTGAGGGTTTCAACTAACCACAATTCAACTTTCATAAACATAACTATGATGATGTCATAATGAGATGGAAAGACAAACAAGGCTAATATAGGCTGTGACAACTCACCCCCACTAAACAAGAATCTCGTCCCGAGATTCAAGATGTGAGGTAAGAAGACAGAGGGGACACAAAGCTGACACAATTTCCATGATCCGTTGCATTCTTGAAGATGTTGATTCGTTGCACCATGTTGATATTCGAATCCTTGCTTTCGATATCTTCATCCAACTATGATGATGGAAGAGAACTGAAATTCTACGAGAATCGATCTTCACGAAGATCAAGCAAATCATGATAACCTCATGAAATGAGACATAACAATATCTCTCGAGCTGAGACACAAAACACAAATGAGAAGCAATGGAAAGAAGCAGATGATGGAGGTTCAGATTGATAGGCAACAATTTCACGCTTAGATAGGAGTGAAGGGGTTTCAAGGTAGCGAGGAGATAAATTGCCATGGTTCCATAACGGGGCACCTTAGAGAAGGTGACTCATAGAATTATTCTCTTAAGTGGCAAAAAAGAGTTACTTTTGATACATAGATCATTGGAACTCTCTATACTAGCCTAAGGCAAATCATAATCGACCGTTTGAAAGAGTTTGAAAGAATGGAATACTCCGACTAGAATGGATGACGTGGGCTATCTTGTTGAAGACAACTCAATGGATGATTTTTATCTTACTTAACAACAAAAATGGATGGGACCCATGGTAAGCCCACTTTTGAAGATGATCTTGAACAACAATTACCGAGAAGGGCGGACCATAGTAAAATGGCACAATGGCGGATGCAAGCTGGGAACACAATGCGAATGTTGGGAATGATTCTAGTAATTGGGGAAAAAGCTCAACAGCAGAGAGTGATTCCACTTTGAATGGTTGTAGTACAATCGAGGAAACTAAGAGCACAAAAATCCCTAAGGAATAACTTCTAGAATAAGTCGCACAAAATCCTCATGGGGAAGCGACCAACTTTTCCAATCAAGATACTACAATAATAGGTCTTTCGGCTAGGTGTGTTGGCCATGACTTCCACTTTACCGGTTTAGAAAGACCAACATTATAATTCTTCGGAAATGTTCCAACCATCATATTTGCGTGAGATTCAGATCTGCTCGGTAACAGGATATTTCATACAACTTGTGTGGAAAAGAAAGTTGGCAACACAATTCGACGAGATGACGTTGCGGGAATCTCGGTAGATGAACTACGGAAGCAAGCTCCAAAACATGAGTTGGTTCTGCTAAACACATGTGAAAATGCTGTCCCAGACAGGCATGACCACATAGTAGTCTTACAACGAGACACTACTGAGTACTGTTTGGGAACCATCATTGAGGATAATGAAGTCTTTATGCAAGTCCATGGATTAGATCCCAAGCATAAACTTCTCTTCCTTGAACAAATCTGTCAGTGGCTTGTTGTGCTAGGGAATTCAAATGGAATGGAGATGATCAATCTATCAAACCATAGAATACTTCGCACATGCTTGACTAAATTGGGATGATTCCAGAGGGAGCAAAACAAACTTTCTCAAATTCAGGACGAGAACTTACATCAAATGCACGTGAATCAAAGGAAGTCACTTCTTTCATCAAACATATGCTTCATGAATGGAACACAGAGGCATTTCTTACAAAGTTTCCAACACTAGCTTAATGTCCAACAAAATCATGGAGAAGATAAGGATGTTGTCGATGGGCTTAACAAAAATTTATCAAAATTTCCATAAGATGGAATCCCATGACTATATGAACAAGGCGATAACATCGGTCAGACCAAAGGATATAATGGTGTATGCCCGAGGAAACAACCACGAGTAAGACAACATTACGAACATCGTTAGTTCTGATTTGATTTGATGATAGCCCACACTCAAATCAAAGTTTTGACAAGACAATAGATCCAACAACTGATCACGAGACCAATCAATAAAGATATCATCTTTCTTCATCACACACACACACACACACACACATGGATAACCCTTTGAAGTGAACTAAGTTAGGTAAAGCTTTATCCTCCAACCCTCCAAGTTGTTGTTTGGCTTAACCAACTAGCTCAGGGGTATCCAACACCGACTCGTGGAGAAGGGGTGATTTACAAGAAACCAACTTGATCACGAGCTCAACATAACAATCAGGGGACAACCTGGTGATACACTTCTGAGAAGATATTCGGATAATCACGAACCACCGATATGTTATTAAGCTCGGGAGAAATCTTGCTTTTCAGGCAAGATGATGTGAGCAAATGAGGAAGGTTGACACAATCCTTACTCTTGATCGAAGAGTGAACCGGGGGAGATGGATGATACGTCTCCAGCGTATCTACAATTTTTGATTGTTCCATGCTATTATATTATCTGTCTTGGATGTTTTATATGCATTAATATGCTATTTTATATTATTTTTGGGACTAACCTATTAACCTAGAGCCCATTGCCAGTTCCGGTTTTCCCCTGTTTTTGAGTTTCGCAGAAAAGGAATACCAAACGGAGTCCAAACGGAATAAAACCTTTGCGATGATTTTTCTTGGACAAGAAGACAACCAGGAGACTTGGAGATGAAGTCGGAGGAGACACGAGGTGGCCACAAGGACGGAGGGCACGCCCAGGGAGCGCCCCCACCCTTGTGGGCCCCTCGTGCACCTCCTGACCTAATTCTTTCGCCTATATATTTCCATATATACCCAAACCAACAAAGGCATGCACGAAAACACTTTTCCGCCGCCGCAACCTTATGTACTCGTGAGATCCCATCTAGGGGCCTTTTCCGGCATCCTACCGGAGGGGGATTCAATCATGGAGGGCTTCTATACAACACCATTGGCCGTCCGATGAAGCATGAGTAGTTTACCACAGACCTACTAGTCCATAGCTAGTAGCTAGATGGCTTCTTCTCTCTCTTTGATTCTCAATACCATGTTCTCCTCAATGTTCTTGGAGATCTAGTTGATGTAATACTTTTTTGTGGTGTGTTTGCCGAGATCCGATGAATTGTGGATTTATGATCAGCTTATCTATGAATATTATTTGAATCTTCTCCGAATTCTTATATGCATGATTTGATATCTTTGTAATTCTCTTCGAACTATCAGTTTGGTTTGGCCAACTAGATTGGTTTTTCATGCAATGGGAGAAGTGCTTAGCTTTGGGTTCAATCATGCGGTGTCCTTTCCCAGTGACAGTAGGGGCAGCAAGGCACGTATTGTATTATTGTCATCAAGGATAAAAATATGGGGTTTTCATCATATTGCTTGAGTTAATTCTTCTACATCATGTCATCTTATTTAATGCATTACTCCGTTCTTTATATGAACGTAATACTCCAGATGCATGCTGGATAACGGTCGAAGTGTGGAGTAATAGTAGTAGATGCAGAATCGTTTCGGACTACTTGGCACGGACGTGATGCCTATATTCATGATCATTGCCTTAGATATCATCATAACTTTGCACTTTTCTATCAATTGCTCGGCAGTAATTTCTTCACGCATCGTATTACTTTCTATCTTGAGAGAAGCCTCTAGTGAAACCTATGGCCCGCGGGTCTATTTTTGATCATATAAGTTTCTGATCTACAATCTTAGTTTCCAATCTACTATTCTTGCAATCTTTTACTTTCCAATTTATAAACCATAAATACCAAAAATATTTACTTTATCATTTATCTATCTCTATCAGATCTCACTTTTGAAAGTAACCATGAAGGGATTGACAACCCCTTTATCACGTTGGGTGCAAGTTTGTTTGATTGTTTGTGCATATATTCGGTGATTTGTGCGTTGTCTCCTACTGGATTGATACCTTGATTCTCAAATTGAGGGAAATACTTATCTCTACTTTGCTGCATCACCCTTTCCTCTTCAAGGGAAAAACCAATGCAAGCTCAAGAAGTAGCAATGGACTAGGTGGCACGATCAACCTTAGGGTGATGATTCAATAACCAACATGCTAAGAATGAGGTTATTGTCCGTTAACTACCAAGCAATGGAGTTGCTAGGAGTATTGATTTCACACATCACGGTTCATTTGTCGGTATTCTGGTTACAACATGGAGACCAAGGAATAAATGATGATGGCGAGAAGTATCACTGCGCCAAGAATTTATAGGTGGTGGTGCGATTCCCATGATATTCCTGACATAAAGTGGGTAATACTTCAGGGAAGAATAGACCAAAAGATGGATTGGCATTTTGATCTGCGGAATACAACTGCTTTGACCCAATCCTAGATATGGATGAGGTACTGGAGTTTGTTTCTCCTAGTCATTCCAAGATAGAATGGCTTGACGGACCACAAGAGTAAAAGACATCGATGGACACGATTATAGAACTACTCCTGACTATCGACTGACGGAAACAACTACAAAGGGAACAACTCAAGGAACACATGATTTTTTTTGAGTTGTGGATGCATAGATTAGTATGTCGAACAAGTTCAACGTTTCTTCCGGATAACCCATGCAGAAAGGTAGGGCTGGCAGACTCACGACCGTAATGGATAACTCATCAAGAGCACTCTTGTTATGATATTTCAGTTCAAGGAAGAACTTTTGCCATAAGCAGTTCATGATATTTGGAAGAAGGATATACCATGAACCTTGAGGACTATCTAAAAGGTTACTAATATCCTAAAGGAACTAGCAAACACTATCAACATGAAGTAGGTAGGGTGAATCTCGGGTTCAAGAATCCAGGAATAGAATGCCTACTAACTAAATGGCATCATAGGATGCTTTCGAGAATGACGGCCAGATTCATCACATTGGAAACACAAAACATGGCTAGATTACTAGGAGATTCTCCAAGACACCTTGGGTCATAATAATAGCTCCAACAAATATGTAGAGGAAATAGTGTACCTCAACTCACCGATTTAGTGTGGTTAACCTGGTCTTAAAGACATCGGAATTAGGGAGGAAAGATTTGCAAATGCATTAGATTGTTTAGAAACCTGGGATGACTTGGACAACATAACAACTGTAAATGCTCAAAATATTTGAGACATCCTGCAAAAATGGCAGCATAACCATTCAACATCACAATATCAAGGTTCTGAGACCAACTGTTAACGCACAAAAGTAGTAGAAACTAAACTGAGTCTTTCATCCATCAATCTTATAAGTCTACGGATTAGTAACACGTGATCCTAATAGAAAAATGAGAAGACTAGTTCTTAAACACCACAGGAAAGAAGAGGGTGACTCATATCAAAAGGACATAAGGTAAAGGAGTAAAAAGAGCCTTATGTTCCCTTCCACAATCAATTCCCTTATATAACTAAAGCATTTCTAGACTCGACTTCGACCAATTTGCCTTGGTAATCCTACAGGCAGTCAAGCTCTGATACCAAAGTTGTCAGAACCCTGATCTGAAGTCACACTGATCTAGCATGTAACACATCATATCACTTTGCGGCCTCACGCACGGTATCCCCATGGGTGCCACCTTTCCTGGCCCGAGACCATTTGCACCTTTGGCTCACATATATGATAGTGTCGCTAGCATCCATATGGCAGAGAACCCGGGCCGACATGACTGGTTGTAAAAACCCAAGGTGGCACTAACTTACAGGGTCATGCATACATGACCCAGCAATGCATGTGTCGGTCATCAACGTATGAACCCAAGTCATAGCAAGCTACAAGGACTTAAAGGAACAACGCGTGACATTTCCCCGATGGGACAGACACAGGAGCAAAGAAGGACACATGCCGATCATCCCATGTGTTTCAGAGCAGTAGCAAGCTACCATGGCTCAGTGGAAGCACTAGGAGACATTTCCCCATAAGAGAGGATACCAAGAATAAACAACTAGATTGTCGGATCCCACACATACCAAGCATTTCAAAGTCATACACACAGTATGCTCGATATGTGAAAATACAACATGGCATCACAACAAAACTCTATGACTCAAAGTATTTATTTAGAAGGCTCTGAAGAGTCATACATAGTAAAAATTACAATCATGGGTCACATGACCCAACATAGAGAGCATACAAGCAATGGAAGCATAACATGTCTGAGTACAGACAACTACAAATGGAAAAGGCTGATAAGCCTGACTATCTACAAGACCCTCCCAAGAGTACAAGATCGTAGCTGAGGTAACAAGCTAAACATCGAAGTCCACCCACAACTACTAGTGAGACTTCTGGTAAAAAAACTACTAGTGAGACTAAAGTCTCTCTGCAAAAACATAAATTAAGCAAACGTGAGTACAAATGTACCCAGCAAGACTTACATCAGAACTAGATACAAATGTATCAGTGTCAACAAAGGGGTGGTGGAGTTTAACTGCAGCAAGCCAGCTTTGTCTCAGTGGCTATCCTGCACTACGAGTGCAGGTAAACTCTTTTGAGGTGGCGCGCACGAGTCCACATATTCACCATATAATATACACCACTATGGATCCGCTCCCGGATCCCTACGAGAAGGCCATCCATACCACTCATGCTTATCTTGCGCATTTTAGAGTATCCCCTTTCATTTGTCTATGAACTATATAAGCAACCCAGTAGTCGATTACCGCAGACACGGCTATTCGAATAAATCATGTTAACCCTGCAGGGGTGTACTCCTTCACACATGCTCTCACCACTTACCGCCATGTACACGCCATGTATCTCGGCAACCTTGAAGGGGAAGCCTAGCGAGGGTGTCGGCCATGACCTGACTAACCATGCAAGTTTCTAGTCAAGGTTTATCACGTATTCAGGTTCCATCCGCAAGGAGTCCGGCCGAGTGTCGATGTCAAAACCGGCGGATCTCAGGTAGGGGGTCCCGAACTGTGCGTCTAAGGATAATGGTAACAGGAGGCGAGTGACATAATGTTTACCCAGGTTTGGGCCCTCTCTATGGAGGTAATACCCTACTTCCTGCTTGATTGATCTTGATGATATGAGTATTACAAGAGTTGATCTACCACGAGATCATAGAGGCTAAACCCTAGAAGCTAGCCTATGATTCTGATTGTTGTCGTCCTACGGACTAAACCCTCCGGTTTATATAGACATTGGAGGGGGCTAGGGTTACACAGAGTCGGTTACAGAGAAGGGAATGTACATATCCGTATTGCCAAGCTTGCCTTCCACGCAAAGGAGAGTCCCACCCGGACACGGGACGAAGTCTTCAATCTTGTATCTTCATAGTCCAACAGTCCGACATAAGCATATAGTTCGGCTGTCCGAGGACCCCCTAGTCCAGGACTCCCTCAGTAGCCCCTGAACAAGGCTTCAATAACGTTGAGTCTTGCGTGCAGATTGTCTTCGGCATTGCAAGGCGGGTTCCTTCTCCGAGTACTCCAAAATAGATCTTGAACACAAGAACCGTGTCCGGCTCTGCAAAACAAATTCCACATAGCATCGCAGAGAGTACAATATTCCATGAGTCTAATATGCTGACAACTTTTACCTAGCGTGACATCATGCCGCGGCCCGGTTATTATTCAAACCGTTTTCCCACCCTGCCACTACACGTTTTGCGAGACGGTTTTATTGTCACGTCTTGTCAAAGCAGAGATCGTGTCCCCTTATCACGGGATTCTCATCAACACGGGCGTGGATAACCCAACCGTGCCGTTAGTATGACTCCTTGGTTTAGGAAAGTTCCAAACGGCCGCGTGGAGGACGCTTGACATTCATCCTCTTTATAAAGAGGTCAATACATGTCCTTTTCTTTCCACGCCTGATCCTTCCCTTCTCTCGCCTCAAGTTCCAACACCCAAGGTTTAGTCCAAGCACTCCGGACCTTCAACCATGTCCGGATCCAGCTTTCAAGGCTGGTGGGTGGCCTCTTCCATCACAGAGGAGGACATCAAGAAGCTTAGGGAGGCTAGGTATCTAACCGCCGAAATCCTTCATAGGCTTCCCGCTCAAGGGCAGGTTATCCCTACTCCCAAACCCAACGAGAGCGTCGTGTTCATCTCCCACTTCCTCCGAGGACTAGGCTTCAGTCTTCATCCCTTTGTTAGAGGGCTCATGTTCTATTATGGGCTAGATTTTCACGATCTAGCTCCAGATTCCTTCCTTCACATCTCGACGTTCATCGTTGTGTGTGAGGCCTTCCTCCTCATTACCCCACACTTCAGCTTATGGCTCAAGACCTTCAATGTGAAGCCGAAGATGATCAACGGGTGACACGTAGAGTGCAAAGGCGCTATAATAAGCAAAGGCGTCGATGCTTTATGGCCAAAGGGTTCCTTCCCGGAAGTTTCTGACCTATGGCAACGAGAGTGGTTTTACATCACAGCACCTCGAGGGAGGAAGTGGGTGGCCGCCCCGGCCTTCCGCTCTTCCCCTCCGCCACAGCTTGCATCATGGGTCAACAAGGGCCTGGACTGGGGATCAATTGATGATGTGCGGACATTGTAAAGCCGCATTAAAGATCTCCTCAAGAAGGATATCAGTCTTATCAAGGTAATTCTAGTAATGCTAGTTCGTCGGGTCTTGTCGTGCCAACGTCGACCTCTCCGTATGTGGGAGTCCAACCAGGAAGGACCGCAAAGTGTTCAGCACTTCTTCGGCAGGACGCTCGAAGGAATGTATCAATTATTCTTCGGATCATGAATAAAGTGTTCGGTCACCATAGAGGATGCGGGCCTCAACTGCAATCATCCAAATACCCAGGTAAGTAATTCCGTGACTGAACATGCTATCATTATATTTGTCACAACATTACTCTGAAAAACAACCCTCGGCCATGACTGGATAAGGAAGGCAGAGAGGATCAGGTGTTCGGCCCCTCTTCCCGAAGATTCATTGGATTCTGTACTGACCAGGATGCTGGCTTGCGCACCTTATCAGGTGCCATCAGGGGAGGACAAGGAGAAGAATGGGGAAGCCAAAAGAAGACTTCATGCTGGAGGTACATTACGCATCCTAACCGAGGAAATTAGTACCCTCGTGTCAGAGGATGAAAGGGGAGGAGAATCCAGTGTCCCCTCTCCTCATGGGGACAAAAGGGCCACCCCTGAAGACTTGGAAGCAGAGGCCTCCAAACGAGGGAAGAAACATTCATCAGGGGGCCTCACCCCGGAGGGCAACGTTGCTGCACAACGCCCTCGGGGGGGCCAGCCGCTAACCAGGCCGTAAGTGAACAAAGGTGCTTTAGTGAACCTACCCCGTTCTTTTCCTGAGAATAATGACCGAGACATATGTTTTGCAGTTCGGCTCATAGCCCCCCTCAACAATGTTCGTCTTCGGGGGATCTTCTTCCGGAGATGATGGAGAGCGAAACGCCTCCTCCTACTTCTCTGCTTGAGGCGGACGACCCTGAGGTGTCGTCCCGGAGGATCTCTTCCGATCCGCAAAGACCAGAAGGTAACTCTTCGGCCGTCCGAAGTCTGGGGTTTTCAGCTCCCAGAGAGACCAACAGAAAAAGACCGGGATTGTCCGATGTACAACCGGACACATTGATGGGTCTTCTGCAGCAAGCGGCTATCTCGGAGGCACATCGTACCTTAATGGGTACAGTGGTGGAGAGGATTTCATCCGTAAAAAGCGGGTTGATTGAAGCTTTTACTAGCCTGCTAAGAGGCTTTGAGGTACGCAAAGTGATATAAGTATTTTTGATTGTACCGTACACACAAGGTGTACTTTGTATAGATAGTAGCCCCTGAGACTCTGGTTGCCATCCGGACGAGGCGAGCAGAGGATCATAGTCTCAGGTAATGATAGCGCTGATTTTGTACGCAGGCCGCTGCAGATCCGGTGGCTGACCGGACTGCTAAATTTGTCGAACTAAGGCGGCAACTTGACGTGGCAGATGCGGACATCACGCTTGTGAACAAGCGGCTTGACGAGGCACAGGGTATGTATATTTGGCTGGTCAGCAAATATTAATAAGAGCATGATGCTAGGATTTAAAATATGCTTTGGCTGCAGATGGAGCTGCCGCCATGGAGACCCTTCGGGCGGAGCTTGCCCGGGCCAAGGAGCAAGCCAGGAGAAGCAATACGGCTGCCATGAAGGCAACTAAAGAATTAAAAGCCGAACAGGCTGCTCATCGCCAAAGTGAGGATAAAATAGCCAACATCGCTCTTGAGCTACAAAATGCCGCCAGCTGATATGAGCTTCTCGAAAGGGAAAATCAAACAAAAACGGCTGACCTAAAGAAGGCCTTACAAACGGCAAAGGAAACTCGCTCTGAAATCAGAGCGGCACGGGAGGAGCTTCGACAAGCCGGTGATATCGTGGTTGGGAAGCCCTTTTTATTGCGAATGAAATTCGGCGATCCGAAGTATGCCCCTCTTGATCAATTGTGGAGTTCTTCAGATGCATACTTGGATTTGGCAAAGAGTGTTGCTGATGCGACACAGTATTTCAAAGATCGAGAGGATCATGAGGTGGAAAGATTGTTCTGGTCGCAGTTCAGTACTCCAAGGCGTCCGCTGCTGTTGAATGAGCAAATGGCCGAATGGGCTGAGCTCCATAGGTTATCCAGGCTTGCTATGAAGGCCGTCGTTGATCATCTATGGCCGAAGGAACCAAGTCCGGATAGTTATTTTGGTTTGGTGCAATGATTTATTTGTGTTGTGCCGCATATCGACGATGTCAAGAGGTCGGCGTGCATAGAGGGTGCGCGGATGGCCCTTGCCCGTGTTAAGACATATTAGGCGAAGATGGAGGCCACCAATATTGCAACCAGGGGTCCGCCCGGGGGTCAGGACTCGCCCAAGCACTATTTTGAAGAAGTCTTAGAAGGTGCCCGTTTAATAGAGGTGCAGTGCTCAAATAATACCATGTTTGAATGACATGGCTTTTGATTGTAAGAACAATGCTTGTGATAATAAAGGCTATATTTATAATTTTTCCCGTAATGTATTGTAGTGCCTCCTGTGTGGCCGCTTATGTATATGTGTATATAACCTGAAAGTTTGCAGTCGTCGGCTTCAGCCCCCTCACATATAATGCGGGGGTGTTCGGCAAAGTGCGTAAGCACACTTGATCTAACGTCTTGGTCCGTTAAGGAGGTGGTGCCGCGACGAACGAGGCAATCGGACTATATAGCTTTAAAACTTTCACTTAGCCATAGGAGTTTGACGGCGGGGCTACTATATAGCCCCTGGTATCCGTGTTCATTCGAATACGGTGCGTGTACATACGTGACCGGAAAACCGGTCCTTCGTTAATGCGGAGGAATCGCGAAGATTCCGCTGAGTCATCGAGTGGTTGACCAGTCTCTTGCTTTATCATGACAGTCAGTTTTCGGCTTTCTCTACTGAGGTGCTCATCCAGATGAATCAGGGCACAGTCGCAGTAGTTCTCCCGGTGCCACCTTAGCCGATATAGCGGAACGTAAGGTAGCAAAACACGGGAGCCGGGCAAACCCAACTATTGACCAAAGACATGATTCGGAGCTGATGCATATAAGGCCAAACTCGCGATGCCGAACACTCCCGAAGGTATTCGGACTTTACAACATATATTGGGCTGAGTAACGCCCTCGATAATGAGCCCTAAATTTCCAGGTATGTGCATTAATATAGCGTGACGAAAGAGCGGCTGTGGTGAGAGCATAGGTCCCTAAAATACATTGGTTGCTGCCCTTCCAATGTCTGTTTTAGATCGGCGAATAATAAGCTTGCCAATAATGCCGGTATCCCTCTTGGTCATTTTAAGTACCAGGAGGGTGTGGGCAAACAACAGACAATAAAAAAGGTTTACACAGGGTCTTAATCTAAAAATAAATCTTGGAACGGGGCCCTGCTGCACGTCTGCGCCTCTATCTCCGTTGTGCCGTATCCTGGAAGGGTATAGCATGATGGTCATCTGTAAAAAGAAAGAAAAAACCCAGGTGAAAGAATCTGGTGCGACCGTGCGTAAAATCGTTCAGTCTTAATGAACCGTGAAAATTCGATCTCTTGAGTGTAAATACAGTTGGGCCGAACTATGGGCCTTTTGCATGCGGGCAGCCCCTAGCACCACGTATGGGGGCCTAACCATTAATCAAGCTCAGGTTTATCTGGGCTGTTACCACAAGTGGTGCGCCGGACACGTCTAGCCGTGTCCGTGGTCTCTAAGACCGATCAGTTACTCGTGTTGTAGAGGCCGTTCGGTGGTTCGGCTGCTAGAGCCGCCACATAGTCTTCCGCGTGAAGAGAACGCTCTGTGTTTCCGCTGATAGTGATGATGCCGCGTGGACCGGGCATCTTAAGTTTGAGATAAGCGTAATGCGGTACTGCGTTGAAACGAGCGAAGGTCGTTCTTCCGAGTAGTGCATGATAGCCGCTTCAGAATGGAGCGATGTCGAAGATTAGTTCTTCGCTTCGAAAGTTGTCGGGAGAACCGAATACAACCTCTAACATCGAAGAGCCCGTGCAGCGGGCCTCGACGCCTGGTGTTACTCCTTTAAAGGTAGTACTGCTTTAGTTGATTCTTGATGGGTCTATCCCCATCTTGCGGACAGTGTCTTGATATATCCGATTAAGACTACTGCTGCCATCCATGAGGACTCAGGTGAGATGGTATCCGTCAGTTATTGGGTCGAGCACCAAGGCGGCCAAACCTCCATGCCGGATACTAGTCGGATGATCCCTGTGATTGAAAGTGATCGGGCAGGCCGACCATGGATTGAATTTGGGGGCGACTGGTTATACAGCATATACGTCCCGGAGTGCGCATTTGCGCTTCCTCTTTGGTATGTGGGTGGCGTAAATCATATTCACTATTTTGACCTCTGGTGGAAATTTTTTCTGTCCCCCAGTGTTCGGCTAGCGAGGTTCGTCCTCGTCTTGACTTGGCGGCCCTCTCCCCTTGTGTTCGGCGTTTAGCTTGCCGGCCTGCTTGAAACCCAGCATTCTTTGTTGGCGTGATTCGCAGGTTTCTCGGGGGTGCCATGAATCTGACAGGATCTGTCTAGAATTTTATTTAGGCTGGACGGTCCATCTTTGCTGCCTTTAAATGGCTTTTTCCGTCGATCGGGTCTAGAGCCCCTGAATCCGGCGTTTACCGCTGTGTTGTCTGGGTTGTCTTCATTATTTAGATGCTTGTTTTTATTGCGTCGCGGCTTTCCATTGCCATCCCTTATTTCGGATGTGCCGGGGTTGCTGGTGCCGCTGCGGGCCAACCAACTGTCCTCTCCCGCGCAAAAGCGGGTCATAAGAGTTGTTAGGTCTGCCATTGTCCTCGGCTTTTCCTGGCCGAGGTGTCTGGCAAGCCATTCGTCCCAGACACTGTGTTTGAAAGATGCTAGGGCTTCTGCATCCGAAAAGTCGACAATTTGGTTCTTCTTGGTGAGAAATCTATTCCAAAGCTTACGTGCTGACTCTCCGGCTTGTTGGATTATGTGACTTAAATCGTCTACATCCGGAGGTCGGACATAGGTCCCTTGAAAATTAGCCTAGAAAGCATCCTCGAGTTCCTCCCAACTTCTAATTGAATTTTCGGGGAGGCTTTTCAACCAGTACCGAGCTGGTCCTTTCAACTTGAGGGGCAGGTATTTGATGGCGTGGAGATCATCTTCGCGAGCCATATGGATGTGAAGAATAAAGTCCTGAATCCAGACTGCAGGGTCTGTCGTTCCGTCGTATGCCTCGATGTTTACGGGTTTAAACCCCTCTGGAAATTCATGATGCAGCACCTCATCGGTGAAGCACAGGGGGTGTGCGGCACCCCTGTACTTGGATGTGTCGTGGCATGGTTCCGATGGCTGTAGTGTTCGGTGTTGTTTCTGAGCTGGTAGTTGATCAGTATAGTCGGTTCTGTGGCCGTGATCCTGCGTAGGAACACGTTTCCTAGATCCATAGATGGACCTGGCCATACCAGCTCTTTTGTCCAGGTGCTCACGTAGATCATGTGCTGACTTGTGTGCGGTGTCATTAACCGCTCTGTGTCAGCCACGGGGTGGTCGGTCCGGTAGATAGGTCGTATTGTTTTTTGGCGGAATGGGCGCTATAGCCTCGTCATCAAATTCGGGCAGCAGCTTGCGTTTTGGGTAGCACTTTGTGTGGCGATCGCCGCCCTATATTTCGTCAGTGTCGAGCACTTTGCTCCATCTGTGGTTGAGCATATCCTGCGCGGCTTTAAGCCGCTGCTTCTGCTTCTTCAAGCTCCTCGCGGTGGCAATAAGACTTTTGTGGAGGTGCTCTTGTTCCAAGTGCTTTTCTGGGATGATGTGTGCATCGTCGTCCGAACTGTTCTCCTCTCTAGATATGTGTTTATAAGTTTTGTCTTCGGCATCGCTATGGTCGGACAGTAGCCCCGAACTGTGTTTGCCGTCTCCTTGCCCGTCCTGCTTCATCGCTGGGTCTACGGGGTCGTCGTTGTCTTCGGGGTCGTCCGAGGTGTTATTCTTTCTTATACCGGTATCGCTGTTTTTGCTATGGCGGGGTTTAGAGTGGCGCCGCTGACGTCGGCGCTTTGGCTGCTTCTCAGGAGTTGTTGCGTCCTTCTGCTCCTCGCAATTGTTTTCTTTGGGTGTGTCCACCATGTATATGTCGTATGATGAGGTGGTTCTCCAGCGCCCTGTGGGCGATGGTTCCTGTTCTACCCCGGTATTGTCGTCCATTCCGTCGATGTCTTCGGAGTCGAAATCAAGCATGTCGGTTGAGTCATCGACAATGGCTATTAAGTGGGTGGTGGGTGGGTAACGAATTCCTTCGTCGTTTGCTTCCCACTCAAGCCGGACATAGTTCGGCCAAGAGTCTCCTGACAGGGAGAGCGATTTTAGCGAGTTTAGCACGTTGCCCAAGGGTGATTGTTGAAAGATATCCACGGAGCTAAACTCCATGATCGGTGCCTAGTTAGGTCCGATGGGCACTGATGCACGTGGTTTGGAGCCTATGGCCGGAGACGAGTCCGAGGGTCCGATGACACAGACCTCCTTGGAAGTGAGATCTGTGTTCGGCTCTATCGCCGTTGAGTGTGCGGCCTCCGTGGCGGGGTCCATCCACCCGTCCTCGGATGGCATGATCTGCTCTGGATTTAAAGCCGGGGCAGCTGCAGGTCTAATCTCCCAAACACCGCCCGATGGCAGATCTAAGTCATGCTCATCGCGACCGTAGGGCGGACCTGTCATGGGCTCGAATCCGTCGAAGATCAAGTCTCCGTGGATGTCGGAAATGTAGTTCAGGCTCCCAAACCTGACCTAATGGCCAGGGGCGTGGCTATCGATCTACCCCAGATGGCCAAGCGAGTTGGCCCGCAGTGCGAAGCCGCCGAATACGAAGATCTGTCCGGGGAGGAAAACCTCACCCTGGACCGCATCATTGTAGATGATCGAAGGGGCCATCAAGCCTTGTGGTGATGACACAGTGGAACTCTCAATGAAAGCACCAATGTCGGTGTCAAAACCGGCGGATCACGGGTAGGGGGTCCCGAACTGTGCGTCTAAGGCTAATGGTAACAGGAGGTGGGGGGGGGACAATGTTTACCCAGGTTCGGGCCCTCTCTATGGAGGTAATACCCTACTTCCTGCTTGATTGATCTTGATGATATGAGTATTACAAGAGTTGATCTATCACCAGATCGTAGAGGCTAAACCCTAGAAGCTAGCCTATGATTCTGATTGTTGTCGTCCTACGAACTAAACCCTCCGGTTTATATAGACACCGGAGGAGGCTAGGGTTACACAGAGTTGGTTACAGAGAAGGGAATCTACATATCCGAATTGCCAAGCTTGCCTTCCACGCAAAGGAGAGTCCCACCCGGACACGGGACGAAGTCTTCAATCTTCTATCTTCATAGTCCAACAGTCTGGCATAAGCATATAGTCCGGCTGTCCGAGGACCACCTAATACAGGACTCCCTCACCGAGGTTTCCACTACGGCCCCGAATGATGTGTGCAGGGTTCCCGAGGCACCAAACAGGCGTCGCGGTACACCGTGCCACATACCTGCAGCATCATAGCCCACCCTTAGGGTCATCACTGTGCACGGCCTCTAGTATACTACAAACACTAGAAACTACTTGCAACTCCTGGACATAGGACAGGGGGGGTTAATAAGTCGAGAGAGCTTGGAGTGCCCGGAGCCCAATGTGTGGTAGTAACTTTCTTGGATCACAAACACATACTCAGTTCCTGAGGATGGTTTCAATGATACAACCCACCATGTACTCCTACATGGCCTCTCACCGCTTTACCAAATCGTGTTCACACACTTAGCTCTCAACAGTAGGATGATACGTCTCCAACGTATCTATAATTTTTGATTGTTCCATGCTATTATATTACCCGTTTTGGATGTTTATGGGCTTTACTTTACACTTTTATATCATTTTTGGGACTAACCTACTAACCGGAGGCCCAGCCCGAATTGCCGTTTTTTCGCCTAGTTTAGTGTTTCGAAGAAAAGGAATATCAAACAGAGTACAAACGGAATGAAACCTTCGGGAGTGATCTTTTTGGAACAAACGCAATCTAGGAGACTTGGAGTGGACGTCAAGCAGCGAACGAGGCGGCCACGAGGGTGCCCGGTGCGCCCTAAGGGGGTGGGTGCCCCCACCCTCATGGCTCAACCGACATACTTCTTCCTCCTATATATATCCACGTACCCCGAAAACATGAAGGAGCACCATGAAAAACTATTTCCACCACCGCAACCTTCTGTATCCGCGGGATCCCATCTTGGAGCCTTCACCGGCGCTCCGTCGGAGGGGGAATCGACCATGGATGGCCTCTACATCATCTCCAAGGCCACTCCGATAAGTTGTGAGTAGTTTACCACAGACCTTCGGGTCCATATTATTATCTAGATGGCTTCTTCTCTCTCTTTGAGTCTCAATACCAAGTTCTCCTCGATCTTCTTGGAGATCTATTCGATGTAACTCTTTTGCAGTGTGTTTGTCAAGATCCAATTAATTGTGGGTTTATGATCAAGTTTATCTATGAGAAATAATTGAATCTTCTCGAAATTCTTTTATGTGTGATTGGTTATCTTTGCAAGTCTCTTCGAATTATCAGGTTGGTTTGGCCTACTAGATTGATCTTTCTTGCAATAGGAGAAGTGCTTAGCTTTGGGTTCAATCTTGCGGTGTCCTTTCCCAGTGACAGTAGGGGTAGCAAGGCACGTATTGTATTGTTGCCATCGAGCATAAAAATATGTGGTTTATGTCATATTGCATGAGTTTATCCCTCTACATCATGTCATATTTCTTAATGCGTTACTCTGTTCTTCATGAACTTAATACTCTAGATGTAGGCAGGAGTCGATCGATGTGTGGAGTAATAGTAGTAGATGCAGAATCAGTTCGATCTACTTGTTGCGTACGTGATGCCTATATACATGATCATGCCTAGATAATGTCATAACTATGCACTTTTCTATCAATTGCTCGACAGTAATTTGTTCACCCATCGTAATACTTATGCTATCTTGAGAGAAGCCACTAGTGAAACCTATGGCCCCCGGGTCTATCTTTTATCATATAAGTTTCCCATCTACTTTTATTTGCATCTTTTATTTTCCAATCTATATCATAAAAATACCAAAAATATTTATCTTATCTTATTATCTCTATCAGATCTCACTTTCACAAGTTACCGTGAAGGGATTGACAACCCCTTTACCACGTTGGTTGCGAGGTTCTTGTTTGTTTGTGTAGGTGCGTGGACTTTTGAGGAGCCTCCTACTGGATTGATACCTTGTTCTAAAAAACTGAGGGAAATACTTACGCTACTTTGCTGCATCACCCTTTCCTCTTCAAGGGAAAACCAACGCAGTGGTCAAGAGGTAGCAAGAAGGATTTCTGGCGCCGTTGCCGGGGAGGTCTTCGCTCAAATCAAGACATACCAAGTACCCATCACAAACTCATCTCCCTCGCATTACATTATTTGCCATTTGCCTCTCGTTTTCCTCTCCCCCACTTCACCCTTGCCGTTTTATTTGCCCTCTCTTTCCTGTTCTCCTATCTTTTTCGCTTGCCTTTCGTGTGCTTGTGTGTTGGATTGCTTGTCATGATGGCGCAAGATAATACCAAATTGTGTGGCTTTTCCAATACCAACAATAATGATTTCCTTAGCACTCTGATTGCTCCTCTTAATGATGTTGAATCTTGTGAAATCAATGCTGCTTTGTTGAATCTTGTTTTGAAAGATCAATTCTCCGGCCTTCCTAGTGAAGATGCCGCTACTCATCTAAACAACTTTGTTGATTTGTGTGATATGCAAAAGAAGAAAGATACGGATAATGATATTGTTAAATTGAAGTTGTTTCCGTTTTCACTTAGAGATCGTGCTAAAACTTGGTTTTCGTATTTGCCTAAAAATAGTATTAATCTTGGAATAAGTGCAAAGATGCTTTTATCTCTAAGTATTTTCCTCCCGCTAAGATTATCTCTCTTAGAAACGATATTATGAATTTTAAACAACTTGATCATGAGCATGTTGCCCAATATTGGGAAAGAATGAAACTAATGATTCGCAATTGCCCTACACATGGTTTAAATTTATGGATGATCATACAAATTTTTTATGATGGATTGAATTTTGCTTCTAGAAATCTTTTAGATTCGGCCGCGGGAGGCACTTTTATGGAAATCACTTTAGGAGAAGCTACTAAACTCCTAGATAATATTATGGTTAATTATTCTCAATGGCACACTGAAAGATCTACTAGTAAAAAAGTTCATGCGATAGAAGAGATTAATGTTTTGAGTGGAAAGATGGATGAACTTATGAAATTGTTTGCTACTAAGAGTGCTCCTATTGATCCTAATGATATTCCTTTGTCTACTTTGATTGAGAATAACAATGAATCTATGGATGTGAATTTTGTTGGTAGGAATAATTTTGGTAACAACGCGTATAGAGGAAACTTTAATCCTAGGCCATTTCCTAGTAATTCCTCTAATAATTATGGTAATTCCTACAAAAATTCTAATAGAAATTTTACTAAGATGCCCTCTGATTTTGAGAATAGTGTTAAAGAATTTATGATCTCTCAAAAGAATTTCAATGCTTTGCTTGAAGAAAAATTGCTTGAAGTTGATGAATTGGCTAGGAATGTCGATAGACTTTCGCTTGATGTTGATTCTTTGAAACTTAGATCTATTCCACCTAAGCATGATATAAATGAGTCTCTCAAAGCCATGAGAATTTCCATTGATGAGTGCAAATAAAGAACCACTAGGATGCGTGCTAAGAAAGATTGCTTTATAAAAGCGTGTTCTTCTAGTTTCCATGAAAATAATGATGAAGATCTAAAAGTTATGGATGTGTCTCCTATTAAATCTTTGTTTTGCAATATGAATCTTGATAATGATGAGACTGGAGATGAGTCAACTTTACTTAAAAGGCGTCCCAATGATTCGGAGTTTTTAGATCTTGATGCTAAATTTGGTAAAAGTGGGATTGGAGAGGTCAAAACTTTATATAGCATTGAACCCACTATTATGGATTTCAAGGAATTTAATTATGATAATTGTTCTTTAATAGAGTGTATTTCCTTGTTGTAATCCGCATTGAATTCTCCTCATGCTTATAGTCAAAATAAAGCTTTTACCAAACATAATGCTGATGCCTTGATGCAATCTCATCCATGCACCGCGTGCATCCGCAATATCCATGGCACACCTGGCCTGCGACATATCCGTAACTGAGATAGTCATGCGTCATCGTGATCAGCGCGACTCTCATGTAGAAATACTCACCTTTGCTGGCGTCCCATGTCTTGGACGGTGTTTTCCATAACGTGTCTAACTCCTCTTGAAGTAGCCCCAGATACAAATTAATATTATTTCCTGGTTGTTTCGGCCCTTGAATCAGCATGCTCATGTGAATGTACTTCGACTTCATGCACAACCAGGGGGAGGTTGTACATCCATACAAACACGGGCCATGTGCTATGGTTCATGTTCTAGTTGCCAAACGGATTCATGTCATCGGTACACGCGCCGAGCATGATGTTCCTTGCATCACATTCGAAATATCGATGGAAGTTGTTCAATGCTCTCCACTGGCTTCCATCCTTGACGTGTCTTAGCTTTGGATCATCTCCATCGTTGGGCTTCTTCCCCTCCATGTGCCAGCGCATTTGAAAGTGCTAGTTATCGACTAGAGGGGGGGTGAATAGGCGATTTTTATCAAAGTCTTCAAGACGTGGAAGTTTCGAAGACAAACAATAGAAATGACCTAATTGATATGCAGCGGAAGATAAACTACAACAAGCAAACCATGGTCAAGTATGCAATAATGTGAAAGTACAAAGACTAATAGCAGCTTGGTAGTAAGGATCAGGATGGAAGATATTATGAAGCCAATCAACGATAGAAGTCAAGCAATGAAGTCAAACAGGTATGACAAATAGGCAATGACTTCACGAAGACAAACTTAAGGTAAAGGGAGTTAGAGGATAGAACCAGTCACTTGTTGAAGACACAGGATTTGTTGGACCAGTTCCAGTTGCTGTGACAACTGTACGTCTGGTTAGGGAGGCTGAGATTCAACTCAGAAGACCGCGTCTTCACCTTATTCCCCTTGAGCTAAGGACACACAGTCCTCGCCCAATCACTCTGGTAAGTCTTCAAGGTAGACTTCCGAACCTTCACAGACTTCGTTCACCGGCGATCCACAATGACTCTTGGATGCTCAGAACGCGACGCCTAACCGGCTGGAGGATACACAGTCCTCAAGTGTAATAAGTCTTCAGGTCACTCAGACAGAAAGACTTCAGTGATGCCTAACACTCTTTGGCTCTGGGTGTTTGGGCTTTGTCCTCGCAAGGATTTCTCTCTCTCAAAGGCTTCGAGGTGGGTTGCTCTCAAACGACAAAAGCCGTAAACTAACTCTGAGCAGCCACCAATTTATGGTGTAGGGGGTGGGCTATTTATAGCCACAAGGCAACCCGACCTGATATGTCCGAAATGACCCTGGGTCACTAAGGAACTGACACGTGTTCCAACGGTCAGATTTCAAACACACACGGCAACTTTACTTGGGCTACAAGCAAAGCTGACTCATCCAGCTCTGGATAAGATTTGCTCTCATTGTCTTCGCTCGAAGACATAGGATTTGGGTTGAGCATCACTTCAGTCATTCTGACTTTGTTCACTTGGACCCCACTTAACAGTACGGTGGTTCCTATGACTCAACAAAGAAGAAAAGGAAACAACGAAACAACACAGTCTTCGCGCTCCATAGTCTTCACTCATTGTCTTCTCATGTCATAGTCTTCAATATGAATATCTTCACATACCACCATTGTCGTCAATGTCTTCATACATTTTTAGGGGTCATCTCCGGTAGGTAAACCGAATCAATGAGGGACACTACCTGCGTTATCCTGCAATTCTCACAAACGCATTAGTCCCTCAACCAACTTTGTCGTCAATACTCCAAAACCAACTAGGGGTGGGACTAGATGCACTTACAATATCCCCCTTTTTGGTGATTGATGACAAACTGGTTGAAGTTTTCAACGGGGATAAAGTATGTGAAATTGTAAAGGATAGGATATTGTCTTCATAAGTGGCAAGGGCTCCCCCTGAAGATGTGCATATAAGTAATTTGCTTTTGGAATGCAAATGCACATGGCAGGTTGTACTTGTGGAGATCCTCTTCAACTTATGAAGATAATTCATCATGCATGAAATGATATAACTAAGAGAGTGACATGCATAATGAAAAATGGACGTCTGCAGAATGATCTAAGTGCGGAAGTTATCATCGCACATGGAAAAGCAAATAAGTAGCAGACGACCATCGAGTTTAAGTGTTACAACTCAACGAACGAAATGCATCAAAAGCAAGAGTTGTAATCACTAGGCAAAATATAAAGCAACCGCCCATATGAACCCGCTTGAAGACTATCAAACTCATATGCTTCTCCCCCTTTTGTCAGTAATGACCAAAAAGGTTTGAAGACATAGAGCATCTACTCGTCCTCATGAGGAGTAGATGAAGCAGCAGGGTTGTCGTTGTTGGTTGGCAGCGCAAACGAACTTGGTGCAGTGTCGATGCGTGTAGAAGTAGGGGGCGGTGAAGTGGCATCGTCTTTATCATCGATCACTTTGGCATTCACAGTTGCCGCGAAGGAAGAATAGTCAGAGTCTTCAAGAGATGGAGTTCGACGTAGGACAGCATTCCATGGAGGAGTGGAGTCAAACTTGAATCTTTCAGTGAAGCCATCGTCTTGAAGATCTGCTTCAGCACTGAGCAATGTCAAACTCTTCCATGATCGCTGACAGGTCTCGTGAGTGACAAAGGCATTCTTGGTGGCAAGATTTCGAATGCGATTGACGTCCACCAAGAGGCTTTGCATCTGTCGCTTGAGCCAAAAGTGATGCTTGTCTTGTTTCTGATGCAGTGCCACAAGAAGTTCTCGGTCATTTAGGACGCGAGAGCGCTTCTTAGGCCTTTGGGCAATTGTGCTCTCAGTAGCTTCAGTTGGCGCACGATGAGGCAGACGAGTGTTCCCAGCCATTGGATAGACACGAGTTACTGCTTGGACTCCTTCCATGGGCTGAGTGAAGCTTTGGTGTTCAGCATTTTGAAGACAAAGAGGCTTCTTAGCAGGCTCAGGGTATATGGCTTCAACTGACATATCAACCTCTGGTAGAAAGATCAGATGATTGCGAGCAGAGGGTTGATAGTTGATAGCAGAGTGTAGCTTGATGAGGCGCATGACCCATGGAGCATAGAATTTCAGGCCAAAAAGGTCAGATCCAGACGCAGCCAGTTGCCGGAGGAAGAATTCTTGTGCATTGAAGTTGATGCCATTGAGGATGTAAAAGACCAATGTCTTCATGGCTCCTTCAAGTTTTGCAGCTGATGAATGCCCTTTGATAGGCCATAGAGTCCGCCTGATGATGTGATATATTGTGCGCGGCAGATACTCAAGGTCATCAACAAAGAACTCCTTTGGGTATTCAGCGTCATGTGGCAAAGGCTTCATCATGCTCAACATCTGGCTCATGTTGGGTTCTGGCTTATGGAAGATGCTCTCCAGTGCATTGCGGTGGAGTTGACAATCAGGTTCGTACAGCTCTCCGGGAGTGGATAACCCTGTAAGCTCAATGATGTCAAGAGCTTTGGCTTCATGATGAACATTTCCTGTCATCCACTCGAGAACCCATGTCTTTGTATCCCTGTTGTAGCCGCGAATGTGGAGGGTAGCATAGAATTGAAGCAAAAGTTCCTCATTCCAATGTTCTTTGTCTGTCACAAAGCTGAGCAGACCTGCATCACGAAAGCAGTCAAGTGCTTCTTCTAAGCATGGCAGTCCAGCAATCGCTTCAGTGTCGAGGCGCATATGAGGGAAAATGTGCCCTTGATCATACAGAACGCAGGAGTAATAGCTTCGCTGCTGATGGCTCCAGAAACGATCAGATGATATTCTTGGCCTTGAGTAGGGGTTCTTTGCGCTGTCAAAGAAGGTGTTGTGGCTTTTGAAGCCATTTGCATTGAAGGACCCTATAGAGGTGGCAGTACCTGGGAACCTTGGCAGTCTTGGCTTTGGTTTCTGGACCTGAGGCCTATGCTCAATATGATAATCAAACTGAGGACCTGAGACATTAGGCGGAGGGACCAGAATGGGCCATCTGACAGTGATTAGCTGGCCATGGTTGTATGCTTGCTCAATTGTATGGGGCCTTTGTGGCGGAATAGGAGCAGTGGCAACAACAGTGGTTTCAGGCTGCACAACAGAAGCTTCAGGAGCAGCTGCAGCATTGGCTTCTGGTATATTGGTTGGTGCAGGCTCCACACTTGCTTCAGCCATGACTATGTCATGGGCTTCATTTGTGTTGGTGGTGGCAGCCTCAAGATTTTCAACCTCCACTTGATGAGCTGGAGGGTATGGCACTGGCACGTTAACTTCAGGAATAGCTTCTTCAGTAATGGGGGGAGTAGGGACACGTGCTTCTTCAGTTTCGTCATCGGCTGATGCAGCCGGATTGTCTTCAGCAGCTTTGGCATCAGACACGGAGACATTCACAGTTGGAGTGGCTTCTGGAAACACTTGACGTGCAACAGATTGGTGGTGCACTACTCCTTCTGGAACGCTCGGAAGAGGGACTTGAGGCCTTGGTACTTTGTGAAGCCTTTGTAACACAGGCGACGCCTTTGGAGATGGAGTTGGCTGGGCCTCATCCTCTTCTTCATGCACAGGTGGTGTGACTTGTTGTTGTTGGGGAGTACTCGGGGAGTCTTGTTGTTGTGGGTGATCAGCCCATGATGCATCCTGAGCAATTGGCGTCAGAGGATGACCAATGCTGATGATTTCGCTGTTCGTGAGAACAGGCGATGATACCAAGTTGTGTTCGATCTGAGGAAGAACTTCATCACCTTCAACATTGTCATGGTGACCAATGTCTTTAGCAGCAATGGGATCAACTGCTGGAATGTCTTCAGCTTCATGAGCCTCTGTGGAAGCAGGCTCATGAACAATCATTCGTAGTTCTTGGTGTGCAGATGCAGGGCGAACCACTGAGATAGGTTCAACAACTAAGGGCTCTGTGGGAGCGGCCCGACTCTTCTTGATTTTGCGCTTCTTCTTGGAGGGAGCAGCATCAGAGGCTTCTGTGTTTTTCCTTTTTCTGGCTTCAGCCTCGGCATCCCTCGTCTTCTTCAGTTCTGAAGCGGTTGACATGACCTTTGGCTTCGAGCCAGTCATGCTGCTTGGGAAGACTATGCGAGGTGCATCCTGCCTTGAAGGTGCATGTTGGACAGTTGATAGCTTCTTCTTCTTTGCAGCCATTCTGGGGTCAATGCCAGGACGACCAAGAGCCTTGCGCTTCTCAGCCTCATTGTAGGCTAGCACACACTTGTTAGCCAGATTCTTCATGCGCTCACGAGAGCCTGAGCTTCTTCGCGCTTCTTGTGAAAAGCTTCTTTGAGCTCGTGCAGCATGATCTTGAAGTTTTTGACATCTTGCACACTGAGCTTGGGCACATGCTTCTTGAACTGAGCTTTCTCATAGTCGATCTTGTGCTTCAGCTCAACGATACGCTTAGCAAGAGCTATCTTAGAAGCAATGGCGCCATTGAAGGAGACGCTGAGGCCAATTGGAAGTTGCAGATCATCAAAGCTGAGATTTGGGGTGTCAAACCACTCATCAATGAAGTTATGGATGATTGCCACATCAAAGAGAGGCAAATTATTAAAGACCTCTGCTTCTTCCTTGCTCTTGATAAGTTGCTCAAGAGCATCATCTGCAAGATCGTCATCGTTGGACAGATCAATGTGCTCTTCGCACAGAATGGCAGCAAGATTTAATGTTTGATCAGTATTCTTGACGATTTTCTTTTTCTTCTCCGTCTTCTTGGAGATACGTGATAGATCTTCAGACTGCACACTGTCTTCAGGAGGTGCAGTGATCAGTGGCTTTGCACGTGAAGCTTTTGGAGGTGCAGCTGATTGTGAAGCCTTAGACTTCTTTAGCTTCTGCGGCTTTGGAGGAGGAGTTGGGGCTTCATCAGTGTCAGCATCATTATCAGAATGATCCACTCTGGTACCTTGGACCAAGATGTAAGTGATGAGGCCATCAAGGTTTGAAAAGGGGCTGATGACATTGGGTTCAGCATCACGTGAGCCGTCAGCACGGGGAGCAGAGGGACCAGGGTTGAAGTCTAATCCCAATGACTTCTTGTTTTCCTTGGCTGATGCCTTTGCGTGCTGGAAGTTGCGCTTGAAGAGATTATCGTCACGACACCAAAGCAATGATGATGGGTCGACATTTTCAGGCTGAGGTCCACGGACCATACAAGGATAGAAATCCTGTGCAATAGCTTCAGCTCTGTTCTTGGGTGGAAGGCCTCGATAGAGAATATCACCCCAAGGACTTTTGATAGCATTCTTTTCAGCGTATTCTTGGGTCACGAACTTGTATTTGAACCATTGTTCAGCCCAATATCGTCGAATCCATTGGATTCGTGTCTTGCGCTGATTATAATCCTCTTCAGGATCTGTCTTGTAAATTTCTGCGAGGTCATCAGGCAAATCTTTTGATGTTCCCCCTCGACGCTGTCTGCCACCCTTCCTTACTGATTTCTCTGCAGCCATGAACTTCAAACTGAATGGCTTCAATACATTCAAAGGCTTCAAAGGATTTCGCTTGCTATGACAGCATTAGAGATGCGAGGGAAGAGGAAGAGGTCATATGCATTCTCAGAAGATTTTGAAGATAAATCAGTTTGAAGACATTGACCTCATGATGCGAAGACATTCACTTATATGTTGAGAGTTGGTTCCAGATTTGTACGAATCCGTGAATAAGTACAAGTGAGGAATCTAACTAGATATGAAGCTTAAGTGAATATACTCGGCAGTATGAGATGCAGACAGAATAGATCTAACATTGTATAGGCAGAAACCAATTTTGGTAAATAGGATGAATCATTGAGGATCAAAAAGATGGTAAAAATAGAGTTATATTTACCACACGAAGAACTGCTAGATGGAATGAATAGGAGACCGAGCAGTTCAATCCACCGTGCCCTAACTTGGCGACGGAGGACACCTACGGCGGCGGCGGAGAGGACGATGTCCGCGGCCGGTGTGAGGACGGCGTCGGAGAAGTCACGGCAGCTAAGCGCTTTGTCGCCGGCGTCGTCGCGAGCTAGCGGTGGCGCTAGGGTTTTGACGAGGTGGAGAGGTGGAAGAAGGTTTTCTTGACCGCAGGGGACATGTATTTATAAGGAAGTGTGCGACATAGCGCAATTACGTAGGTACCCCTGGTTGTTCACATCTGAGGGGCACGTGGGAAGCATGCAACATACTCAGAGTTGTCCCACGTTCCCACGCCCGCCAGGTTTGTCGGATGGTTGTTCCGGCTTCTCCGGATTTCAAACAATAAGGATGAATCATTTAAAAATAGACTTAATGTTTGTCTCTGTGCCTTCTGCTAACAAGGATGCAGAGAAGACATTCGACAGTTTCAATAGAATGCATATGAATTGGACAGATAGAGTTTGAGATAGAAAGCGTGGAGAGATTAGGGTCCGATCACATTCACTTAGTTCAAAAGATTCAACAAGGAAGACATAGCTATAAGTGAATGCTGTAGAGGACAAAATACTAGTATGTATATCAGAAAGCAATCAAATCATGAAGATAAGTTGAAATATGAAGACAAACCAAATGTTAAGACATTGCAACAATAACGCCATGAGTGAAACACTTCAAACCAAGAAATTTGGTGGTGGCGTTACCCACCGTATAGGAAGTATTAGACCCAGACACGACGCACAATTATCGTGGCGCTCCGAAGTCAAATTGCACGTTAATGTATTCACACTCAGAATGTAAGTCTTCATTGTTTGAAGATATACTTTACTTCGTGTGTTGCACATCTAAGTCATCAACATGCATAAGTGTTAGGATGTGTGCCTGATTACATGACATTTGAGGATTCCAAGATATTTAGCTCACACCGTAACTTGCAAAACCTTTTCTCATCCAAGGGCTTTGTGAAGATATCTGCCAGTTGCTCTTCAGTGTTGACGTGAATGATGTCAATATCTTTCTTCATGACATGATCTCTGAGAAAGTGATGACAAATTTCAATGTGCTTTGTCTTCGAGTGATGGACTGGATTGTTGGCAATCTTGATGGCACTTTCGTTGTCGCGGAAGAGAGGTACTTGTTTCAGATTGATGCCATAGTCCTTGAGAGTTTGCTTCATCCACAGAAGCTGATCGCAGTAAGATCCAGCAGCAAAGTATTCAGATTCAGCAGTTGGGAGTGATACACAGTTTTGCTTGTTTGAAGACCAACAGACAAGTGATCGTCCCAGAAAGTGACATGTGCCTGATGTAGACTTGCGATCCACCTTGTCTCCAGCATAATCAGCATCCTAGAATCCAACCAGATCAAATCTTGAGCCCTTTGGATACCATAATCCGAGTGTTGGGGTGTAAGCCAAATATCTAAGAATTCGCTTCACAGCTAAGTGATGCGATTCCTTTGGTGCCGCTTGGAATTGAGCACACATGCAAACACTAAGCATGATATCTGGCCTAGATGCACATAGGTAAAGTAAAGAACCAATCATGGAGCGATATACCTTTTTATCGAACTCTTTACCATTGTCGTCAGGACCAAGATGGTGTTTGGCTGGCATTGGCGTCGTGTAACCTTTGCAATCTTGCATTCCAAACTTCTTCAGACAGTCTTTGAGATACTTTTCTTGAGATATGAAGATGCCATTCCTTTGTTGACGAATTTGAAGACCAAGGAAGAACTTCAGCTCACCCATCATGGACATCTGATATTGCTCTTGCATCATGTATCCAAACTCGTCACTATACATCTGGTTGGTGCAGCCGAAGATAATGTCATCCACATACATTTGGCACACAAATAGTTCACCATCATATGTCTTCGTGAAGAGTGTGGGATCGAGGGATCCAGGTTTGAAGCCTTTGCTCTTCAGGAAGTCTTTGATCGTATCATACCAAGCACGAGGAGCTTGTTTGAGGCCATACAGTGCTTTGTTTAGCTTGTACACCATATCAGGATGTTTTGGATCTTCAAAGCCAGGTGGTTGAGCAACGTGCACTTCTTCTTCAATCTTGTCGTTGAGGAATGCACTCTTCACATCCATTTGATATAGTAAGATGTTGTGGTGGTTAGCATAGGCTAGAAGTATGCGAATAGCTTCAAGCCTAGCCACAGGAGCAAATGTTTCATCGAAGTCAATTCCTTCAACTTGAGTATATACTTGAGCCACAAGACGTGCTTTGTTTCTGACGACTTGACCATGCTCATCTTGCTTGTTTTGATATATCCATTTTGTGCCAATAATGTTATGCTTGCGAGGGTCAGGACGCTTGACAAGTTCCCAAACATTGTTCAGCTTGAATTATTGAAGTTCTTCTTGCATAGCTTGAATCCATTCAGGTTCCATAAAGGCTTCAGAAACTTTCTTGGGTTCTGATATTGACACAAACGAAAAGTGCCCACAGAAATTTGCTAACTATGTTGCTCTTGAGCGAGTAAGTGGACCAGGTGCATTGATGCTATCAATTATCTTCTCAATTTGTACTTTATTTGCAACACGAGGATGAACTGGACGAAGACCTTGCTCTTGTTGATCATTGTCATCATTGGGAGGATTGTCTTCGGTTTGAGCATTGTCTTCAGGTTGGTTTGGTGCAGAAATGATAAGTTCCTCTTTAGGATGTGCTTCAGAAGGCATGATTTCACCAGTTCCCATCAACTTGATAGATTCGCTGGACGGAGCTTCATCTAGTGTACTTGGCAGGAGCTCTCTTTGTGAACCATTGGTTTCATCAAATCGCACGTCCATAGTACGATTTTGTAGTGATAGAGGTTGAAGACTCTGTAAGAGTGCGAGTCCTTTCCATAACCGAGCATGAAGCCTTCGTGAGCTTTAGGTGCAAATTTTGACTTGTGATGGGGATCCTTGATCCAGCACCTTGCACCAAATACTCTGAAGTAGCTGACATTTGGCTTCTTGCCAGTAAGGAGCTCATAGGATGTTTTGCACAGAAGCTTATGGATGTAAACACGGTTGATGATGTGACATGCTGTATCAATAGCTTCAGGCCAGAACTTTCTTGGTGTCTTGTACTCGTCAAGCATTGTTCGAGCCATCTCAGTGAGGGTTCTGTTCTTGCGCTCTACAATGCCATTTTGCTGAGGTGTGTATGGAGCAGAAAACTCATGAGTGATTCCCATTGTATCCAGATAAAGATCAAGCCCGATGTTCTTGAATTCAGTGTCGTTGTCACTTCTGATATGCTTGATCTTGACGCCATAATTGTTCATGGCACGATTGGCGAAGCGTCTGAAGACATCTTGTACTTCAGTCTTGTAGAGAATTATGTGCACCCATGTATATCTTGAGGAGTCATCAACAATGACGAAGCCATAGAGACAAGCTATTGTTGTGAGGGTAGAGTAGTGAGTAGGGCCAAATAAGTCCATGTGTAGCAGCTCGAAGGGTTGAGATGTCGTCATGGTTGTCTTCGAGGGGTGCTTTGCCCTAGTCATCTTTCCAGCTTCGCAGGCACCACACAAATGATCCTTCTTGAACTTGACACCCTCGATGCCTATGACATGCTTCTTCTTGATGAGAGTGTGTAAGTTCCTCATGCCAGCATGCCCCAGCCTCCGATGCCAGAGCCAGCATTCTGAAGCTTTTGCAGGAATACATACGGCAAGCTATGGACCTGCTGAGAAATCTACCATGTATAGATCATCTTTCCGATACCCTTCGAAGACTAGAGACTTGTCAGATTCCATTAGTACAAGGCAACGATATTTTGCAAATAGCACAATCATGTTCAAGTCACAAAGGATTGAGACAGACATTAAGTTGAACCCAAGGGATTCAACAAGCATCACTTTATCCATGTGTTGATCCTTTGAGATTGCAACTCTACCTAGACCCAATACCTTGCTTTTACCAGTGTCAGCAAATGTGATGTGACTCTTGTCTGATGGACGTAAGGTTGAGTCCATGAGAATACTTCGATCACCAGTCATATGATTAGTGCATCCGCTGTCCATAATCCATTCTGAAGCATGAGGTGTCATACCCTATAGTGCAGTTAGGAGGATAGGCTTCACAAAGTATGTTGTGAAGCATAAGCATTTGACGCACACAAGGATTATCACAGCTTAGATCAAGGTTAGAACTCATAGTATGACTGGTAAGCGATTCTCATATGAAATACATAGTAAGACCATTTTATCATGCGTCCTTAATGTGTTTTAGGTCCCCAGCAATAGTATCAGACGCCTTTGATAGCAGGCTGGAGACCTTATTCTGCAAAAGAGAGTTAATTCTTCTTCACCACCCACATCTTCAGGGGTGGCTTAGAAGCAATGAGTCTAAGTGCAGCATCTGAGAACTTTGGCTTTGAAGCCCTAGCAAATAGCCTTGCAGGAGATGAATGATACTCATATGAATAAGCAGAAAAATTCTTAGTTCTATGAACATAGCGGTTTGAGGACACACGCTCATATTCATAAGTCTGAGTATGAATTCCCTGCAAAACATTGGCGTTAGGGTGACTCAGGTGAGTCCTGTACGAAGCCATTGGACCATATGACGCCTTAGGTCTGGGGTTTCTCTTCTTCCCTAGTGGTGTCATCATGACATTCACTGGAAGATTATCAAGACAGGTTTTGGGAACCTAGATCTTCTTCATAGGTGGTCCATTCCTGCAGTTAGTACCAATATACCTGGCAAACACTTCACCATTCTGATTTTTGAACAGTTTATAGTTTGCATCAAAGGATTCATCAATGATAATAGGATTAGCACAGGTAAAGCCAGATAAGGTGGATGGATCCACTGAAGGTTCCTTTGCAGCAACCCATGTGGTTTTGGGATGCTGCTCAGGCTTCCAGTAGGAACCATCATCATTCATTTTCCTCTCGAACCCAACACCCTCTTTCCTAGGGTTTCGGTTCAGAATCTGCTTTTTGAGGACATCGCAAAGTGTCTGATGTCCTTTCAAACTTTTATACATCCCTGTTTCAAGCAATGTCTTCAACCTAGCATTTTCATCAGCAATAGTAGTGGTATCCTCCGTAGATGGGGTAAGTTTCCACATCAGTAGTTGAAGACAAAGCAACAGTAGCAGCAGTGGAGCATTCAGCAACAGAGGGGAGCGTTATCACACTCAATGCATTTTAGACATGGTGGTTCAAATCCATCATGAGCGGAACTGATCTATTGAGCGCGAAGTGACTCATTCTCCTTTTGAAGATCTTCATGAGCCGCTTTCAATTTCTCAAGCTCTTGCTTCCCTTTGAAGATAATCATAGGAGAGCTTTTCATAAGTGGTTGAGAGTGTCTCATGAAGACTTTCAAGTTCTTGGTACTTAGCATGAAGATTTTTTATGTCTTCAACTAAGGACTGTGAACGTGTCATTTCCGCGTCCAACAGGTCATTGCTTTTGTCTAACAGTTTTTGAGTATGTTCCATAGCCTTTTGTTGTTCACTAGCAATTTTAGCAAGTGTTTTGTAGCTGGGTTTGGATTCACAATCAGAGTCATCTTCACTTGATGTTTGAAAGTAAGCATCACGTGATTTTACCTTGGCACCACGTGCCATGAAGCAGTAGGTGGGAGCAGGATCGTCCATGTCATCAGCTTCAGCGTTGGTGTGGAAGTCATTGTCTTCAGTGTTGAAGATGGACTTGGCAACATAGGCTGTGGCTAGAGCCAAACATGCAACGCGAGGGTCGGACTCTTCTTCAGACTCCACCTCCGCCTCCTCAGAAGCAGACTCCTCCTCTGAATCCATTTCCTTGCCAACAAAAGCACGAGCCTTGCCGGATGAGCTCTTCTTATGTGATGAAGACCTTGATGAGGACTTGGAAGAAGACTTTGAAGGTTTCTTCTTCTTCTTGTCATCAGAATCATATTCCTTGCTCTTCTTCTTCTTCTTCTCATTGTCCCACTGTGGACACTCAAAGATATAGTGTCCAGGTTTCTTGCACTTGTGACATGTTCTCTTCTTGTTGTCATGAGTGGAAGCTTCAACATTTCTTGAGCTAGATTGTGAAGACTTTCTGAAGCCCTTCTTCTTGGTGAACTTCTGGAACTTCTTCACAAGCATAGCAAGTTCCTTTCCAATGTCTTCAGGATCATCAGAACCGCAGTCAGATTCTTCTTCAGACGAGGAAACAACTTTTGCCTTCAAAGCGCAAGTTCAGCCATAATTGGGACCATAGATATCTATTTTCTCAGAAAGCTGGAACTCATGTGTGTTGAGCCTCTCAAGTATATCAGACGGATCGAGTGTCTTGAAGTCAGGGCGTTCTTGTATCATGAGGGCAAGGGTGTCAAAGGAGCTGTCAAGTGATCTCAGTAGTGTCTTGACGATTTCTTGCTTGGTAATCTCAGTGGCGCCAAGAGCCTGAAGCTCATTTGTGATGTCGGTGAGGCGATCAAACGTGAGCTGGACATTTTCATTGTCGTTTCTCTTGAAGCGGTTGAAGAGGTTGCGAAGAACACTGATCCTTTGATCTCTCTGAGTTGAGATGCCTTCGTTGACCTTGGATAGCCAGTCCCAGACTAGCTTTGACGTTTCCAGAGCACTCACACGGCCATACTGTCCTTTGGTCAGATGACCACAGATGATGTTCTTTGCAGTAGAGTCCAGTTGAATGAACTTCTTGACTTCAGTAGGGGTGACACCTTCACCAGTTTTGGGAACGCTGTTCTTGACGACATACCAGAGGTCGACATCAATGGCTTCAAGATGCATGCGCGTCTTATTCTTCCAGTAGGGATATTCAGTTCCATCGAACACGGGACAAGCAGCGGAGACTTTGATAATCCCTGCAGTCGACATAGCTAAACTCCAGGTGGTTAAACCGAATCACACAAAACAAGGGAGTACCTTGCTCTGATACCAATTGAAAGTGCTAGTTATCGACTAGAGGGGGGGTGAATAGGCGATTTTTATCAAAGTCTTCAAGACGTGGAAGTTTTGAAGACAAACAATAGAAATGACCTAATTGATATGCAGCGGAAGATAAACTACAACAAGCAAACCATAGTCAAGTATGCAATAATGTGAAAGTATAAAGACTAATAGCAGCTTGGTAGTAAGGATCAGGATGGAAGATAGTATGAAGCCAATCAACGATAGTAGTCAAGCAATGAAGTCAAACAGGGATGAAAAATAGGCAATGACTTCACGAAGACAAACTTAAGGTAAAGGGAGTTAGAGGATAGAACCAGTCACTTGTTGAGGACACATGATTTGTTGGATCAGTTCCAGTTGTTGTGACAACTGTCCGTCTGGTTAGGGAGGCTGAGATTCAACTCGGAAGACCGCGTCTTCACCTTATTCCCCTTGAGCTAAGGACACACAGTCCTCGCCCAATCACTCTGGTAAGTCTTCAAGGTAGACTTCCGAACCTTCACAGACTTCGTTCACCGGCGATCCACAAAGACTCTTGGATGCTCAGAACGCAACGCCTAACCGGCTGGAGGATACACAGTCCTCAAGTGTAATAAGTCTTCAGGTCACTCAAACAGAAAGACTTCAGTGATGCCTAACACTCTTTGGCTCTGGGTGTTTGGGCTTTGCCCTCGCGAGAATTTCTCTCTATCAAAGGCTTCGAGGTGGGTTGCTCTCAAAACGACAAAAGCCGTAAACTAACTTTGAGCAGCCACCAATTTATGGTGTAGGGGGTGGGCCATTTATAGCCACAAGGCAACCCGACCTGATATGTCCGAAATGACCCTGGGTCACTAAGGAACTGAAACGTGTTCCAACGGTTAGATTTCAAACACACACGGCAACTTTACTTGGGCTACAAGCAAAGCTGACTCATCCAGCTCTGGATAAGATTTGCTCTCATTGTCTTCGCTCGAAGACATAGGATTTGGGTTGAACATCACTTCAGTCATTCTGACTTTGTTCACTTGGACCCCACTTAACAGTACGGTGGTTCCTATGACTCAACAAAGTAGAAAAGGAAACAACGAAACAACACAGTCTTCGCGCTCCATAGTCTTCACTCATTGTCTTCTCATGTCATAGTCTTCAATATGAATATCTCCACATACCACCATTGTCGTCAATGTCTTCATACATTTTTAGGGGTCATCTCCGGTAGGTAAACCGAATCAATGAGGGACACTACCTGCGTTATCCTACAATTCTTACAAACGCATTAGTCCCTCAACCAACTTTGTCGTCAATACTCCAAAACCAACTAGGGTGGCACTAGATGCACATACAGCATTAGATTTGCTTCGTTGGGATCTACAAAATAGTGCTGGAGACAGGGAGTAATCGGTAAGTACCATACAACTTTCTGGGAAATTTCTTCCCAGTCTTCTTGTATCCAGAAGCATTGGACACCGGACAGCTTGTATTTTCCGCGTGCTCCTTCTGATAAATTATGCAATCGTTGATGCATGCATGGTATCTCACGTGCGGCAGATCAAGAGGGCACACGATCTTCTTAACCTCATCAACACTAGTAGGACATAGATTCCCCACGGGAAGAACATCCTTTAGGTACTTGAGATGCTCATCGAGGCTAGTGTCGGTCCATTTGTTTTTAGCCTTCGTCTTCAGGAGTTGGAGTGTGAAACTCAAGAGGGTCACCTAAGGATTGCAACCATCATACAATGGAGTGTTCGAGTCTACCACCAGTTGCTCCAGCTTAGCCTCCTCTCTAGAAGCAGCTCTCTCAGTACTCGTCTCCTTGCGAAGCAGTGCTTGAACATGCGGGTCCCGCACGATTGAACTTAGTACCGACGAACTCTGCTGCGTGGAGTCCACTTATCTCCGCTGCCATGTCCGGCCCCTTCTCCTCCGCCATGTACGACCCCTTATCCGCCGCCATGTCCGGCCTCTTCCCCGCCGCCATTATCGATCATCTCTTCATCTTGTCCCGTGCCGTCATTGCCTGCCCCGTGCGCATCCTCAACATCGTCATCCTCATCTTCAATTATCCATCGAGTGTAGCCATCCATGAAACCAGTCATGAGGAGGTGCGCTTCGACACGACCATCGTCATAGGGGTCGAGCCAAACTATTCCTTTGCATTTTCGACACGGACATAAAACCTCTGTCCGGTTATTTTCTTTTATGTCCCGCACTGCCGACCGCAACCACCTGTCCACCATCGTTCCACTAAACATCATGAACATCTGCATGGTAATAATAAACAAATTTATTATAAAAATGCGTGCATGCATCAAAGTCATACAAAAATTCGGCATGACCTTCCTAAAAATAGGATATATAGATCTAGAGTTTGCCCGAAATTTGCCGAAACATAAATAAATGAACATTTCGGCAAAACATAGGCAACTCAAAAGCATAATTTGGCGTCAACTCATGCCACACACACAATTTCCATCATGTCGCCCAATTATCATATCACACACATACACATATTTCCATTTTGCAAAAGCATGAAATTTTAATCACCTCTATCTCGAGATCGAGCACACGGTGGAGATGATGATGTAGGGAGATCAGAAGTGCACAAAGCTCTTCTTGATAAATATAGATCTAGTTAGGGGGCAAATAGGTCACTTAACTAAATGCTACATCTACCTAGCTAGCTAATTTGGGAGGAGACAACTTCAACTAGTGGAGGGGGGAGGAAAAAGAGAAAGGAGATGCATTAATGGAGGTGGTGTAGTTAGCTAGGAGTAATGAAGAAAGAGAAAGGTAGGTAGAAGAGGGAGAGTAATGGGGGGAGAAGTATTGGCGAAGAAGAAGAGTGAGAGAGGGAGGATGTGGGAGGTAGGGGAAATGGAGGAGAGGAGATGGGGGAGGGGAGGACATGTGGGAAAAGGTGGTGGGGTGCTGCGTCTTAGCAGTAGCGCGGGAGGAAAAATGCGCTACTGATAAGAGCGTAGTAGCAGCGCGCTTTTCTCACACGCGCTACTGCTAAACGGGGCCAACCGTGTAGCCAATTTCAAAATTAGCAGCAACGACATGAGTAAAAAGCGCGCTACTACTATTGCATTAGCAGTAGCGCACATTGTGACACCGCGCTGCAGCTAAACTTAGGTTGGTGGTTACTGTCGGTCGATTTTTGTAGCAGCGCGGTTTAGACCTCACGCGCTACTGCTAAATTTGCATCAGTAGCGAGTTTTCCCTACCCGTGCTACTACTAATCGCTTCTTTTTGTGCCTCGCTGCTGCTAAGATTCTATGTATAAGGATTTCCCTAGTAGTGAATATACATGGTGGTCGCACGATGACCCCTAGGCAAGGGGCGTGTGGTAGGGCCCACACACTAGTGAGGGGCTAGGCGACAAGCGGAAGGAATGAGGTGGTTCCAAAATTAAGTGTTTCAATTTAGGGAATCTTGCGCATTGGCCCCTTGAAAGAAGGGGTATTTCTAGTATTGCCCTTAAAATTGAATGCATGGACCATTGACTTTCTCTCTTTGGTACCAAGCATTTTTATTCCTCAATATTGTATGACACCCTGCCCCATAAAATAGTAAGCACATGATATACACTCGTCAAAATGCTACCCGATGCTACCATTCGTAATCAAGATAAACCAGACAAAAGCACTGTATGTTTAATGAATACACCTCATGACTCCCCAGGGATTGGATTCACACTACCATACTAAATCTTTTTGCCATTAGTGTTCAGATTAGCGTTTCATATCCTCCTTCCTCCTAACCTCCTCGTGGCTCGAACTCCATGATCATGGGTACCTGCATGGTCGAAGAATTATATAGTGTTAAAAAATCTTCATGTAGTTGAAAAAAAATATTTGTACCGTTAAAGAAAAATGTACTTGACACTTAGAAAATATATTCAAGATATTCAAAAAGTGTGTTCATGACATTTTATACTGAATGAAACCACAAAATGTAAGAGTGTAAACCATGTGAAATAGGAATCATCTATTGCAGACAGGCTTATTATCTGGTTTGGTGCAACCAATAGCCAAGGGGGAGCCCGGTTCACACTTCGCGATGGACCTAGTATAGTTCACCATAGTATGCTCACATGTGTGTATGGACATCACACCCCGGACACAACTAGGGGGTCTGGTCCCAGCTCCACTCCGGGCTATGATCTAACCATATATTGAAAGCTTTAACAACATAAGAAAATATTTAACCTCCTTAAAAAATAGGTATATGCGATTTCAAACTATTATCCCTACTCATAAATGAGAAAATGTGATACTACAATAGACAAGGATGGAAACTATAATCCTAATAGACGGAAATAAATCAGATCTAGTGATGTGGCGTCGATACCTTTGGAGAGGAACCTCTTAACGATGGCGAATTGCTTGATCTTGACGAGCTCATCGTCATCGTCCTCCTTTGAAATCCTAGCACGTGCGAGATCCAAGTTACAGTCCCTGGAGCCAACCTCAAACTCTTCGAAGTCTACATCTTCGTAATCCATATCAAACCCGACCCCAAGCATGTCAAGCGATGCAAAGCGCCGACCTCCGCCACCGCCTCGCCGGGCCTTCTTCTTCTTGGCCTCAGCTTTAGCTTCATCACCCTGCGTGTCACCGCGGGCATGTTGAGATCCCGCCACCGCACATGGCCACTAGTACCTCGTTGTAGTCACTCGCGGGAGGGAGCCTCGCCTAAATTCGTAAATGGGTAGAGTTTTATTGAAACATGAGACTGAATGTGTAGGTTGGCACATGGTGGCAAGGATAGTCCCAGATATACATGGTGGTCTTACGGCGACCCCTAGGCAAGGGGGCGTGTGGTAAGGCCCACACACTAGTGAGGGGCTAGGCGACAAGCGGAAGGAATGAGGTGGTTCCAAAATTAAGTGTTTCAATTCAGGGAATCTTGTGCATTGGCCCCTTGAAAGAAGGGGTATTTCTAGTATTGCCCTTGAAATTGAATGCATGGACCATTGACTTTCTCTCTTTGGTACCAAGCATTTTTCTTCCTCAAGATTGTACGACACCCCTGCCCTAGAAAAAAGTAAGCAGATGATATACACTCGTCAAAATGCTACCCTATGCTACCATTCGTAATCAAGAAAAATCAGACAAAAGCACTGTATGTTTAATGAATACACCTCATGTCTCCCCAAGGATTGGATTCACACTACAATACTAAATCTTTTTGCCATTAGTGTTCAGATTAGCGATTCATCTCCTCCTTCCTCCTAACCTCCTCGTGGCTCAAACTCCAAGATCATAGGTACCTGCATTGTCGAAGAATTATGTAGTGTTAAAAAATCTTCACGTCATTGAAAAAAAATTATTTGTACCATTAAAGAAAAATGTACTTGACACTTAGAAATATATTCATGATTTTCAAAAAGTGTGTTCATGACATTTTAAAATGAATGAAACCACAAAATGTAAGAGTGTAAACCATGTGAAATAGGAATCATCTATTGCAGACATTCTTATTATCTGGTTTGGTGCTACCTATTGCCAAGGGGGAGCTGTAAGTGCATCTAGTGCCACCACTAGTTGGTTTTGGAGTATTGACAACAAACTTGGTTGAGGGACTAATGTGTTTGTGAGAATTGCAGGATAACACAGGTAGTAGTCCCACATTGATTCGGTTTACCTACCAGAGATGACCCCTAAAAATGTCTGAAGACATTGAAGACAATGGTGGTCTGTGAAGACATTCACATTGAAGACTATGACAGGAGACGACATCGCGTGAAGACTAAGGAGTGCGAAGACATAGTTGTTTCGTAGTTTCCTTTTTCTTCTTTGTTGAGTCATAGGAACCATCGTACTATTAAGTGGGGTCCAAGTGAACAAAGTCAGAGTGACCGATGTGATGCTCAACCAAATCCTATGTCTTCGAGCAAAGACAATGAGAGCAAATCTTATCCAGAGCTGGATGAGTCAGCTTTACTTGTAGCCCAAGTCAAGATGCCGGGTGTGTTCGAAATCTGACCGTTGGACACGTGTCAGTTCCTTAGTGACCCAGGGTCATTTTGGACAAATCAGGCCGGGTTGCCTCCTGGCTATAAATAGCCCACCCCCTACACCATAAATTGGTGGCTGCTTAGAGTTAGTGCACGGCTTTTGTCATTTGAGAGCAACCCACCTCCAAACCCTTTGAGAGAGAATCCTTGCAAGGACAAAGCCCAAAACACCCAGAGCCAACGAGTGTTAGGCATCACTGAAGTCTTTCTGTCCACGTGATCTGAAGAGTTATTACACTTGAGGACTGTGAATCCTCCAGCCGGTTAGGCGTCGTGTTCTGAGCATCCAAGAGTCATCGTGGATTGCCGGTGAACGAAGTCTGTGAAGGTTTGGAAGTCTCCCTTGAAGACTTACCAGAGTGATTGGGCAAGGACTAAGTGTCCTTAGCTCAAGGGGAATAAGGTGAAGACGCGGTCTTCTGAGTTAAATCTCAGGCTCCCTAACTAGACGTACAGTTGTCACAACAACTGGAACTGGTCCAAAAAGAACCTTGTCCTCTCTGAGCAACTAGTTCTATCCTACCTCTCTTACCTTACTTACAGTTTGTCTTCGCGAAGTATTTGCCTACTTACCTTATCTGTTTGTCTTCACTATGTGAAGACTGTTGTCTTTTTGGCTTCATACTATCTTCCATCCTGATCCAATATACCTAGCTTCTTATAGTCTTCGTGCTTTCACTTCATTGCTTACATGACTATGGCTTGTCTGGTGTAGTCTACCTTCCGCAGCATATCAATAGGTTCATTTCTATCGTTTGTCTTCGAAACATCCGTGTTTTGAAGACTTTCATAAAAATCGCCTATTCACCCACCCCTCTTGTTGAATACTAGTACTTCCAATTGGTATCATAGCAAGGTGCTCCCTTGTTCTATGTGATTCGATTTAACCACCTGGAGTTTAGCTATGTCGACTACAGGGATAATCAAAGTCTCCGCTGCGTGCCCTGTCTTTGATGGCACTGATTACCCCTACTGGAAGAATAATATGCGCATGCATCTTGAACCCATTGATGTCGATGTCTGGTATGTCGTCAAGAATGGCGTTCCCAAGACTGGTGAAGGTGTCACTCCTACTAATGTCAAGAAGTTCGTGCAACTGGACTCAACTGCCAAGAACATCATCTGTCGTCATCTGAACAAGGGGTAGTATGGTCATGTGAGTGCTCTGGAAACTTCAAAGCTGGTATGGGACTGGCTCTCCAAGGTCAATGAAGGCGTCTCGACACAGAGAGATTCAAGGATCAATGTTCTTCGCAATCTCTTCAACCGCTTCAAGAAAAATGACAATGAGAATTTCGAGCTCACATTTGATCGCCTCACTGACATCACCAATGAGCTTCATGCACTCGGCACCACTGAAATCACCAAGCATGAAATCGTCAAGACACTACTAAGATCTCTCATCAGCTCATTTGACACCCTGGCCCTGATGATTCAAGAGCGCCCTGACTTCAAGACTCTCAATCCGTCTGACATACTTGAGAGGCTCAACACACATGAGTTCCAGCTATCTGAGAAAATAGATATCTATGGTCCCAACTATGGCCGTACTCGCGCTTTGAAGGCAAAGGTCATCTCCTCGTCTGAAGAAGAATCTGACTGCAGTTCTGGTGCTCCTGAAGACATTGGAAAGGAGCTTGCTATGCTCGTAAAGAAGTTCCATAAGTTCACCAAGAAGAAAGACTCCAGAAAGTCTTCAAGATCCAGCTCAAGGAATGATGAAGCTTCCTCTCGTGATCACAAGAAGAGAACCTGTCACAAGTGCAAGAAACCTGGCACTACATCTCTGAGTGTCCACAGTGGGACAACAAGACAAAGAAGAAGAAGAATAGCAAGGACTATGATTCTGATGACAAGAAGAAGAAGAAATCCTCAAAGTCTTCTTCCAAGTCTTCGTCGAAGTCTTCTTCACACAAGAAGAGCTCATCTGGCAAGGCTCGTGCTTTTGTTGGCAAGAAAATGGATTCAGAGGAGGAGTCTGCATCTGAGGAGGCAGAGGTGGAGTCCGAGGAGGAATCTGATTCTGGAGTGGCAAGCCTGTCTCTAGCTTCTGCATACGTCGCCAAGTCCATCTTTGACACTGAAGACAATGGCCTCGTCACCAACGCTGATGACAAGGATGAGGATGACTCTGCCCCCACCTACCACTTCATGGCACGTGGTGCCAAGGTAAACTCACGCGATGCTTACTTTCAAACATCAAGTGAAGAAGACTCTGAATGTGAATCTAAACCTAGCTACAAAACACTTGCTAAAATTGCAACTGAACAACAGAATGTCATGGAACATATTCAAAAACTGTTAGACAAAAGCGATGACCTGTTGGACACGGAAATGACCCGATCTCAGTCCTTAATTGAAGACATAAAAATCTTCATGTTAAGTATGAGGAACTTGAAAGTCGTCATGAATCGCTCTCAACCTGTCATGAAAAGCTTTCCTATGATTATCTTCAAAGGAAGCAGGAACTTGAGAAATTGAGATAGGCTCATGAAGATCTTCTAAAGGAAAACGAGTCACTCCATGCTCAACACATCAGTTCCGCTCAGGAAGGATTTGAACCACCATGTCTAAAATGTATTGAGTGTGATAATGCTGTCTCTGTTGCTGAATGTTCAACTGCTACTAGTGTTGCAATATCTTCAACTGCTGATGTGGTAACTAACCCCTCATGTGAGGATACCGCTACTATTGCTGATGAGAATGCCAGTTTGAAGTCATTACTTGAGACAAGAATGTACAAAGGTCTCAAAGGGCATCAGACACTGTGTGATGTCCTTAAAAAGCAGATTCTGAACCAAAACCCTAGGAAAGAGGGTGTTGGGTTCGAGAGGAAATGAATGTTGATGGTTCTTACTGGATGCCTGATCAGTACCCCAAAACCACATGGGTTGCTGCTAAGGGACCTTCAGTAGATCCATCCACCTTATCTGGCTTCACTAGTGCTAACCCAATTATCATTGATGAATCCTTTGATGCAAACTATAAACTGTTCAGGAATCAGAATGGTGAAGTGTTTGCCAGGTATATTGGTACTAACTACAGCAATGGACCACCTCTTAAGAAGATCCGGGTGCCCAAAAGGTGTCTCGAGAGTCTTCCCATGAATGTCGTTATGACACCACCTGGGAAGAAGACAAACCCCAGACCAAAGGCTTCATATGGTCCAAAGGCTTCATACAGACAGAAGACTCACCTGAGTCACCCTAATGCCAATGTTTTGCAGGGAAATCATACTCAGACCTTTGAATATGAGTGTGTTTCATCAAACCACTATGTTCATAAATCCAAGAACTTTTCTGCTTATTCATATGAGTATTATTCTCCTCCTGCAAGGCTATTTGCTAGGGCTTCAAAGCCGAAGTTCTCACATGCTGCACTTAGACTCATTGCTTCTAAGCCACCCCTGAAAATGTGGGTGGTTAAGAAAACTTAACTCTCTTTTGCAGGGAAAGGTCTCCAGCCGGAAATCAAAGGCGTCTGATGCTTATGCTGGGGACCTTAAACATCTTGTGGGGCGCAAGATAAAATGCCCAAATGGTCTTACTATGTATTTCGTCCCGAGATTCCTTGACACTCATCCTATCTATCCTAACCAAGATCTGAACTTCTATGTTTCACTTGTTCGTCAAATGTTTATGCTTCACAGCTCGCTTGGTGAAGCCTATCCCCCAAACTACACTGTAGGCTATGACACCTCATGCTTTAGAATGGATTATGGATAGTGGTTGCACCAACCACATGACTGGTGATCGAAGTCTTCTGATGGATTCAACTCTTCGGCCGTCTGATAAGAGTCATATCACATTTTCTGGCACTGGTAAAAGTAAGGTATTGGGTCTTGGTAGAGTTGCAACCTCAAAGGATCAACACATGGATAAAGTGATGCTTGTTGAATCCCTTGGTTTCAACTTAATGTCTATATCAATGCTATGTGATTTGAATATAATTGTGATATTTGGAAAATATCGTTGCCTTGTCCTTATGGAATCTCAAATCTCTAGTCTTTGAAGGGTATCAAAAAGATGATCTATATATGGTAGATTTCTCAGCAGGACCACAACTTGCCACATGTCTTCTAGGAAAAGCTTCAGAGTGCTGGCTTTGGCATCGGAGGATAGGACATGCAGGCATCAGGAACTTGTACACTCTCTCTCGAAGAATCATGTAGTGGGCATCGAAGGCGTCAAGTTCAAGAAAGACCATCTGTGTGGTGCTTGTGAAGCCGGGAAGATGACTAGCGCCAAGCATCCCTCGAAGAAAATCATGACGACATCTCAACCCTTCGAGCTGCTTCACATGGACTTATTCGGCCCTACTCATTACTTTACTCTTACTACCACTGATTGTCTCTATGGCTTCATTATTATTCATGATTACTCAAGATATACCTGGGTGCACATAATACTCTATAAGAATGAAGTACAGGGTGTCTTCAGACGCTTTGCCAATCGTGCCATGATGAACTACGATGTCAAGATCAAGCACATCAGAAGTGACAACGGCACAGAATTCAAGAACACTAGCCTCGACACTTACCTTGATACTCTTGGCATCACTCATGAGTTTTCTGATCCCTACACACCTCAGCAGAATGGCATCATGGAGCGCAAGAACATAACCCTCATCGAGATGGCTCGGACGATGCTAGATGAGTACAAGACTCCAAGAAAGTTCATGCCTGAAGCCATTGACACTGCATGCCACATCATCAACCGAGTTTATCTTCACAAGGTTCTGAAGAAAACATCATATGAGCTGCTAACTGGTAAGAAGTCAAACGTCAATTACTTTAGAGTATTTGGTGCTAGGTGCTGGATCAAGGATCCACATCACACTTCAAAATTTGCACCAAAAGCACATGAAGGTTTTATGCTTGGTTACGGAAAGGACTCGCACTCCTACAGAGTCTTCAACCTCTTTCACTATAAAGTGGTTGAAACTGTGGATGTGTGGTTCGGTGAGACTAACGGCTCGCAAAGAGAGCACCTACCAAATGTGCTAGATGAAGTTCCTCCTAGTGAATCTATCAAGCTCATGGGTACTGGAGAGAACATACCGTCCGAACCTCAGGCAGAAGATGAACTCATTATTGCACCAAGTCAACCTGACGACAATGCTCAGCCCGAAGTCAATGCTAAAGCTAAAGACAATGATCTGCAAGGGCAAAATCTTCGTCCAGTACATCCCCGTGTTGCAAATGAAGTAAAGATTGAGAAGATCATTGACAACATCAATGCACCTGGTCCACTCACTCGTTCAAGAGCAACACAACTGATAAATTTATGTGGGCACTTTGCATTTGTATCAATATTTGAACCCAAGAAAGTTAATGAAGCCTTAATGGAACCTGAATGGATTCAAGCCATGCAAGAAGATCTTCATCAGTTCGAGCTGAACAATGTCTGGGAACTAGTCAAGCGTCCTGATCCTTGCAAGCATAATGTCATTGGCACCAAATGGATCTATCGCGACAAACAAGATGAACATGGTCAAGTTGTCAGAAACAAGGCTCGTCTGGTTGCTCAAGGTTACACTCAAGTTGAAGGGATTGACTTCGATCAAACATTTGCTCCTGTGGAAAGACTTGAAGCCATTCGGATACTGCTTGCATATGCCAACCATCACAATATCCTTCTGTACCATATGGATGTGAAGAGTGCCTTTCTCAATGGCAAGATTGAAGAAGAAGTGTAGGTTGCACAACCACATGGCTTTGAAGATCCAAAACATCCTGATATGGTGTACAAGCTCAACAAGGCACTGTATGGCCTCAAACAAGCTCCTCGCGCTTGGTATGACACGCTCAAAGACTTCTTGAAGAGCAAAGGCTTCAAACCTGGTTCACTAAATCCAACACTCTTCATGAAGTCATACGATGGTGAACTGTTTGTGTGCCAAATCTATGTGGATGACATTATCTTCGGCTGTAGTGACAAGAGATACAATGATGAGTTTGGGCACATGATGCAAGAGCAATATTAGATGTCCATGATGGGTGAGCTGAAGTTCTTCCTTGGTCTTTGTAACACCCCAAAAATTTAACCATGATTTATTTATTTAAAAATTTGCCTTGGTAAATTAAATTTTTATTTCTGGATTTATCTTTTGATTTCAGAACTACTCTTTTCTTTGATATTGTGGAGTTTTTACCCCAAGTGAAAACTTTCCAAAAATATTGTTGGACTAATATACTCTCTCAAGAAAACATTTCTTTTATCAGTAGATTTATTTGCCTAATTGTTTTTCCTGAGCTTTATTCTTTTAAAAATGATTTTTCATAAGTTATGGAGCCTCTTTTGCACTACAACCATTTCAAATTCTCCATTAAAATTCCCACCAAAAATTTGGGGATGTCATGTGATGTTCCCATATCACTTTTGTGCAAAAATATCTTTTGGTCATTGGATATTTTGAGCCCTACCTCAAGTTTTCAAATCTGGATCAGTTTGTGGTTTGCACTTCAACTTATTTATATATTTCTTCAAAAATCACATAAAAATTTGGAGATGTCAGTAGATGCATATAATTCATTTTTATGCAAAACCCCATGAGTGTTCTTTGAAAAATTTGAGCAAATCATCCTCTTTTGTTCTCTGGCCCAGTTGGGTGTTTTCTACTGCAACTCTATTTTCTTTTACTCTAGTGCCCATGATCTTTCTCCTGCTTATTAACCACCCTTCAAAACCCTTAAGTCCAGGAGATTAGACCCATTGGAATATTTTTGACCCATGAAATAATAGCCTTTAGTTTCTGCCCAGATTTAGTATTCTCAAAAACATGCACTAACCAGTTTCTGGTTTTTCCCAACTAACATTGCCACCCTCTCTATCATCTAAAGAGACTATGATCTGGAGTTTTTGGCCACCCCAAGAGTTGTCTAGATGCCCTTACCATTCTGTCAAACACATTGAGTGCATGAACAGATTTGGCATGATTTTTAGTTTGCTTTGTGAACTTGAGCCCCTGACCCAACCGGCATGTCCACTAAGCTCCTAGCTAACCCTATCCAAGACCTGTTAATCCCCAGCCTCATCCAAGCCCTCTAGCACATGCTGGCATTGCGTCGAGCACCTGGATTGCGTGCGCTGGGCACGCCCAGAGCGCACGTTTTGCACGCGCACGCACCGAGTCGCCGCGTCCCATTGCCGTCTCCCCCGCGCTCGTTCTGGTCCCTTCCCACTCCCAGCCAACACGCCCGATACCTCCCTCGCTGCAGAGCAGCCCTGACCCCCTCCTGGCGCCCCACAGCGCCACCACCGCAAGCCGCCACTACCGCCCGGCCGGCCCCTGCCATGGACGGCACCACCCGAGCCATACGCGTGCGCCAGCTGCCCCTGGAACAGCTCGAGCTCATCCGCAAGCTCGTCTGCAAGCGCTCGTCGCCGCCACGTCGCCCTGCTGCAACTGAACGGCGGTTCACCGTCGAGCTTATCCCTGGCCGCCGCAGAACCGACCTTGGTCGCCGCAGAACCGACCTTTGCCGCCTATAAAAGGACCTCGAGCTCCGCTAAACTCCCAGGCCACCCCAGGCCATCACTCTAGAGCCACCACCACCAGCCATCGACGGGGGAAGGCCTCCTCCCTCGTCTCCAGCCAATTCGGCCGCCGCCACCCTTCGGCCCTGTTCATCGCAAATAGAGCCCCCCCATCCATCCAGTGCCACCACCCTCTTCCCCTCGACCGTGCGGAGCCGCCTAGCCCCCCAGCCTCGACGGGGAGCCACCGTAGCCCAGGCCCCCAAATCCTCCCGAAGCCATCTCCACCGCGGAGCTTGCCTTCGGCGACTCCCTTCGCCCCCGCAAGCCGTTCGACCACTGAGAGGACCGCCCTAGACCAGCGGATCCATCCCTGCCCTCGGAACCCAGTGGGGAGCCGCTGTTCGCCGGCGTTGATCGCCGGAGCCCCGCCTCCGCTCGGGCAGAGGAGGAAGGAGGCGGGCGACTGGTCAAACCTGACCAGTGGGCCCAAGGGACCCACTGTCAGTGACCCACGCGCTTGTCCACACTGGCATAAGTGGAGACGTAAAGCGCAGAGTATGCTTCCCCCCCCCCCCCCCCCCCCCCCCCCGCCGAACCGTTTTGTTTTTCAGTTTCTTTTATTTATTTTTTTAAAAACAGATTTTGACTAAACTTTGACTAGCTATAACTTTTTAAATATAAGCCCAAATGATTTGATTCTTTTTCTGTTGTCTCTCAAATTTTGTCTAGTTTATTTTCATATTTATTTGAAAACTTTGCAGACAACTTTTTGTGATGTTTTGAAACTATGTGTTAAATTCAAATTCTCTTAAAATAGGATTATGGAGAGAGGAGAAAACTTTCAAAAGTTTTGGAATACACCCTGTCTCTCCACAACTTGAAGGCAAGCATTCTGAACCCTGGCATAATATTTTTGTGTGCTATTTGATACGGCTACAACACCATCCTAACACGAAGTATTCATTATTTTATGTGATGATATGATCATACTCGTGAGTGCATAATGAATGTTCCTTGCTGTTGGAACTTGATAGCAATCATCCTCGTATGCCCCTCATGCCTATCGAAAGGAATCTGGGAAAGCCTCTGTCGTGGGTAGACACGAGCTTGTCTCTAGTCTTCGTCGAGTCGGTTGTGTCCGGTATGGCATAGTGAGGTATGAGGAGTGGTGATTCTGTCTGTTGGTTGAAACATATTGGTTATGCTGATCATGCAGGGAATACTTAAACCTCCTGAGTCGGCCATAGATCGAGTCTTGTTCCAGTAACCCCCATACTTGTTTCGTACTACCACCTGTCCCTGCCTCAGGTAGGGTATGGTTCAATAAGTTGTCAACCCCTTTCTAGCACTCACCGTACAGAGAGGCCATGGTGGAAGATACCGGCTGCATTCGGTAGGCATGCCACCTGGTCCGGGGGCATGGGTGTTTCCGGTTGTAGCCGAGGGGGTAGCTCCCCTAGTTTGCGCGCGTTATAAATTTTGTGATCCCATGCTAATCGAGGTTGTAGCCTCCCCACTTAGAGTTTTGCTTAACGAGTGTCGTGGGTGATTCCAGACACCGGTAAGTCAGGCTGGTGTGTGCGGTCAGGTGTGTTCTCAATTAAAAGACGGTAGACAGAATTAGTCCCGATGGACTAACGGAATCTGTTACTTGTGGGTAAAGAGTACACCCTCTACAGAGATTATATCTATTCGATGGTTCTACCTCCTGGATATTCACTTTGATTATTCACTTATAAGCCCTTTATGTGGTGTCGCTGAGACGCCCGAATGTGGGATGCATGTTATTTATTTACTTTATAAGCCCTTTATGTGGTGTCGCACAGACGCCCGAATGTGGCATGTTTGCTACTTATTTCACTTATAAGCCCTTTATGTGGTGTCGCACAGACGCACGACTGTGGCATGTTTGTTACTTATTTCACTTATAAGCCCTTTATGTGGTGTCGCTCAGACGTCCGACTGAGGCATGCTTTATATCATTATCCCTTCGAGGCATCGCTTCAGACACCCGATCAGTGCATTTTATTTCTACCCCATTATTGCATATTCCCATTGTAGATAAACAACCTGCTTGCGTGCATCATGGATGTTATTTTTGTGACTGATGTTCTGATCATAAAATATTTCAGAGCATGATTATCATTTGTTATATTATACCCGTGTTCATAATGTTTGTGAGTACATTCAAAAGTACTCACTGGCTTGTCCCGGGCTATTGTCTTGGCCAGATTTCTTGCATGGAGAAGAACATTGCGATGACAGCCTCGGAACCTAAGAAATGATGATAGCAGCCTCACGAAGATAGGAGTTAACCAGGTCAGCTGTCCCTATGGGAAATGGAGTCCCATGGACGCAGATGAACCACAAACCGCTTCCGCATCAGCCACTAGAAACCTTGTGTTGTACTCATAGGCCAGAATGGTCTTGTACTACATATTATGTATTTTGCTTGGAGTTTCTGTATCAAGTTGGTGTCTCATCAGCTAACAGTAATCCTGGGGCTGGTGAGCACAAGGGCCATTTTCTGGGAAATTAATATCCCGAAAAACCGGTCGCGACAACCTTGGTATCAGAGCCAGGCTGACCATTGGCTAATCCTATCTTAGCCAGGTCAATAAACCTAGATTATCCAACCCACCAGACCTTAACCTAACCCCGGCCAAGCTTCTTGTGTAAGGTAGCCACACAGTGACCCCGACACCTTTAGGCAGTCGGTGCCCAACCTATCAGCCTAGCCTGTCGATCATGCGCCAGTGACCGACACATAAATTGTCTCATTCGCAAGCATGTGAAGGAAGACTCCGTCCCCTCTAGCCTCAACCCAGAACAGCACAACCTCTTCCCCAAACCGAGCTATAATGTCTGGCCCCGTCGTGCACAATGAGACCACAGCAAACAACCGTGGAGGTTTTGTGACCGTGCTAGCAAACCTCACCCGCCGTGCCTTTGCATTAGAAGAGCCCCCAGAATATGTTGTGTACCAAGGGCCCATGAGAGGTGAGAGCCGTCAATTCTGGGCCACTATGCACATCTATGGTAGGGGTCTATCGCCAGAACACCCCTACAGGTTCACTGAAAGGACAACTTCCTTTGAGCCACAAGCCATCCAACTAGCTGCTCAAGAGGCTATAGTTCAACTCCGGCACTTGTCGCCCAGAGTTAACTGTCGCTTGTTCTACTACTACCCCAGCCGTGACGGGTATGGTAGGCCACCCCAGGTTGCCAACGAAGATCACGAGACGGATCCTGCATTGTTGCATATGGTGTGCTATGTAAGTGCACTAGAGGAACTGTTCGATCAAATCACCCTTGATCTGATCGCAGCTCGTGGAGAACTGGTTCGACGAGCCCCGGCGAGAGGAGAAGATGAGCCCGGCGTCGACAACCCAGTCGTGCTGTTTGGACAACCAATCGAGTCTTTAAGGTCTGCCCCAGCCATCAACCAAAATGCGTTGGTGTCCCCAGAAGTGCTTCGTCGCCTTTTTGGAACATGCTCCAGCGGGATTGTGGCCAACAATCCCCGGGATGGTCAGCATCGCTACCCCGACCCTGCAGCCCCTCAACCCCCTCCAGCTAATCCCGACGGTGAAACCCGTGGAGAAGCCTCAACATCCACAAGGCATGCCCGCTTAGATATTAACAAGGTAGACTAAGTCACTCGTGTAGTACCGAGTCTCAGTATGTACACGCCCTGTAATTGTGTAATCGTGCATCGCCATAAATAAGCGCAGCCTACTTGTGTGCCTCTGTTTTGAATAGTGGCCATACATAAATATGTAGCGTGCGGTTGCATTTTTAATTTCGGGCACAGCTTCCAAAAACCACCCCGGCGACACCCACAGTAATACGTCACTTTTGTGAGATATGTGTATCTGTAGCATTGACCCCGATCCCATAGAGCGGAACCGTCAAACTAGTTGCCCTTCCCCGCGATCGATAACCCAGCCCCAATGCTATATAAAAAGGCCACCTCGTGACCTTGCCAAGTATCCCTCACTTTGTGCACAACTATCACAGCCATTTCTTTGCCATGCTGAGCCCCAGCATTTATCTGAGAACTCCAGATGCAACCCTAGGTAGCTTTGTTAAGATATTGTGGGACTTTACTTGCAGTACCATGAGTGCTATCCATCCACCCCAGTACGAGTTGCTCAAATCGAGGATCACCCCGTCCACCTCGAAATATTGGGTAGTGGTGCACATCCCTCCCACAAACCCAAACCAAGACCCAACAGAAGTCTCCTTTGTGGGGAAATCTATGCCGACTCCACATATGGCCATATAAGCTGCTGCGTACGAAGCGCTCGCTCGCCTTCGATTAGCGGTACCCTATGCCAGCGAACGAGGGTATTATTACTTTCCGAGTCGTGTTGCACCCGAAGAAGTAGCATCCTTTCCCGGTGGATGAATCAAGACAGACGCAGTACTGGCCAACCTTGCCCAGTATGTCATCGCTCAAGAGCGTCTGACCCAACGAGTGATGGGTTACCTCCAGAGCCTCGCTGATTTAAACCCTCAGATCGCCATCGGCAGACCACTGAGGCCCGACTAGGAGAGACGCGTTCATCGACTGGTCAATCCGCTTTCCCCGATAGAAGAAGAGTGTGCCCCAATCCCAGAGACTTTTTCTCAAGACCCTGTCCATTTGCCATTGTCATTATAAGCGTCACTGCTATAATTATTGTCTCAGCATTTATGTGTTGCAACTTATGCGCGGTATCCTAGATTTGTACGACGAATTAAATTTTTTAGTCTCAATTAATGTGAGTGGTTTTTACTGCGGTTAATTTTTATTAACTGTTTTCTCTCCCTGAGTTGTTGCGGCATATATCTCTTCACGACATAGACTTTTATTCACGCAGCACCTTGACAGCAGACTCACAACCACAACCACTCGACCACGTGCACTAATTGCAAATGCACGTACACATATTAGACCTAACTGATCACCTCTGAAGGAGAGATTAGTGGGCGATTGTCCGGGTGCAAGATTGCCTCCAGCACACCGACAACAGTTAGAACTCGACACCGCACTTAATCCTCATGATCACCGCCACCATGGAGAGCTAACACTCGAGCGGCAGCATCGCGACGATCATCAAGGATCATCACGCACAAGAGCACGGAGAACCCCAGCAACGCAGCCAACCCTCCGCACATCAGGATCACGTACTAGTCCGGCATCACCGCCGCCATTAGAGCTCGTTTCGAGCTCTTGCAAACAAAAATGGAGGAGAAGGGAGGAGAAGGAGAAGTGAGGCCAGGTGTGAGGAAGAAGAAAGGAACACCGCACTCGTTTTATAGCTCAAGATCGGTGTACGGTGGGCGAAGTCCACCAGTGCTGCTCGTCGCCCGATCGCCGGTGTTCGGAGGCGAATCCGCGAGCAGTGCCGACAGTGCACTGGCCCGTGAGGTGAGTGCACGCTGCACCGGCAGCTAGCACGCCGTGCACTACTGCAGTATGGCCTAGATGCTCTACGCACTAGCCGTTGTCGGCGGAGAAAGTGCGGGAAAGCGCGCGAGAGAGAGGGAGAAGAGAGGGCCAGAGGTAGAAGAAGAGACCGACAGTGGGCCCCGGGTCCACCTGTCAGCTAGAGAGAGCACTGTGCTCTCGGGTACGACCAGCGTATTTTTTTGTAATTTAGAAGTTTATTCTAAATTTACTGTAACCAAAAGTAGAATTTTCCTGTAAATTTTTCCATGCAACGCCAGTATGCCACATTGTAGTTTTACACCACTTATTGCCCGCTTACTGTAGCCACATTTTATTGCATGAATAGGATGGTTATTTTGTGATATTACTTTGATGGTAGGAGTATTATTTTCAAAACAGCCCTTAGCAAATCTCGAGGACGAGATTTTTCTTAAGGGGGGTAGTGTTGTAACACCCCAAAAATTTAACCATGATTTATTTACTTAAAATTTTGCCTTGGTAAATTAAAATTTTATTTCTGGATTTATGTTTTGATTTCAGAACTACTCTTTTCTTTGATATTGTGAAGTTTTTACCCCAAGTGAAAACTTTCCAAAAATATTGTTGGACTAATATACTGTTTCAAGAAAACATTTCTTTTATCAGTAGATTTATTTGCCTAATTGTTTTCCTAAGCTTTATTCTTTTAAAAATGATTTTTCATAAGTTATGGAGTCTCTTTTGCACTACAACCATTTCAAATTCTCCTTTAAAATTCCCACCAAAAATTTGGGGATGTCATGTGATGTTCCCACATCACTTTTGTGCAAAAATATATTTTGGTCATTGGATATTTTGAGCCCTACCTCAAGTTTTCAAATCTGGATCAGTTTGTGGTTTGCACTTCAACTTATTTATATATTTCTTCAAAATCACATAAAAATTTGGAGATGTCAGTAGATGCATATAATTCATTTTTATGCAAAAACCCATGAGTGTTCTTTGAAAAATTTGAGCAAATCATCCTCTTTTGTCCTCTGGCCCAGTTGGGTGTTTTCTACTGCAACTCTATTTTCTTTTACTCTAGTGCCCATGATCTTTCTCCTGCTTATTAATCACCCTTCAAAACCCTTAAGTCCAGGAGATTGGACCCATTGGAATATTTTTGACCCATGAAATAGTAGCCTTTAGTTTCTGCCCAGATTTAATTTTCTCAAAAACATGCACTAACCAGTTTCTGGTTTTGCCCAACTAACATTGCCACCCTCTCTATCATCTAAAGAGACTATGATCTGGAGTTTTTGGCCACCCCAAGAGTTGCCTAGATGCCCTTGGCATTCTGTCAAACACCTTGAGTGCATGAACAGATTTGGCATGATTTTTAGTTTGCTTTGTGAACTTGAGCCCCTGACCCCAACCGGCATGTCCACTAAGCTCCTAGCTAACCCTAACCAAGACCTGTTAATCCCCAGCCTCATCCAAGCCCTCTAGCACGCGCTGGCATTGCGTCGAGCACCTGGCGTGCATGCGCTGGGCGCGCCCAGAGCACACGTTTTGCATGCGCACGCACCGAGTCGCCGCGTCCCACTGTCGCCTCCCCCGTGCTCGTTCTGGTCCCTTCCCACTCGCAGCCAACACGCCTGACCCCTCCCTTGCCGCAGAGCCACCCTGGGCCCCTCCTGGCGCCCCACAGCGCTACCACTGCAAGCCGCCACTGTCGCCCGGCCAGCCCCTGCCATGGACGGTGCCGCCCGAGCCATACGCATGCGCCAGCTGCCCCTGGAACAGCTCGAGCTCATCCGCAAGCTCGGCTGCAAGCGCTCGTCGCCACCACTTCGCACTGCTGCAATAGAACGGTGGTTCGCCGTCGAGCTTATCCCGGGCCGCCGCGGAACCGACCTTGGCCGCCTATAAAAGGACCCCGAGCTCCTCCAAACCCCCAGGCCACCCCAGGCCATCACTCTAGAACCACCACCGCCAGCCATCAACGGGGGAAGGCCTCCTCCCTCGTCTCCGGCCAATTCAGCCGCCGCCACCCTCCGGCCCCGTTCGTCGCAAACAGAGCCCCGCCCCCCCCCCCCGCCGTCCATCCAATGCCACCACCCTCTTCCCCTCGACCGCGCGGAGCCGCCGAGCCCCCCAGCCTCGACAGGGAGCCACCGTAGCCCAGGCCCCCAAATCCTCCTGAAGCCATCTCCGCCGCGGAGCTCGCCGTCAGCGACTCCCTTTGCCCCCACCAGTCGTTTGACCACCGAGAGGACTGCCCTAGACCAGCGGATCCATCCCTACCCTCGGAACCCAATGGGGAGACGCCGTTCGCCGGCGTTGATCGCCAGAGCCCCACCTCCGCTCGGGCGGAGGAGGAAGGAGGCGGGCGACTGGTCAAACCTGACCAGTGGGCCCAAGGGACCCACTGTCAGTGACCCACGCGCCTGTCCACGCTGGCATAAGTGGAGACGTAAAGCGCAGAGTACGCTTCCCCCCCCCCCCCGAACCATTTTCTTTTTCTGTTTCTTTTATTTATTTTTTAAAAACAGATTTTGACTAAACTTTGACTGGCTATAACTTTTTAAATATAAGCCCAAATGATTTGATTCTTTTTCTGTTGTCTCTCAAATTTTGTCTAGTTTATTATCATATTTATTTGAAAAAAATTCAGACAACTTTTTGTGCTGTTTTGAAACTATGTGTTAAATTCAAATTTTCTTAAAATAGGATTATGGAGAGAGGAGAAAACTTTCAAAAGTTTTGGAATACACCCTGTCTCTCCACAACTTGAAGGCAAGCATTCTGAACCCTGGCATAATATTTTTGTGTGCTATTTGATACGGTTACAACACCATCCTAACACAAAGTATTCATTATTTTATGTGATGATATGATCATACTCGTGAGTGCTAATGAATGTTCCTTGCTGTTGGAACTTGATAGCAATCATCCTCGTATGCCCCTCATGCCTATCGGAAGGAATCCGGGAAAGCCTCTGTCTTGGGTAGACATGAGCTTGTCTCTAGTCTTCATCGAGACGGTTGTGTCCGGTATGGCATAGTGAGGTATGAGGAGTGGTGATTCTGTCTGTTGGTTGAAACATATTGGTTATGCTGATCATGCAGGGAATACTTAAACCTCCTGAGTCGGCCGTAGATCGAGTCTTGTTCCAGTAACCCCCATACTTGTTTCGTACTACCACTTGTTCCTGCCTCAGGTAGGGTATGGTTCAGTAAGCTGTCAACCCCTTTCTAGCACACACCGTACAGAGAGGCCATGATGGAAGATACCGGCTGCATCCGGTAGGCATGCCACCTGGTCTGGGGGCATGGGTGTTTCCAGTTGTAGCCGAGGGGGTAGCTCCCCTAGTTTGCGCGTGTTATAAATTTTGTGATCCCATGCTAATCGAGGTTGTAGCATCCCCACTTAGAGTTTTGCTTAACGAGTGTCGTGGGTGATTCCAGACACCGGTAAGTCAGGCTGGTGTGTGCGGTCAGGTGTGTTCTCAATTAAAAGACCGTAGACGGAATTAGTCCCGATGGACTAACGAAATCCGTTACTTGTGGGTAAAGAGTACACCCTCTACAGAGATTATATATATTCGAATATCCGTGTCCATGCTTAAGGACTACAGTCTGGGGCGGGTCAAGTGTCGGTCTTAGTGTCGGTCTTCGGAGGAAAAACTGCTAAACCAAAACATTGATTATGACCTGTGACATACAATGATTTTGATTATTATTATTGAGGACTAACCATTTTCGTTATTTGAATTATTGATTATCCCTGGGATGGTTCTACCTCCTGGATATTCACTGTGATTATTCACTTATAAGCCCTTTATGTGGTGTCGCTGAGATGCCCGACTGTGGCATGCCTGTTATTTATTTACTTTATAAGCCCTTTATGTGGCAGACGCCCGACTGTGGCATGTTTGCTACTTATTTCACTTATAAGCCCTTTATGTGGTGTCGCACAGACGCACGACTGTGTCATGTTTGTTACTTATTTCACTTATAAGCCCTTTATGTGGTGTCGCTCAGACGTCCGACTGAGGCATGCTTTATATCATTATCCCTTCGAGGCGTCGCTTCAGACACCTGATCGGTGCATTTTATTTCTACCCCATTATTGCATATTCTCGTTGTAGATAAACAACCTGCTTGCGTGCATCATGGATGTTATTTTTGTGATTGACATTGTGATCATAAAATATTTCAGAGCATGATTATCATTTGTTATATTATACCCGTGTTCATAATGTTTGCGAGTACATTCAAAAGTACTCACTGGCTTGTCCCTGGCTATTATCTTGGCCAGATTTCTTGCATGGAGAAGAATGTTGCGATGACAGCCTCGGAACCTTCGCAATAATGATAGCAGCCTCGCGAAGATAGGAGTTATCCAGGTCAGTTGTCCCTGTGGGAAATGGAGTCCCATGGACGCAGATGAACCACAAACCGCTTCCGCCTTCAGCCACTAGAAACCTTGTGTTGTACTCATAGGCCAGAATGGTCTTGTACTACATATTATGTATTTTGCTTGGAGTTTCTGTATCAAGTTGGTGTCTCATCAGCTAACAGTAATCCTGGGGCTGGTGAGCACAAGGGCCATTTTCTAGGAAATTAATATCCCGAAAAACCGGTCGCGACAGTCTTCAAATCTGTCATCAGAGAAACGGCATCTTCATATCTCAAGAGAAATACCTCAAAGAACGCCTGAAGAAGATTGGAATGCAAGACTGCAAAGGATACACGACGCCAATGCCAACCAAAAGTCAGCTGGGTCCTGACGACAATGATCAAGAGTTCGATCAAAAGGTATACCGCCCATGATTGGTTCCTTACTTTATTTATGTGCATCTAGTCCAGATATAATGCATAGCATTTGCATGTGTGCCTGATTCCAAGCGGCACCAAAGGAGTCGCATCACCTTGCGGTGAAGCGAATTCTTCGATATTTGGCTTACACCCCAATGATAGGATTATGGTATCCAAAGGGCTCAACATCTGATCTAATTGGGTATTCTGATGCTGATTATGCTGGTGACAAGGTTGATCGCAAGTCCACCTCAGGAACATGTCACTTTGTCGGTCGATCACTTGTCTGTTGGTCTTCAAAGAAGCAGAACTGTGTGACACTCTCCACTGATGAATCTGAATACATTGCTGCTGGATCATGCTGTGCTCAGCTCCTATGGATGAAGCAAACTCTCAAGGACTATGGCATCAACATGAAGAATGTGCCACTCTTCTGTGACAATGAAAGCACCATTAAGCTTTCCAAGAATCCTGTTCAGCACTCGAAGACAAAGCACATTCAGATTCGTCATCACTTTCTCAGAGATCATGTCAACAAGGAATAAATTGATATCATTCATGTCAACACTGAAGAGCAATTGGCTGATAACTTCACTAAGCCCTTGGATGAGAAAAGGTTTTGCAAGTTGCAGTGTGAGCTAAATATCTTAGAATCCTCGAATGTCCTATGAATGGACACACATCCTAACGCTTATGCATGTTGATGACTTAGATGTGCATCACACGAAGTAACGTATATCTTCAATTGATGAAGACTTACCTTCTGAGTGTGAATACATTAATGTGGAATTTGACTTCGGAGCGCCACGATAATTGTGCGCTGTGTCTGGGTCTAATACTTCCTATACGGTGGGTAATGCCAACACCAAATTCTTATTCAAGTGTTTCTCTTGGCGTTAAAATTGCAAAGTCTTCACATTTGGATTGTCTTCAACATGAATTTATCTTCATGATTTATCTTCATAATGTTGATTGGGTTCAAATATATATATATATATATATATATATATATATATATATATATATATATTTGTGTTTTGTCCTCTACAGCATTCACTTATAGCTATGTCTTCACTCTTGAATCTTTTGATCTAAGTGAATGTGATCAGACCCAAACATGTTCTATGCTTCTACCTCAACTCTATCTGTCCAAATCATATAAATTCTATTGAAACCTATCGATTGTCTTCACTGAGTCCTTGTCAGCTGATGACAATCTGACAAACATTTAATTTGTTTTTAATGCTGCATCCTTATTGCCTGAAAATCGGAGAAGCCGGAACGACCACCCGACAATCCATGCGTGTGTGGGAACATGGAACAACTTCCAATGTGTTGCATGTTTGCCACGTGTCCCTCAGATGTGAACCGCCAGGGGCACCTGAGTAATTGTGATGTGCTGTCCCTTTCCTTATAAATACACATCACATCGTGGTCAAAAATCCTTCTTCCACCTCCAGACCTCGCTCAAAACCCTAGCGCCACCGCTAGCTCGTGACGACGCCGGCGACGAAGTGCTTAGCTGCCACGACCTCACCGACGCCGTCCCCACACCGGCCGCAGACCTCGTCTTCTCCGCCGCCGCCGTAGGTGTCTTATGTCGCCAAGTTAGGTCATGGAGATTGAACTGCTTGGCCTCCTACTCCGTTCTGTCTAGCAGTTCTTCATGTGGTAATTAAAACTCACTTTTTACTGCCTTTTTTATCTGATAGATTCATTCTTCTCTATCAAAAGTGGTTTCTATGCTCACAAAGTTGAATCTATCCTAGTCTGCATGTCATATTATGCCTAGTAAATTCACTTATGCTTCACTACAAGTTAGATTCCTCACTTGTACCTATTCTTGGATTCGTAAAAATCTGGAACCAACTCTCAACAAATAAGTGAATGTCTTTGCGTTATGAGGTCAATGTCTTCAAACTAATTTATCTTCAAAATCTGCTGAGAATGCATATGACCTCTTCCCCTTCCCTCGCACCTCTAATGCTGTCACATGTACTTGTCCGTGGGAGAATCCCTTGGTTCTCATAGTCTGCATTCATTTGCAGAATTCTTACAAAGTCACATCAACTCTCCTGAAGTCAGTTCTTGTCTGACCAGCCGCCGGAAGCCTTTGCAAGTTCTGAAGCCATTCAGTTTAAGCTTCATGGCAACAGAAAAGTCAGCTAGAAAGGGCGGCTGACAGCCGTGGGAACACATCCAAATATTTGCCACCAGATCTGCATGAAACGTACAAGACAGACCCTGAAGAAACCTACGGTGAACGAAAAACTCGAATCCAATGGATTTGAAGATATTGGGCTGTGGAATGGTTTAAGTACAAATTTGTCACAGCTGAGTATGCTGAGAAGAATGCCATCAAGCAACCCTGGGGAGATATATTATACAAAAATCTTCAACCCCAGTCCCTGTCTGAAGCTATTGATCAAGGCTTCTACCCATGCACGGTTCGCAGACCACAGCCAGAGAATGCTGGCCCATCTTCTCTGCTATGGTGTCGTGAAGACAATCTGTTCAAGCGCAACTTCAAGTTTGCCAAGGATTCTGCTGTGAAGAACAAGAAAGCATTTGGACTCCACTTCAACCCCGGTCCATCTGCTCCTCGGGATGATGGCACCCGTGAAGCCAATGAAAATAGAATTGATCCCTTCGACAACCTTGAAGGCATCATCACTCACATTGTAGTTCAAGGGGCTGATGTGAATCACTCAGCAGATGACGCAGATTCTAATGAAGTGCCAGCTCCTCCTAAGCCACAGAAGCAGAAGAAAACAAAGGCTTCAAAACCCTCTGCTGCACCAAAAGCTTCATGTGTGAAGCCATTGGCAACTGCCCCTCCTGCATTCAGTATGCAATCTGAAGATCTCTCTCGCATCTCCATGAAGACCGATAAGTCTATTCAGAAGAAGCTCATTCTGAGTTCTGGTCAAGCACTAACCCCAGCTGCCATTTTGAGGAACGAGAATGAAGCCATTGATCTGTCTAGTGACGATGATCTTGGTGAGGATGCTCCTGAGCTGCTAATAGAGAGCAAACAAGAGGTGGAAATCTTCAACGGTTTGCCCCTCTTTGATGTGGACATCCTGAATAACTTCATTGATGAGTGGTTTGCCAATCCGGATCTCAGCATTGATGATCTTCAACTTCCCATTGGCATCAGTGTCGCTTTCCACAGTACCATTGCAAATGAGCTTGTTCTGGCTCAGAAGATAGTCGAGATCAAGAACAAGATTGACTATGAAAAGGCTCAGTTCAAGAAGCACATGACCAAGCTCAATGTCACTGATGTTCAGAACTTTAAGAAGTTATTGCATGATATCAAGGAAGCATTTCACAAGAAATGTGAAGAAGCAAAAGGTTCAAGAGAGCGGATGAAACACCTCACTGCAAAATGTATCCAGGCTCACAATGAAGCTGAAAAGCGCAAGGCTCATGGGCGTCTAGGCATCGACCCCAAGATGGCTGCCAAAAAGAAGAAGCCAACTGTGGCCCAAGCTGAAGCGTCAAGACAGGAAGCACCTCGCATTATCTTCCCTGGCAGCCTGACAAGCTCGAAGCCTAAGGTCCCCACAGTGGCTTCAGAACTTAAGAAGACAAGGGCAGCTGAGGCCAAAGCCAGGAAACGCAAGAACAAGAATGTCCCTGATGATGCTCCATTGACCAAGAAGAGGAAGACAAAGTCTTCGAAGAAGAATCAGGCTGCTCCTTCAGAGCCCCTTCTTGTCGAGCCCTTCTTAGTTGCTCGTCCTGCATCCCCCCACCAAGAGCGTCGGCTAGTTGTTCACGAGCCTGCTTTCACAGAGGCTCCTGAAGCTGAAGAAGTTCCAGCTGTTGACCCCACCACAGCTGAAGACATTGGTCCCCAAGACAATGTAGAAGATGATGTAGTTCTTCCTAAGATCGAGCACCAAAAGGTATGATCGCCTATTCTCACAAACAGTGAAATCATCAGCATTGGTCGTCCCTTGACGCCAATTGCTCAGGATGCATCATGGGCTGATCGCCCCCAACTAGAAACTCCAAGTCAAAGTTCACCAAGTACTCCCCCACCTCAAGTCACCAATCCGGTGCTTGATGATGATGATGACTATGTGGTTCATCCAACTCCCACTCCAATAGCGATGCCTGCATTCCGTAGGCTTCGCAAAGGACCAAGGCCACAAGTTGCTATGTCGAGCGTCCCAGCAGGAGAAGTGCAACCCAACTCAGTAGCACGTCAAGTGTTTCCTGAAGCCACTCCTACTGTGAATGTCTCTGAGTGTGAAGCCAAAGCTGCTGAAGACATCCCGGCTGAATCAGCCGATGAAAATCAAGAACCCCGTGAAGAAGAAGAGCGTGTTGTCACCCCCCCACTAATCAAGAAAATGTTCTCGAGGAGAACGTGTCTGTGCCCGACCCTCCAGCTACTCAAGTGGAGGTTGAAAATACTGAGGTGGCCACCAACAACACTACGGAAGCCAATGAATGGTCACGACTGAAGCTAATGTGGCGCCTATAGTGAATACGGTGTCTGAAGCCAATGATGCACCTACCACCAATGTGCAGCCTGAAGCCTTGTCAATGACACTGCTCCTATACCGCCTCCAAGGCCTCACACCATTGAGCAAGCATTTTATCAAGGCGATCTTGTCGCTATTAGATGGCCTATTCTGGTTCCTCCGCCTGCTCCCAGACCTCAATTTGATTATCATGTGGAGCACAGGCCTCAGGTTCAGAAGCCAAAACCAAGGCTGCCAAGGTTTCCAGGTACTGCATCTGCGCCAGGATCGTTCAATGCAAATGGATTCATTGAACACAACACCTTCTTTGATAGTGCCAAGAACCCATATTCAAGGCCAAGAATTTCATCTGATTGGTTCTAGAGCTATCAGCAGCGCAATTATTATTCCCGTGTCTTATACAATCAAGGGCACATTTTTCCTCATATGCGTCTAGACTGCGAAGCCATTGATGGACTACCCTGCTTGGAAGAAGCCCTAGACTGCTTCAGAGATGCTGGCCTTCTGCAGTTTGTGACTGACAAGGAAAATTGGAATGAAGAGCTTCTGCTACAATTCTATGCTACACTTCACATTCGCGGCTACAACAGGGATACCAAAACTTGGGTCCTTGAGTGGATGATAGGCAATGTCCATCATGAAGCCAAAGCTCTTGACATCATTGAGCTTGCTGGCCTGCCCACCCTAGGTGAACTTTATGAACCTAGTTGTCAGCTTCACCGCAATGCCTTAGAAAGCATATTCCAGAAGCCTGAGCCCAACATGATCCAAATACTGAGTATGATGAAGCCTCTGCCACAAGATGCTGAATATCCTAAGGAATTCTTTGTTGAAGACCTAGAGTATCCGCCCCGCACCATCTATCACATTATTAGGAGAACTCTATGGCCCATCAAAGGACATTCTTCTGCAGCAAAGCTTGAAGGATCAATGAAGACATTGGTCTTCTATATTCTCAATGGCATCAGCTTCAATGCTCAGGACTTCTTCATTCGACAACTTGCTGCGTCTGGCTCAGATATATTTGGTCTAAAGTTCTATGCTCCATGAGTAATGCGTCTTATCAAGCTTCACTCTGCTGTTAACTATCAGCCCTCTGCACGCAACCATCTCATATTCCTGCCAGAGGTTGATATGTCTGTCGAAGCCATATACCCAGAGCCTGCCAAGGAGCCAATTTATCTTCACAATGTCAATCGACCAAGTTTCTATCAACATGTTGAAGGAGTTCATGCTGCCACTCGTGTTTATCCTTTGGCTGGAAATACACATGCACCTCGTCGTGCCCATACTGAAGCCACTGAAAGCACTATTGCTCCAAGGCCTCGGAAGAGATCTCGTGTGCTCAATGACCGAGAGCTTCTCATGGCCTTGCATCAGAAACAGGATAAGCATCATTACTGGCTCAAGCGTCAAATGCAGAGTCTCTTGATGGACGTTAATCGCATTCGCAATCTAGCCACCAAGAATGCATTTGTCACTCATGAAACCTGCCGGCGGTCATGGAAGAGTCTGACACTACTCAGTTCTGAAGATGATCTTCAGCAAGATGGCTTCATACAGAGATTCAAATTTGATTCCACTCCTCCCAGGAATGTTGTCTTGTGTCAGACTCCTTCACTCAAAGACTCTGAGTACTCCTCTTCAGCAGCAACTGTAAATGCTAGAGTCATCGATGATGAAGATGATGCTACTTCACCAACTACCACTTCGGCGCGTATCGACACTGCACCAGGCCCCTCTGCACCTCCGAACTCAACCGTTGACCCTGCTCCTTCTGGGAACAAGTAGATGCTCTATGTCTTCAAACCTTTTTGGTCATTACTGACAAAAGGGGGAGAAGCATATGAGTTGATAGTCTTCAAGCGGGTCCTTATGGGTGGTCGCATTACTTTTGCCAAGTCTTACAACTCTCACTTTTGATACATTTGGTTCTTTGAGTTGTAACACTTAAACTTGATGGTTGTCTGCTACTTTATTTGCTATTCTGTGATGTGATGATAAATCCCGCATAAAGTCATTCTGCAGACGTCCATTTATCATTATGCATATCATTATCTTTGTTACTTCTTATATGCATAATGCATTGTCTTCACACTTTGATGATGCCCTCCAAAATGCAAAACCTGCCATGTGCACTTGCATTCAAATGCAAATCATTTATATGCACATCTTCAGGGGGAGCCTCGTCTTATGTATGAAGACAATACTGACAACACTAAACTTTCACATACTTTTATCGCCGTCAAAAACTTCAACCAGTTTGTCATCAATCACCAAAAAGGGGGAGATTGTAAGTGCATCTAGTGCCACTCCTAGTTGGTTTTGGAGTATTGACGACAAACTTGGTTGAGGGACTAATGTGTTTGTGAGAATTGCAGGATAACACAGGTAGTAGTCCCATATTGATTCGGTTTACCTACCAGAGATAACCCCTAAAAATGTGTGAAGACATTGAAGACAATGGTGGTCTGTGAAGACATTCACATTGAAGACTATGACGGGAGAAAACATCGCGTGAAGACTAAGGAGTGCGAAGACATAGTTGTTTCATAGTTTCCTTTTTCTTCTTTGTTGAGTCATAGGAACCACCGTACTGTTAAGTGAGGTCCAAGTGAACAAAGTCGGAGTGACTGATGTGATTCTCAACTAAATCTTATGTCTTCGAGCGAAAACAATGAGAGCAAATCTTATCCAGAGCTGGATGAGTCAGCTTTACTTGTAGCCCAAGTCAAGCTGTCGCGTGTGTTCGAAATCTGACCGTTGGACACGTGTCAGTTCCTTAGTGACCCAGGGTCATTTTGGAAAAATCAGGTCGGGTTGCCTCCTGGCTATAAATAGCCCACCCCCTACACCATAAATTGGTGGCTGCTCAGAGTTAGTGCACGGCTTTTGTCGTTTGAGAGCAACCCACCTCCAAACCCTTTGAGAGAGAATCCTTGCGAGGACAAAGCCCAAAACACATAGAGCCAAAGAGTGTTAGGCATAACTGATGTCTTTCTGTCCACGTGATCTGAAGACTTATTACATTTGAGGACTGTGAATCCTCCAACCGATTAGGCGTCGCGTTCTGAGCATCCAAGAGTCATTGTGGATTGCCGGTGAACGAAGTCTGTGAGGGTTTGGAAGTCTCCCTTGAAGAATTACCAGAGTGATTGGGCAAGGACTAAGTGTCCTTAGCTCAAGGGCAATAAGGTGAAGACGCGGTCTTCTGAGTTAAATCCTAGCCTCCCTAACCGGACGTACAGTTGTCAGAGCAACTGGAACTAGTCCAACAAACCCCTTGTCCTCTCCGAGCAACTGGTTCTATCCTACCTCTCTTGCCTTACTTAAAGTTTGTCTTCGTGAAGTCTTTGTCTACTTGCCTTATCTGTTTGTCTTCACTGTGTGAAGACTGTTGTCTGTTTGGCTTCATACTATCTTACATACTGATCCAATCTACCTAGCTGCTTATAGTCTTCGTGCTTTCACTTCATTGCTTACATGATTATGGCTTGTCTAGTGTAGTCTACCTTCCGCTGCATATCAATATGTTCATTTCTATCGTTTGTCTTCGAAACATCCATGTTTTGAAGACTTTCTTAAAAATCGCCTATTCACCCACCCCTCTAGTCGAATACTAGCACTTTCAGGAACCAAGTTCACACTTGGCGATGGACCTAGTATAGTTCACCATAGTATGCTCACATGTGTGTATGGACGTCACACCCCGGACGCAACTAGGGGGCCTAGTCCTAGCTCCACCCCGGGCTATGATCTAACCATATATTGAAATCTTTAACAACATAAGAAAATATTTAACCTCCTTAAAAATATAGCTATATGCGATTTCAAACTATTATGCCCTACTCAGAAATGAGAAAATGTGATACTACAATAGACAGGATGGAAACTATAATCCTAATAGACGGATTAAAACCAGATCTAGTGATGTTGCGTCGATACCTTTGGAGAGGGACCTCTTGATGATGGCGAACGGCTTGATCTTGATGAGCTCGTCGTCATCGTCCTCGTTTTCCATCCCGCCATGCCCGAGATCTAAGTTAGAGACCCTGGAGCCAACCTCAAAATCTTCGGATTCCACATATTCATACCCCATCTCAAGCCCGACCCCAAGCACGTCAACCCTTGTACAACGACGACCCCTGCCACCACCTTGTCGGGCCTTCTTCTTCTCGGCCATAGCTTTAGCTTCATTACCCTCCATGTCACCGCGGGCATGTTGAGATCCACAAGGATTCCACCATCGCACATGGCTGCTAGTACCTCATTGTAGTCACTAGGGGGAAGGAGCCTCGCTTAAATTAGTAAACGGGTAGAGTTTTTAATGACACGTGGGAGCAAATGAGTAGTTGGCACATGGGGGCGAGGACAGTCCCCTATATACATGGTGATCGGAAAAATGGTGACACCTACGCAAGGGGGTGTAACATCCTGGATTTGAATTTGCTTTTCCGTGGCTATGAGGTTCTGAAACTTGGGAAGATCATGTCTTCCTAGGTTTTATAGTGGTTTGTCATCCCCAAAACCATCCCTAGATCATTTCATTTTCATCCTAGCACAAATCCGAATATTCCTTTATTGGAATATTCCTTTTTCTATTAAAGGAATTATCATATTTGCCTTAGGTTGTGAAGCAACCTATCCTTCTGTCATTCGAAAAATTCCCAAATAATTCTCATAATTTTTTTGGGTCATATCTTCCTCAAATATGGCAAAACTTTTCATTGCATTGTTAAAAAATAATCCTAAAATAATTATTTTCTATTCTGCCCTAAATGGCACTATGTGAAGCAAGTGCTATTTGCTCATTTGACCTCAAACTTTTTGGACATCTTTTCCTGTCCATATCCTTACCCGGCCGCTAACAAAATTCAACTCAATTTGCCTAGTAGATATTCCTGAGCAATTTTTCAAAGTTCCTATCTGAGGGAAGCCATTCTGAAGGAAGTACTAGCTAGGGTTATCCAAATGAGTTGAAATTTTGCACACTCCGTCATGTTCTCATATCATAACCCTCATCCAAGTTTCATCTCATTCCATTGATCTATGTGAGCCCAGGATCAATTCTTTGTTTCTATCCAAATTTCCAGTTAGTGAAGCAAGTATATTTTATCTTGCTCCATTATGGCTGAAAAGTTTCCTGAGCCTTCTCCTACCCATATATCCTATCTCCACAAGATTTTGGCTCAAGTCATCAAACCATTTGCCCTGTGCAACTTTTCCAAGTTTTTTGGTCAGAATGAAGCATTGTGAAGCCAGTACCATTTTGGTATTTCCAAATGGAATGAAACTTTTAGAGAAGCTTCATATGATCATATAACCCACCTCCTCCAGATTTCAGCTCATGAAAATCATGTATATGAGTGCAACTTCATAATCCCCAAATCTGACCAATAGAGCCCATGCAACATTAAGTACCCTCTAAACCTCTCCTCCTAAGCTGATTTGTGGTAATCAGCATCCTCTTAGTGCTTGATCACGTTGTGCCAAAGATCTGAGTCCAACTCCACTCATGTGAACCACAACATGTATCAAACACCTTGTTGTTGCTCTCATTTGGATCCTCCTACCAATCTCTTCTTTGCCCCTGGGATATTTTCTTCCTTCATTGCACCTAAGGCACTAAGGTCTATCTACTCGACACGGTCATTCCGGCTAAAACCAGCTATTTGCACCAGTGCACGTGGTGATCACGCTTGCGTCATTGCAAACTCGCGCTCTGGCTCGATCTGGCCGATGTTCCCATCGTCTCCCTCCTTGGATCGAGCTCCATTCATGTCTAGTAGCTGCCACGTGAACTACTGTGTCGCCCTATGCCTCTGCCTCGTCCTGGTTTGCCATTAATGTGTCGCTAGAGCCGTGTCCGTGCCGCGCCCAGCCACTGTCCTCCATTAGAGCTTGGCTTGAGCTCGCTCGTGATGCTCCAGAGCCTTCCCGGGTCTATAAATAGCATGCTCGAGTTCTCCTGCAGCTCCCAAGCCTCTCCTCGTTCCTCCTCGACCACCGGAGTCCTCGGCCCCCTCCTCTTCTCACTGGAGTTCACCTCGGCCATCGCCGGTCTTCTCTGCTCCGGCCACCTCAGGCCCCCTCTCCTCCTCCTGAGCACTCGAATGGCATCCCCTTCTCCCAAAGAGTCGCCCGCTCCATTTCCCCTCACCGGAGAGCCCCATGGCCACGTTCCCCGAGTCCGGCTGCCGCTTTCTCCTCTCGGCCTCGTCCTTGATTCCGGCCGTCCGCGCCTCCCCTCCTCTCCATGACTCCACCAATGCCTCCTCCACCCTCCGGCGAACCTTCCCAAGCTCTCACCTCGCCTCCCCGTTGCCAGAGCACCCCGCCTCCAAGAAAATGGCCGCCGCTGCCAAGCCTTTGTTCTTCGTTGCCACCGTCACTCCAGGCCGTCCCGGCGCTCCCTCTGCTCGGGAACGGGTGTGGCGGGTCACGCCAAGCCCGTCGGTGGTCGCCGTCTTGCTGGGGGTGGCCGGAGCCAGCCCCTTCCCTGCTTCGCTCCTCTGTCTCCGATCGTGGAGGCAGGAGGAGGAAGAAGACGCAAGCGCCTGGCCCCCCTGCTGCGTGGGACCCGCACGTAATTGACCCCCACCCCAGGCCCGCTCGTTTTAAGTGAAGACGGTTTTACCGAAAATATGTTTTCTTCTTTGGGAAGGTGTATTCTGGTGAAGCTTCAGTCAGAAATACGCTTTCACTTCTCTGAAAGCGGACTCTGGTCCTACTGCGACTCAAAATACGTTTCCTATGTTCTGAAAACGTATTCTCAGATAAGGCGCTTTCTGTTTTTCAGCCCAGGGACCTGTTTGTGAGGAAAATTTGTGCAGATTAGTCCCTGGCCTTCTTCACCTCATAACTCCGCAATTGTAACTCCGATCGAGGTGAAAACAACGCTCACTTCTTCGTCTCGTTGAGCTCTATCTTTTTCTAACATTTTCACTAGGTTGTCCCATAGTGAAAATGACCATTTTGCCCTTTCTTCTAATCAGCCCCCATTGAGAGAGAACCGTCCGACATTTCGTTCCGCGGCTTCACCGCACTTCTCCCCGGAGCCTCCGTCACCCTCAAGAAAGCCACAATAGCCACTTGCATGATAGCCATGCAGTAGCCATGGTTTGTACTTGAATATTTAATAAAAGTTTGCATGTTATCTACCTGCTTGTTTGCTACTACTGTCGTTGTTTCGGTTTTGCTCGTGGATTCATGTTCACCTTCATGCTATGTTCCGGTGCATCTTGTTATGTACTTTTTACTACTTGCTAGTATCATTTTCACATGTCATGCTTGGTAGTAGTAGTAGTAGTACATGCTGGTAGCAGTGATGTTCTTTCTGGTGCATGCTTATCGTCTGTTATCCAGTACCGTTGCTATGCATGTTCCGTACATCTTGTTGGTTACATGCTTACTTGTTAGTATTCTTGTTATGTTCTTGCATGGTATTTGATTCTGATGCTAGTGGTCATGCTATACTCATGTGTAGTGTTATGCTTATGCTCGTCAGTATGCCATGCTTATTTGGATATATGCTTCATTGTGGTTATGCTCGATGATTATGTTGCACATCCATGCTTATGTTGATATCATGTTCATGCATTGTAGTTGCATCATGTTATTTTAGTATGACTCAGCTTATTACATCCAAGTTTAACCGAATAATAATTAACTTCAACAAACTGTTGGCTGAGTCATGGTGCCACCAAATCGAGCTGACCAGTGCAGCCACACTTGCCTTATGGGGGGGTCCTAACTGGGTCTATTTTCATGCCTCTCACGGGTGCCTCCAAAGAGGGAAGGTTATGAGTGCGCGCTACCCTGATCAGGTAGGCGAACATAAGCCTTGTGAGCTCGAGTTTGGCTATGTGCACTTGTCCCCGTTGGGACCGTTTATTGTTTTGCCAGGACGGTGGCCGTTGGGTGTCATTGCTTGACACGGGGCCACCCAGGACTTAGCCCAGAGGGGAGTTGGTCGGAGTGACCGGGAGTGTGTCATTGGCAATAGATCGGTTTTGTCGGAATGTCGTTGGTCCACCCGAATGGGAATGGAAGGCCAGGAGTTCCGTGGTGTGGGTATAGTGTACTAACCTCTGTAGAGTATGTGTTTAAATCTATCGATAGCCACGCCCGCGGATATGGGCACAGTTCATAGTCGGTCGCACTATGAGCCAACGGTAATAAGGATAACTTGATTAATAATAACCCCGGTTCGATGATGAGAAAGATGTTGGTTGTGATCGAGACAGGATCATGAAGGTATCGTGGATACCGAAGTTGGTTGATTTTTATGTGATCGTGAGATGATCACGGAGGTATCGTGGATACCGAAGTTGGTTGATCCTTATGTGATAGAGAGATGATCACGGTGGTATCGTCGATACCGATGTTGGTAAAGTGATGCATATGTTGCTTACGAGGTAACCCGAGCAGAGTAAGTTGGTGCATCATAATGTTAACCTGTTGCATGTAGATCATCATGTTTATGTGCTCATGCTATGCTTGTTCTAGTCGTATCATGTTCAGTTGGTGCATGCCATGTTGTTCTGTTAGTATCATGCTCATGATTGATTTGACCTCCTAATGCCATGTTCTTGGTCAATTACTATCTAATTTTACACCATGACAACACTCCGCCAATTACTATCCACTTTTTCACAACGACAAATTTGGGGTTTAAATTACCAAAATTTAAAATTTGAATCTTACTATATAAATCCATGTTTGAGAAAGAACAAAAAATGGTGGCTAGGAATTGAATATGAAATACAAGTGAAAAAGATGCACAAACTGGACAAGAAATATGTTCCCCTACTATAGGGTCTATACATTGCTAACAATCCCTTTTGATATCATTGTTGATCAAATAGGCCATATGAGAATGAATCCAAATACATATTCCTACCACGCCTATCACATTTTTTTACTTACAAATGGGAAAAATATGTATTTATGAAAAAATAGTAATAGGCCAGCCGGTTTGCTTCATTTCTTAATTCATCTAATTTTGTTACATGTCTACACAGATCATGGGATACATATAGAGTTCATGATCTCCTTTTCATTTTATTTTCTCGCGTAATATATGTTTTTTTCTTGCTTATTTTGGAAAAATACTAACATTAGAAAATACATCAACAAACTATTCACATGTTTCGAAAAAAATGTTTATGACATATTTAATTTTTTTATGCAGTGTTAAAAAAATAAGATAAATTTTAAATACTATTAATGGCATTCAAAAAAGCTGTACATCAAATTATTTTTCATGTGTTTTTAAAACATGTTCCTGACATTTAGGAAAATATTTATGTAGTGTTAAAAATATTCGCAAAATTTTAAAAAATGTATTAATGAAATTTTAAAAATTTACATACCAAAGTGATCCTGCTTTACGAAAAAATGTTCATGAATTTGAAAAACAATCATGTAGTGTTAACATAGTCTTCTCGTAATTGAAAAAACAAATTGTACCATTCAAGAAAAATGTGCCTGACACTTAGAAAATATATTCATGATTTTCAAAAAGTATGTTCATGACATTTAAAAAATATATTTACAATGTAAAAAATTGTCTGAACAAGTATTTGAATGTTAACACATATTTAAAACATGTTCAAAAGCTTGTGTTTTTAAATGTGCAATATGTATTTGAAAAACTCAACGTGTATATGAAAATATTTTATGTGTGTTGAAAAAGGAGAGAAAAGATAAAAAGAGAAAGTTGATGAACTACTGTTGAAAGGAAGACATAAACCATCACTAACAAACAGGTAAAAAAGCACGCGGAGAACTGGTCAAACTCACCACAAAAACAAAACAACAAAAACGTACCAAGCGAAAAATTGATCAAAACCACCATAAAAACAAACTTTCACGCAAAAAAATAATCAAAAACTTTCTTGAAAACCTTCCCCCCAGACCTGTTTTAGGCCAGCCTCCAAAAACTTATACACCCAAATCCTATAGCAAAGATCTACATGTGATGCATAGCTCTCCGAAATCACTAATTAAGGAGTACTCCTTGCGGAGATCACTACAACTTCCCCAGGTTGCGACAAGTGGCGCGCTGCATGTGCGCCACTTGTTGCAACCTGGGAGTTTTCCCTTTTTTCGTAGATCCATTTATTCAAAATATTTTATCTCTTAAACTGTGCGTCCAAATCTCGAATCGCTTTCGCCATTGGATTCCTCGCATCGAGATCTTCAAAACTAGATCCCATGTTGATAGGTTTTGACGAACTTTTTTTTCACGAAAAAACCGGACGAAAAAAATCGACGAAAAAACCGAACCGAAAACACGGGTTTTTTTTCCTTTCCGAAAGAGGCACGCCCGTGCCTCTGACGAAATCACAACCGTGCCTCTCGCGGAAACAAAACCGTGCCTCTCACGAAAGAAAAAAAAACAGAAAACGCGTATTTTTTTCCTTTTCCGAAAGAGGCACGCTCATGGCTCTCGCTAAAGCACAACCGTGCCTCTGGCGGAAGCAAAACCGTGCCTCTCGCGAAAGAAAAAAAATAATAAATGCGTTTTTTTTTCCTTTCTGGAAGAGGCACGCCCGTGCCTCTCGCGAAAGCACAACCGTGCCTCTGGCGGAAGCAAAACCGTGCCTCTCGCGGAAGAAAAAAAAACAGAAAACGCATTTTTTTCCTTTCCGAAAGAGGCACGCCCGTGCCTCTCGCGAAAACACAACCGTGCCTCTGGCGGAAGCAAAACCGTGCCTCTCGCCAAAGAAGGAAAAAAAAACAGAAAACGCGTTTTTTCCCTTTCCGAAAGAGGCACGCCCGTGCCTCTCGCGAAAAAAATTGCATTTTTTGGCGGAAAAAAAATATTTTTTTCGAAATTGTTTTTTTTGTCGAAAAGCTAGGGAAGACCCGTAGAAAACCAAAACATCAAAAAAAAACTTTTAAAAAGCCGAAAACGCATGCGTAAAAATAATTAAAAAAAAATCGGAGGGAGCGCCCAGAGCGCGACACGTGGCGAATGGCTGTGAGCGCGCCAACTGGCGCTAATCGTTGCGAGGCTCCCGAAGAAGCGCTCGTTAATTAGTTACTCCCATAGCTCTCACCGCGTTTCGGATACAATTTAGTTGGTCGGCCCATTTAGCAGTGTGGGTAGTATTTGATTATGGTTTTACAAGCCTTCTATTATTTTTCTATGGTTTATTACGGTTTTGGGCCTTTCTGTTTTCATTTTTCATGTTTTCTTCTTTACCTATTTTTTATTTTCCATTTTAATATTAGTTATTCATTTATTTTTCAATTTAATTTTAATTTTACTTTTTTTAAGAAATCCAAATTATTCTTAAGGATTTCTGCGAAAGTTATATTTTTCTTTTTCTGGAACTTTTAGAAAATGTTTAAAATTTTCAAAAAATGGGTTCATTTAAAATGTTCACAATTCTTAAAATTATAGTGTTTTCAAATACTATTCATGTTTTGAACATAATGTTCAAACATTATAGAATTGGTTTATGTTAAAAAAAATTAGAGTTTTAATCAATGTTCATAATTTAAAAATATTCACATTTAAAAAAACATCAGGAATTTGAAAAAAAGATGTTCAGAATATGAAGAAATTTGTGCTTTTATAAAATATTCAGATAATGTTCTCAATTTTTTGAAAATGTTTGTATTTTTAGAAAAAAAGTGTTGGAAAATCGTTTTGAAACATGTTCACTTTTTTAAAACAAATCGGTGTTCTTTTCAAGAACCGAATATGTAAATGAGCAAAAAAATGTTGGAAATAGTCGTCCCTATAGCAGCCAGCTCGCTATAGTGTCGTGCGAATGGGTAGACCCATATGTGAACTCTATATGGTAAACGCCAGCACCTTGCCACAACGAGCGGCAAATATGTGCTCCTCAATTGCGCACCAACCAATGGTCCTTGCTAAATGGCGACACCTTGCCACAACGAGCGGCAAATTTAGTGGTTCGAGCGGCAAATAGTTGCTCCCTCCATTTCACATTCTCAATGATGCACAGATCTTCGAAGCCCAATGGGCCGACCCTGTGAGACATGCATACAGATCCGAAGAAAAAATATTAAGCCTTATACGATCTAAATAGAGACCACGACATCATGTGAACTAGAAGTAGTGCACCAGGGCCCATTTCCAAACCTTTAAGGCAGGCAAGGTCACATAGCACCATGCCCATGTCCTGTCCAATTTTGATGAATGATCGAATCATTTGCCGTCTGCTGCCGATTCGTTTGGCCTCTATGGCCGATTCAAGAACATCCCAATTGAATAATTCCCCATAGACGCAACTCGAAAGCCTCTTCCCCATGCAGCCGCTAGAGGTAGGGCTGGATTACCGAGCTACTCGTTCAACTCATTATCATTATGCTTGTTATCATTAATATCATTAATATTAATAGGCCAAAACTCATGTTCGGCTTGGTTCGTATGAGCTCGTTAAGATCGTGAGCGTTCATGAGTACTCGTTAAGGTAAGCAACACATAAGCACCCCATCACAAATATACAAAAGCATAAATGAAACAAGGACATTCAAAATAGTAGCATAGTGCGCGCAATACACAAGTTTGGTGCACATTTGCATAATCTAAACTTTAAAAATAGTAGCAACACGCTACAACCAGAAGCAAAAGAAACAGTCGTAGGCAGAAGATGGAGGTGGGGAAAGTGCCAAAGTGGACTGAGCCCCTAGGTAGGCTGGCGAAATCAACAAGCTAAAGGAGTTACTCCCGAAACTCGTTTGCTCGCTCATTAAGCTCATTAATCTTGTAACAAGCTAAAAACATTGATCAGCTCAAGCTTTTCGTCTAGTCATAGTCAGAGGCCTTGCGAGTCGGGCAGCACACAGTGGAACACCGCAACCAGCAACTAGTGCGCATAGACGGCGGGTGGTTGGGTGCTGCGCACAGGTAAACTGTTCTGACTTCTTTTTTCATGCGGGTTTTGGTAGCGGTTCTGGCTAGGGATGCTGCATCGGACAAAATAATGTTCATAGTTATAGTTCAACGCTGAAATTATGTTTTCTGATTACATAATCGTGCAAACAACAATCCTGTTCCCCCACTTGTAGGTAAATCCGAACCAAATTGTAGCGATGGAATGTGATTAAAAAATTATTGCATGTACTTTGTTTACTGTGCTTTTAGGGCATCCACATCCTGACGCTTAAACAGGGACCAGTGCTGATTGACAGTTTCAAGGTCTAAACCCAGTCTCGTGCATGACACGAACATAAAAAGTTGAATCGGGCGCTTCCTCATTTTTTGGACTGCGTCATAAAAAGCGGAGAGGACCATGGACAGGGAGTCATGGTAGCATGAAGTCACGCAGCCGCCAGCGACGAGGTTGTTCGGTGTGGGCATGGACGACAAGTCTTAATCGGTACTATGCGGCCGCTGGGCGACAAGGTCATTCGGTGGTGACACGGACGAGAGCAGCACACGAACCCTAACTCGTGCGATTGGAGTTACATACGTAACTACGTGATTGGGACTGAAAATGGGTAACTGGGTAAAGTGGAGTTACGTGCTTTAAGATTGACATCATTGCCTGGCCTGAACTTTTTTCCGATTTTATGGTCTCCCAGTATAGAGACAGACTCAGGGGGGGGGGGGGGGGGGGGGGGGGGGGGGGGGGACACCACAAAGCGTTGCGGTGAGATGAAATGTGGAAAGAAAATGCACCATGACCAGTGACCAAGCCACGCAAAATTTCTCACAGTTCAGGGGCACTAACATCAGACCTTCGTTGCGATGTATTCCGCAAGACGTTCAATTCAGACACTTTTGAAGAGATGAAGCATGGCAGGTGTAGGCGCCAGCAAGAGCGATAAGGCTCAGCGGCACGAGCCGGCACGCAGCGGGCGCGTGCCCGCGCGTGGCGTCACCATGCCGACACCCGCGCTACGTGCTCGCACACCCATATGCTGCCGTACCTTGAAAACGTATAGCGCGGGGATTAAGATACTCCATAGCAGGTGCAAATGGAATCCTTCGTCGTTTGGCGTGTTTTCACTATTTTTTTACACAAATGACCATCACACCTTTTCCACTTACTGGATAAATTACACCGGACACAAGGAAACGAAAATCTCAGATAAAACTAAAAGCACATCGAAGTCGTTGTATCTCATTTTTCTTTGAAATCTCTAGCCAAAAAAAGTGCAGAAGACCAAAAATACTCAGGCTAGACAAACTTTATAAACACGAGACGGACATCCAATTGTGTACCTCAAATGTCCAGGCACATTTCAAGTGGAATTTGAGCAAACTGTAAATTTTTAATTTAAACCAGGCCGAACTCAACACATTTTTTAAACATATTTCATTAAACAAAAACGGACATGGCATTTTTTTAACATAGCCAAAGTTAATCTAGTCTAAATCTTCGTTGGCGTCCGTGTTCTAAATACTTGTTGATCCCATTTCCGCCGTGAGCTTCTTTGCCATACTGTTTGTAAAGAAGAACGGGAGCACACAGAAATTATTGACATTTTGATCAGGGCAATGTTGTTGGACTGCAAATATAATGGTTCCTATGACTGGAACCCATTAATTAACATTACATTTGACAGATGTGTACGTGGTATTATTTCCGTCGTTAGCGAGGTTCGTTTTCCAACCAAAATACTCTGTCAGCAGTCTTGTTCACATATAAGTGACATGCATTTTGGATATACTGTTAGTGTGATTTCTGAAGTTGTGAATTCCTATGACATTTTAAAGTTGGTTTAGGCTGCGCGTGAACTCTATGAAATTCTATCGCCTTGGCGCAGCATTTAAATCAATAATATTGCATTTATTCAAAACATATTATTTTAAATACTTAGACTAGAAGATTGCCATATGAAAAAAAAAGTACTACTACTTAGACTAGAAACCTTAAAATCAGCCCTAGATTCGTCTCCTAATTTTTTTGTAAATATTTTTTTGGGGTTTATACTACCATAGTAGGAATTGGTGATCATATAGTTGTACCTGAAAGAACTACTTCTTCCAGCAAAAGGGAAAAACTACTTGCATCAATATCTAAAACATCATTGTTTGGAAAACCGGAGGGAGTAGAATCTGGCCAATCATGTCGACGTAGAATCAAGCGAATATTAAGCCAACACCTGGACAGGGGTATGTGTTTTTTTTATGAAAAGATCGAGAAGATTAAATAACCAGTCTGGTTTGGTGAAGCCACATAGAGGGTGCAGCGAGAGGACGAACTTGTACTACATGAAATCTAAAGTTGGCACATAAGCCATGCATTGAATGCTTAACGTACAGGCCCTAGGAAAAAATTGCACATGCATCACATGAGAAGGAATGAGATGGGTGCATAGGGGATGAATGGTGGACATTTATCTCAATTAGTTTACGAATCATGGTGGTGATATCATCGATAATGAATGGTCGGATAAGGTTATATCACGGCGCTTCTCCACATTTAGTAGCACAAATTCATATATACTCTCTCAATTTGAATCATATCCAATTTTGTATTTAGCTATAAAATCTATTGCAGTTCTTAGATTATAGGTGTTGAATGACGGAGAGAGATGGCACTGTCTTCTATCATAAGGTTTGAAATCATGTAAGAGGGGATTTACATATCATATATTTCTAGTATTTTCTTCGGAAACATGAATGAAAGTTGAGATGCGGCTCAAACTTCCTATTGAGGCTTTAAGAAGGGTGCTACAAGATATACACATACTTATATAGCTATTCTACAAAACCAGCTGAGACAAGGATGTAGGCCTACGCGAACTAACCTGTGGTTGGATGATTAGAGGGACTGTGGTATCCCCAGCCCATCAGGGTTCAAATCCTGATGCTCGTATTTATTCCTGGATTTATTTCAGGATTTCCGGCGATGCACATTCAGTGGGAGGAGACGTTCCCGTTGACGACGAGGTGCCTACGATGACTTTGTAAATTTCAAGATGATATGTCGGCTCAGTCTTTCGGAGGTGCTCATAGGGGTAGGGTATGCGTGTGTGTGTGTTCATAGGGATGAGTGTATGCGGGTGTATATGAGCGCTTGTGTCTATACTGATATTCAAAAATAAAAAGGTGTAGACCTACGTGTTTGAAAAGGGGCCACAGAAACAAAGCGCAAGCAATTCAAATTAACATAACAAGCAAGGAAATAAATATTGAAAGAATGATTTCTTGATCACATGCTGGAATTTTATATAGGGCAAGCTAGAATCCAGTGGTCCTATTACGTTAGATGTGGTCCCAAGAGATATTCATTCGTACTCTTCTGCGGTTTTGTTTAAGGAATCTATAGTTGGCTTCCCAAAATATTTTCTGTTGGTCTAGTCTATATCGTTATTACATTCCATAATTCACAATTCATCTGATATTGCTTTACATAGTATATGTATAAAACAAAATAAAGATTGGTTGATGCGTGTGTGTTGCCACAATAGAGGCCGCCTAGGCTAGTATCAACCACTGCCAGTACACACAAAAAAATTTGTACAAGATTGGAGAACAATAAGCTTCTAACAGGCTCTTTCCGGTTTATCAAAAAACGAACCATGAGAAATTGTTTATTGACCGATGGTTCAGCTGAACCTTGACTATCTGCCTTTTTTTCATGTGGAGATAGGAGCTAGTTTCGTAGGCTATTGCAGCTTAGCATACTTTAATCCCACCTAGCACACGAACTAATGCAAAACACATAGGCAATAACATAAAAAATACTTCAAATTTAAGAAGATTTGTTTTGCTTACATTGTGCATGTTTGTGTCTTTTATATATATGCATGCAAATTTTCAAGAAGAACTCATATGTTTTGTGTGCTCTGAAAAATAAACCATGCTCCAAAAAAAAGGATACTTTGCACGTGGATTTTGAGTGGAACATAATCGGCATCTATGGTCTCGAAACATGAAAGTGTTGGTTCAGCAAATCGTCTCACCCCAAACGATTTACATGAAGAATAACATAAAACCCTTTGCTTTGTTTGCATTGTTGAATCATATATAGTGGTTTAGGGCAAGTCCAATAATTAATAAGATGTTTTTGTGTGTTCCACATCATCTGAAGGAGATAAGAAATATCTTATAAAATAGATTTATTCTTAATGTTATCTCTAGCAATTAATGTTTGCATACTCCTAAAACTAAAGTGTGAAAAAAAATCCTTAACTAAAACAAATCAAACTTATTGTCGTTTCTCTCCCGTCAAACGCATACATCATCCTCTGTGGCACTGCTAAGACGACACCATTGTATGTTCCCTAAGAAAACATTTCTTTTGTAACCCTCCACGTTGTAAATAGAGATGACAAGAAAAAACATGCTAGACAATAGTTTATTTCTTAGTGTAACTGGTAGCAGATAGTATTTTGCATGGCTACAATATTTGTGGTCATTAAAATTTGAGTATAAAATATGTGACTAAAAGATAACTAGTAGTATGATGGAGAAAAAACGTCTTCTCTTAAGTGATAAGAGGATTTTGTGGGAAAACTAAACTGAGGTTTTGTAGCTGTCCTTTTCCCATTCTATCTCTTCTTCCAAGTGATCAAGAATCATACTGGTTAAGAGGATTTCAAATTTAGGTTTAGTATTAAAATAGTACTGCATGACATCTCTAACCAAAATAGTTAATAATGGGAGGTCTATTATAGTACCGAAACTACGTCATCTCTCGCTCTATAAATATAAGCCAATGACTTTGGAACTGGCTAATAACTCCATAGGGCCTATGATTGATAGTCAATTTTAATCATCACAGCAAAAATTGGATTAGGGATTCAGGGTATCTTTCTCCAGTACTAGTAGTTTTTTTTTTTTTTTTGAGAAACTCCACTACTACTACTGGCCGCTACTTCTGGCCGCTCACAAAGAATATTGCCAAGGCTAGGTAGCTAGTACGTTCCATCTGCAGCCTTCCAAAAATACTGCCCAACTGCCTGTGATGGATCACCAGCTGTACGGGGACCCGTCCACGAACAGCTTCTCTCCGCTGGAGGCGCAGATCTTCTCCGGCCAGCTGCCGCCGTGGCAGAATATCAACGTCGACCTCGACCTGGATCTCGACGTCCTCGAGGACGACATCGTCCGCGAGCTCTCCGGGAGGCCGGCAAACCCGGCATCGTCAGGCTCCGGCTCTGGCGACCCCGGCTCCCATAAGAAGCTCAGTCACAACGCTTACGAGCGCGACCGCCGGAAGCAGCTCAACGAGCTCTACCTCTCTCTCCGTTCTCTCCTCCCGGACGCCGACCACACTGTAAGCTATAGCTACAGCCTACATCTATAATATTAGTGTCAGGAGGTCCTCACAAAAAAAATATTAGTGTCAGGAGAGGTAGCATGAGAGGAATCAAGAGTTCCTGATGTGTCTTTGCTGCCTTGTGGTTTTGCAGAAGAAACTGAGCATTCCGACGACGGTGTGTCGAGCGCTCAAGTACATCCCCGAGCTGCAGAAACAGGTGGAGAATCTGGAGAAGAAGAAAGAGAAACTTGCTAGTGCGAACTGCAAACCAGGGGTACTGAGCGCGAGCGGCAGTATAGCTCCAACTGTGTCCGCTACTTGCCTCAACGACAAGGAAATCATGGTTCAGATTAGCTTGCTGAGAGATACGGATGCTTCTACAGCTCTACCTCTTTCCAAGTGTATAAATGTACTGGAGAACGAAGGACTTGAGCTCGTCAGTTCATCGACTTCCTGCACCTTTGGGAACAAAATGTTCTATAATCTCCATCTTCAGGTAAATCTTTTTCTGTTAATACTAATCATAAGGTGGATGCATACAACACACACCACAATCATATATACCACCACATAGCATCTACCAGTTTTTCTTATTTGATAAAAGACATCTTGATTCAATCGATGCATCCAGGTGATATAATCGTCTAGCCTTTGCATAACACAACGCACATAGCATTTACGAGTTACGCACATGTTTCTAGTATTGGATATTACCTGTACACTCATATGACGCATGCCCTGTTGTATCTTGTATGCAATGTTCTATACCTTAGTTATCTGTCAGAATATTATATGCACATTTCTCTTATATGCAACTAAAATGTATCAGAGGTCATGGTTCTATTTGAAGGTTGCCAAGTTATTCACAGTTCTTCAGAAGAAATTTGGAACCTACCGTACAGTAAGTGATTTACCAGAGGGTCCTACGCACGCTGCCTCCACCTTACCCACATGCTTGGAGGGTTGACCACAGACCACTGCCACGTGCACACAATGTCCATGTCAAATAAAGGGCATACAATGTGGCAAAAAGCCCCTCGGAACTTCTCAGCCAGAATGCCAATGGTGGTGTTGCAGGGACCTTTCCCCTGGAAATGACGATGGGGTAGCACTGGCTCTTCTAAGGCTTTGTGGTGCTAGCCCGGGGAACAGAGTAAATGGCCGCCCACAAGCATAGAAACGGACATTAGAGGCGGCTCGAATACACACCTCTCAAGCAGTTTTGAGCTCCGCCTCTAGGAAATAATCGCTAATACTCCTAGTTCCTAGTATTATAGGCAGTTCTAGAACCGTCTATGATAATTTTCCACCGCAAGAGGTTTCTGGACAAAAACCATCTTCAATACTTATGAAGTGGTACACGGTATTCTATGAGACTAGCCACCGTGGGAGTAACTTCAGCAGTAACATTGAGTCCAACTCAGCAAATTTGCTTATGTGGCAATGAGTTAATGAGGAGAGAGGTAGTTACAGTAACTTAGCTAGTTACTGTAACATCACATGTCCCAATGCAATATGAGTCTATAACCTAATAAATAAAGCTTTGCATGTTACCATACTTATGTTACTACCCACTATGAAGATAGTAACATAGTCTAGGGATATGTGTATGTTACTAGTGTATGTTACTATGCATTGTGGCTAGTCTGATCAATTGCATCCGATAGTTTTGTACTCCCTCCGATCCTCAATACTCTGCGCATAAAAAAAGTTTGTTTTTTCCTCAATGGTCTGCGCGCTAGGATCATGCAGCCAACCTTTCCTTCTATGCCCCTGCTTTTCCGCTTTAATTTAGGAAGGAGAGGGAAAGCTGCCGTGCATGCAGTGGCCGCTGGCTGGCATGCGGAACGACAACCAGTTAAAACGGCAGCAGTTACCACTCAGCAAGGTATTGGTGGATACGCTGCACGCTGTTGCGGGGTAAGGCTAGCCATAGTGGAAGTAACTTAGGTAGTAACATAGCACATCCCAAGACATATATGCTTATGTGGCATGAAGTTAATGAGGAGAGATATGCTTGTGGTAACATAAGATGTTACCATAACATAACGCGCCCTAATGCAAAATGAGTCCACAACATAATAAATAAAGGCTTGCATGACACTACACTTATGTTACTACCCACTATGATGGTACGTAGTAATATAGACTAATAATATATGCATGTTACTAGTCTAAGTTACTATGCACTATGACTAGCATAAAAGTGTCAAGTTTTTTGCATGCTGGGCTTTCCTTGGTATCCGGTCTGAGACTTATGCGCAAACTAAAAAGAATCCGAGGGTGTATTTATAGGCGGTTTCTACCTTAGAAATGCCTGTATTTTCATTTTAGGGCTGAAAATTTACATATGTTTGCAGCTAGCCCTGCATTCCAAATCCACAAGAAAATCATACTCCCTTTGTTCACTTTTATAATGCCTTGAAGACATTTCAGACAGGGTGCAAAGTAGCTCATTTTCAGTTGTCTGAAACGACTTATAAAAATGAACAGAGGGAGTAGTAAACAACCATCATAAATTCATCATATCACATATAGATCCCCATCCGCATTCATCTCATAATTGCGCTGCACTTCATAATACGTTCATATCATTTCAAATGTCTATGACCAACATTTGCAACAAAGTCCTATAGCTAGCTGAAATCTATAGAATAGTACTGAGCAAACAAATAAATAAACATTTCTGTTTTGTTGGTAACGTGTTGCCGTTTATTTTGTCGACCAATCACGCCAATTGGGAAAAGAGTTTTGACATCGGTTACTCTGTATTGTGCCCACACTGTAGAGCTATATGCTCAACCATCTGTTATGTTCTGACTTCGATGTCTTCTCAATAATACTCAGATTTCGCGTTCCAATGTGACTGTCAGCCCCGTCATTGGAATTGAGGTTCATAGATAAGATGTGGGAATTCTTAAAGGTCAATGGGTCATACATGCAGAACACCTTGATTTCTAACTGAATAACAACTTACTAAATGTAAAACATTTCAAATATAAATGGCAGAGTTATAGATGCTGCAGATGACACAAAGGTAGTCTTACTCGAACTGGTGTGAGCATGCGTTTTTGTCCGATTTTTTTTGTGTAGAGCAACTAAAATAGAGACACGTCCCAGATGTGGCATTTTAGTTGCACCACACAAAATACTCTTAGATAAAATGATTTGTGTTGTACACCACAAGGGCACAATAGCAATAATGTGTGTATTTATCCTTGTTTCCACAAAATAACATTCGCTACACTTAAGAAGCGCACACAGGCATTGCAAAGTTAATAGCCATAGTTGCAAAATCAGTGTGCATAGGCATTGCAAAATCTATGTGCATATGCATTATAGAATCTTCCTAAATATATTGTTTTCCACAGCTTAAGCGTCAAGTTAACATAAACACAAATACATTGTTGAAAAGAATAAAAAAAAGAATGCATAATTAGTATATTTCTACAACTATAGTTACACAACTAAAGCATCTATCTAATTAATGTAATTTTGCAAATCTAGTTACACAACTAAACCATCTATGTAATAAACCTAAACCTATTGGTGGAAGGATTATACTCATGGTCGTCGGGGGGGGGGGGGGGGGAGACAACAATGACAAGGGGTTTGGCGGTGGTGACTACTCTGATGTGCCAGCGCACTGAGCCTTGAGCTTGATGGCAAGCTGGTGGCATGAGGAGGGAGGCACATAGGCGCAGTGGGGTGACATTATATGGCAGAACACACACGCCAACCCGCTAAGCCTACTGGTCATGAAAACGATGGGGTGAAGGTGGTGTGTGTCAAACCTAGTGGCATCGTGCGGCAAGTCTGGTGGTGTCGACGCCTTGGAGAAGTGAGCTAGGGTTTAGCAAATTTTAAATGGGATGAAATGGTCTCTTGTAGTTAGTGATTTTCGGTGTCAGAGACAATGTTGAAGAGAAAGCCGCCTCTAATACTTAAAGTCAGGAGGTGTTTCCACCTCTGAAACCATCTCCAATAATATTTCAATAGCTAAATTACATTATGTTTGTAGCCAGCCCTACAATACAATTTTGATTTAGTTACTATAGCTCATACCAAATATCACGTATAAAAAACACCTAAAATTTATCGCATCAATTGCATAAATTCTAATCACAAAGTGCATTCCATGCCATTGTTTGATACAATAGGATCTTGTTTACTTATATCACAAAATAATTCATGAGATCACAAACTACAACTCAGTTATACTAGTAAAAGTACTACAACTATTACGAAACAAGTTCTACTGATAAAATATCCTCGGAAGAGCTGCTGCACACCCACCAGACCTGGTATAATTGGTTGCACCACTTCGCTCCTTTAGTGCGACTGCAGCGGCCATAGAAGGGGCCTCTTCTCAGGACCGGCAACAAGGATCGACGGAGTGGTGGCAATCACTGAAAAATAGTGTGCTATAGTGCCGGTAATAGCACACTATAGCGTGTAGAGAATTTTCTCGCTAAATAAACTAGTGTACAATGTCTCGCTAATATCACACTATAGCGCGCTATAGCACGCTAATAGCATGTTTCAAGAGGCGGCGCTATTTTGTGTACCGTGCTATTTTTTTCATTGCTGGCAATACAGCACCCCCCCCCCCCCCCCCTTGCAGATGCAAAGGCAATGGTGGTGGTGGTTCCTTTCGCAAGATACTCCATAGATGGTAGGGAGAAAATGACTAGATTGTGATTATTATGGCTCAAGGGACAACCCAGTTTTGAGAGGGTTTTGTGTAGAAATCAACCTTAAATGATTTCTTATTTTAGAAAAAAGAGTCTTGCGGCAGTGTCTAGATATCCATGATGGATTTCTAAAATAATAGTCATGGATGCCACTGCTAGGCTTTTTTCCGACTGAGACACCATAACTAAGCAAGGAGTTTTCATCCTACATTTTCAGCATAAACCAAGTAAAAGTTGGTTGGATAATTTTTACTGTCCAACTTCGGGTTGATCCCATTTTCATTTGTCGGAGGGATCAACATAAGGAAGAACACACAGTTTTCTCTCGGAAAAGAAACCACACCCATATTTATTTATTATTTCAAGAACAGTGCAACCAATATTGTAAATGCACGGGATATGTGAGAAATACATTATGGGTCTACACTTTCATCTTTCCAACATACGATTGAAGAAGCCCTATTAATTTTTAAGATCGCTATATGGGTTTTACAAAGTCAATAGTAAAGAATAACCATATCGTAGATCACCACACATGACACATAGTTATTATCCATTTCTCTTAAAACTGTTATAACAAATCGTAAAAATACGTTTTGCATCACTTTAGAAGGTACTACTTGGAAACCAAATTATTAACATCATGAAATATGGACTTCTTTTAGATAAAATGAAATTTAGAATTTAGAAGCATGTTTTATGCATTTTGGTAGATTTCCAAAACATAAGTCACGAAGCGAGACTTTTCTGAGAGGCTCTGTAAATCGCCCATATATTGTAGAGGTGATACGTGATGTCCTTTAGGTTCTCTAGAGGTATAGTATCATGCTTGTTTTCTAGCACGTTCAGTCTGTGGTGATACTTCTTTTTAACTATCTTTGAGATGATGTATACTGGCCAACTTAGAAATGATATCTCTATCGCCTTTGGTAAATAAAAATATATGTTAATAGGCGTAACTATTGTACAGTACTGAATATAGCAAGCCAATTCAAACTCAAAAGGAAAAAGTATGCCAATAGAGTTTTTATTAATGTACTGTCCTGATATGTGAAACATGCATGACTTCTTCACGCACACAAGATTTAAATAATCAGGAAATATTGACTTGTTTGTGTGAATATCCAATTCGGTTGCCGAGCTCATCCTAAATTCAAAATAAATACTATAAAATTTCAAAAAATCCTAAATTTTTGTTGTGGTGAAAGATGCTTGAGTGCGTAATGTTCGTGTCAAGTTCCAGAGCATTCGGACATCCGAGTAAAAAAAAAATCAGGTTCAAGCAGTGCACAAACAGTAAACTTCTCAAATAGACCCAAATTTGTCTGTTTTGCTCAGAGCTACTTAGATGTCCAAATGCTCTGAAATTTGGCGCAGACATCATGTACTCCGGAATCTTTCACCACAAAAAAATCGGAATTTTTTAAATTATTTAATTATTTTAAACAAATTTACTGTTTGCTCCTGGGCTCATCTAAGCCCAGGAGCCAAAACGCCGCGTCCTTGTTTGTGTTGCTTTTGTGTTAAAATCTACACTTACGTGTGTCAGAAATAGTTGCTTTTACTATCAGGGGCCTAACTATTTCATCTCACCATTTTTGTCGCGACAGAGAAGTCAAGGAGCACTAAACATGGAGTGCCCATCGTTTTGTGACAAATTGGAACAAGCCATCAGGAGAACGGCGGGACTATATCTGCAGCACTAGAGGATTATTGTTCTTAACTATCATAAATAAAGATTCCTTAAATAGCTATGAGATGCATGTACCATGCGTGCTGCGTAGTGGGTGCCCCATATAAGTTTGTATGTGGCGTTCGTGATTATTGATTGTATGTGCTTGAGTAAGTACCTTTTGTCACGTATGAATGTATCTAATACATAGAGGTGAGTTTGGTAAGATAAAACAAACAAAATAAATAAATATGATGTGTATGTGGGAGTAATTGCATCTGGAAGACTTTCTTTTTGAAACCCCCTCCCATATATTAATTAACTTAAAATATTCATACAATCATCCGTTACAAAATCAGCCACGCAGGGCGGAACACTATTAAGGAGCACACCATCGGACTTATTATCAAAGCTGAACTTCGCAATCTCGTGCGCCACCCTATTAGCCGTTCTTTTAATCTCGGGTATCTTGCAATTTATCATCATTTTGGCTAAACTCAAAGCTTCTATCTTTAGATCCACCAGAGGAGACCTGTCTAGAAGATCATTTCGAAGGAAAGAAGCCACAAAAGAACAATCCGTTTCTAAAATGATGGCCTTGTGGAGAGTAATACCAATGTATAGCCCCGCAAGGGTCGCTCTCAGTTCCGCTTCTTCCGCGCTATTGCACACCCCAATATAATCCCAGGACGATATGATAACTTCTCCAGTATGGTTCCTGGCCACGACGCCCACACTTGCAGCCCTTAAAGCCTCCACAAAACTTGCATCAACATTAATCTTAATGATCTCCGTAGCGGGAGCCTGCCAAGTCACAAGATTCTTTCGCATATCATTAGTAAAATTTAAGCCATCCACCCTCTCTTTACCTTTGATGCTAATCTCCATCTTGACAATGGGATGACAGGACGAGAAGGACGTCCAGTAATTCTGAATGAACCTCACCGAGTCAGAGATTTTTTCCTTTCCCTTACCAAAAATCAAATCATTCCTCAGATGCCAAGCCCTCCAAAACATGAATATAATTTGCTCACGCACCGGCGGCCTTACTTGATCCAATAAGACAAGTAACCAATCCGGCCCCGTAAAATTGAAAACCACTTCATCTGGTAAATTCCACACCTCCCTTACCGCCAGACGTAACGCACGAGCCTTAGGACAGCTTACCAGTGCATGAAATACAGATTCATCTTCTACGCCACAAATCGAGCACAGACCAATGGTAGTTTGGTGGTGTTTAACTCTGTTAACTTGAACCGCCAAACTTTGTGTCGCAGCACGCCATGCAAAAATTCTGATTTTCTGAGGGATCTGAGCCTTCCAAATAATATTCCATAGCCTCCTTTCCCCATTAGCAGCACCACTTGAACTCCCTAACTCAATCATGGAGTCCTTAAGTTTGAGCGCCAACTTATACGCACTTTTAACTGAGAATAAACCATTTTTTTCGTAGTGCCAAGCAATGAAATCTCCATCACCGACAGTCAGAACACGTAACTTCAAAATTTCGTCCGCATCATGTGGAAAGAACAGATGCCGAATAAGATTCTCATCCCATCTTGTTGAGCCACTAATGAATAATTCAGACACACATTTGAGTCCGGTTCTGTTCCTTTTTGCTGAAATTTGAAGCCCCGAATCTCTAGGAAGCCAATTGTCTCTCCAAATATTTATATTTGCACCGTCGCGAACTCTCCAAATGACCCCCTTTTTCAGCAGCTCAAGACCATGCATAATACCTTGCCAAGTAGTCGATGTCACCTGAGGGAATACAGTGTCTAGCAAATGCCCATGAGGATAATACTTTGCTTTCATCACCTTTGCACATAACGAGTCCGGAAAGACCAATAAACGCCAAGCCTGTTTCGCCAAAAGCGCTTGATTAAATAATCTCAAATCTCTAAAGCCCATACCTCCTTCTCCTTTGGGTCTTGTCAACTTATCCCATACTAGCCAATGAGTTTTCTTCCTATCCTCCTGGTCACCCCACCAAAAATTCCTAATAATTTGGGATAACTCTTCACAAATAGAAGCAGGAAATTTAAAAATCCCCATGGCATAGACCGGAAGAGACTGAATGACTGACTTAATCTGGAGCTCCTTCACACCACTAGAAGCATATTTTTCTATCCAGTCTGAAACCCGCTTAAGCGCTTTATCTTTTGTAGATTGGAATTTACCAGCCTTCATCCGCCCTTCCGGCACAGGTAAACCAAGATATTTATCCTCAAAACCATCAGAGGTGATTTTGAGAACCACCAAGATAGAAACTTGATCTTCCAGGCTACACTTTTTACCAAACAAAATGGAGCATTTATCCGGACTTAGCAATTGACCCGTCCCCTCCTCATAAGCAACCAGAATCCGTTTAATGACCAGAGCTTGCTCCAAAGAACCCTTAAAAAATAGGAGGCTATCATCCGCAAATAATAAATGTGAGACCCCTGGAGCATGTCTGATCAGCCGAAAATCCTGAATAACCCCTTTCGCCGTAGCATCATGGAGTAACAACGACAGAGCCTCAGCCACAAATAGGAAAAGGTAAGGAGATAGAGGATCCCCTTGCCTGAGGCCACAAGAAGGTTGGAACGAATCTAACAACTGACCATTAAACCGCACAGAAAATTTCACTGACGTCACACAGATCATAATCCACTTAACCCACACTGGAGCAAAACCATATGCCCGAAGCATACTTTCCAAGAACCTCCAGTCTACACGATCATATGCCTTGGCTAGGTCCAGCTTGTACGCACAATATTCACCTCGGCTGTCTTTTAGCGTACTCAACGAATGCATACATTCAAAAGCTATAAGAGCATTATCAGAAATTAATCTTCCAGGGATGAACACACTTTGGGTTGGAGAAATCATACCGTCCAACTGAGGTCTCAGTCTGTTGACAAGACACTTGGAGATAATTTTATATATGACATTGCATAGACTGATTGACCGAAAGTCTTTTATCGACTGGGGGTTCTTCACTTTCGGAATAAGCACAATAGTTGTATTATTTATCCCCTCCGGCATACATCCCGATATAAAGAATTGTTGAACTGCACGAACAATATCTTCCTTTAGCAAACCCCAATTCATATGGAAAAAGCCAGCTGGAAACCCATCTAGCCCTGGAGCCTTCAACGGACCAATTTGAAAGAGCGCATCACTAATCTCTTATTCAGAAAAAGGCTTACAAAGATCCTCATTCATCTCATCATTCACCAGAGGTTTCACAAGAGAGATAATATAAGAAGGGTTTACTGTCTTGTCACAAGAGTAGAGATTCTTAAAAAAAGAGTTTGTGATACCTTTCATCTCGTCCACATCATGAGAGAGGGAACCGTCGCTCCTTTTAAGGGCCGAGATATTATTCTTCTTAGCTCTCCATGTGGCCTTTTGCTGAAAGAATTTTGTATTCCTATCACCCCATTTCATTTTGTCCAAACAAGATCTCTGCTTCCACATGATTTCTTCCTTAATCAAAAGTTCATCCATCTCAGCCAGGATTTTCTTCCTTTTCATAACAGCAGTATGGTCATTTCTTTTGAAAAGCAAATTTAATCTCTTTCGCGCCGTTTCAAGCTTTTTGGGCAAATAACCAATATGTTCCTTACTCCACCCATGAAGAGACTTCATAAGACTGTCCAACTTATTTGCCACATCTCCCAGGTCACTGACATGCGTACTTTTATTCCAAACCAATTCAATTTGATCATTCAGCGCCCCAACCTCTCTCTCCCAGTACGCTTCATATCTCAGATTTTTAATAAGCATCCCGGGACGAGGAACTCCCGTCACTTGAATAAGAAGAGGACAATGATCTGACCTTGAACTGATAATATGTTGGACCGTACAATTAGGGAACATGGAGGACCACCGAGGACAAGCCACCGCATGGTCAAGACGCACTTTCACATTTTTGTGACCTTCCTGCTTGTTATTGTAAGTACAAGGAACACCCGAAAAACCCAAATCAAATAAATTGCATTCCGATAAAACCTCACGAAAATTTGCCATAAGTTTATCCGACCGCTTATTCCGAGAAAAATGCTCATTCTGCCACATAGCTTCGTTAAAATCACCAACCATAAACCATGGTCCGTTCCCAAGCGGCCTAATACGCCTTAACAATTCCCACATCACATACCTTTGGCTTGCCCTTGGTTCACCATAGACAAAGGTACTTCTCCATTTACTGCCATCTTCTTTGCAAATGTACATATCAATAAAATGTTCACCATATTTGTTCAGCTGTAGAGTATAAAGGTCATCCCAAAAAACTGCTACACCTCCACCTTTTCCTGGCAAAGAAACAACAAACACATTTTTCATACCCAAGCGGTAGCGCAAACTCTCAACATACTCTTTATTTTTCCTTGTTTCAGAAAGAAAGATAACGTTGGGTCAGTGTGTCTTTGAGAGGCACACCAACTCTTGGACTGTCCGAGGTTGACCCAGACCTCGGCAGTTCCAGCTAATTATTTTCATGGCTCCTGACGGGTGATATCATGCTCGCCCGTCAGTTGACCGGCAGCCCCAGGGCCGGTTGCTTCCTTAGTATTGTTCCCTACATCTTTTCCATCCTCTACATCTTTTTCATCCCCTACAGACTCTCTTCTTTTGTCCTGATCCACCTCCACTCCCCCATCTACCTCTTCAGTTACATGAATAGTAGACCCATCTATGCCTACTCTAGTACCAACTCTCTCAACACACACTCTTTTACAATTCATACTCACATCCATAGCATCCCTAACCTCTAGACTTTCAGTACTAATACTATTCATGCTTAACACGAAGTCTTTGTCATCAGGGGATCGCCTCTTGCTACCTGCCGTACTCTCAAGCATGGCAGCAAAAATCATCTTGCGACTGGAGAGCTCGCTGCCGCTGTTTGGTGGCGTGGGGATGCCAAAAACCACATGTTTAGCACATGCAGATTGCACCATCTCCTTCTCTTCCTGCTCTTCTCGATGAAGCCTCTTCCATCGCTGGACTCCAGCAGTAGCCAGAGCACGCTGCTGTACGCCATCAGCAGCAGCACCCTCGCGACCACCATGAGCTTTAGCCTTCGCCTGATCCATAGGCTGTGCATCCCCCATCTGCGGCTGCTTCTGCATAGACGCCATAACAGCAGCAGTAGGAGACCCAGGAGCACCCAGGTTAGAGTGGAGGTGCTCCCCAGGTCCCTTATCCATCAGCTCACTCATTTGACCAGCCGGAGCTCCTGAGTTGGTGTTGAGGAGTATATTAAATTAAACCCTTTCTTGCGAAAATGACAAAATTCGTATATTAAAACCAACCAACTATTACAGGACCATTCTTCAAATGTAAAAAGACACTCGTCTATGCCACGCCGTGAGCAAAATTAGATGCTGCATGTACTGTAAAGTATGAATGGAATCTTTAGAGGCTCGCTTATAGAAGGAATAAAGAGACAAGCAACTTCAAGCATTCGGGGCCTCCGCCCAAGAATGGCATGTGAATGTGATGGTACGAAAAGCACAGACTACGCAAGCGCGCTTTGAGGAACAAACTTCTCAACAATCACAATATAAAAAAGTATATGACGCTATGTATATGACTATGGTTGTGGCTTGAAAACCCCGCCTAGCTTTCACTGAATGGGACCTTGAGGGGCTCCCGAGTCGCTCCCGCGGGCGACTCCGGAAGCCAACCCTAGCGCCGCCTCTTCTCGACCCCCGCCCCGGCCTCCCTCCCCTCACCGCTGCCGGTGGCGTCGCTGGCCAAAGGCCGCGTGGCATAGACGGCGGCAGGGCCTCTTTCTTCCGTGCGCTGGAGGTGTACGTCGCGGGGTGCGACCTTCCGCAGCGACGGCGTCGGTTGTGGGGCCCTCCCCGGGCCCTGCCCCCTCCCCTCGATGGTCTGGCGTCTCGATAGTGTTGCCCCCTCCCCCTCCCTGTGGTGGCTCGTGCAGTTCCAGGTGGTGGGGGACTCACTGGCTGCGGATCTGGTCCCCGCATCCCAGATCCGGCCGGTGGCGACGGCAGGCGTGTGGGTGGTGGCGGTGACCTGGCTAAGGTGGTCGCGGGGCGGCCAGGCTGCTCCTTTCGGGGTGGAGGGGCGCTGGGCATCCATGGCCGGGGGCAGGCTGCGTCTTCGGCGGCGTGCCACAACTGTTGTAAGGTTGGTCAGGGCTGCTCCTCGAGGACTCGGCGTGGATGTGGGTTGTCACGGCATGGTGGTAGCTCATGGTGGTGGCCTGGATCGTGTCACGGCGGTGGCTCGTCTCCTCCGGCATTGGCCCGTCGGTGAGCGGCCTGTGTTAGCCTTTTATTCCTCTCCTCGTCGTCCAGGCTCTATCTTCGTTGAAGGGCTGGTCCGCTCCCAGCTGCTGTCTGTTGCTCGTCTCAGGCATGTGGCTGCGGGACGGATCTCGTCTCGCGCCCAGCAGCAAGATCGAGCTCGTCGCGCGCAGGGCAGCAGGACCGAGCTCATCTCGCACCCGGTGCAGCTGGACGGGTCGATGGAGGCCAATTTTGGCCGGCATTTTTGGTCTCAGCGCTGGGGGCCGCCTAGGGGTGTGAAAGAGGTGATGTTTCCACTCGTCTCTTTGTTTGGGGTAGCGACAGGCCTCGGATGAGGTGGTGTCAAGGTCTTAGATGTTGGGGCGGCGGCCCTGGTGGTGGTAGCGGGGTGCTCATGGGCAGAGCCCATGGCTTGGTGATACCCGGTGACCATGGCCGTGTGGGCGGCACGGTGGCCGGGGTGTGGCATTCAGTGGCGGTGAGTGTTGGCTGGGGTGAAATTTTGTTCTGTCTTCGGACGGACCGGCGGCGGCGTAACGCGTTCTCTTCTTGAAGGCGTCGTCGCGGCTTTCATCGCTAATCATGTGGCTCCAGGGCAAACTCTGACCCCCGGGTCGGACGATGGCGGCGCGTTGGCGTCGTAACCTTCTTGGAGGTGCCGCCTTGGAGCGCACAGTTTGTCATATGCGGATTCATCTTTTCGCGATGGCGTGTTGAAGGTGGAGGACCCCGATTGCTCTTGTAGTGTTAGGGATGGTGTTGTTGTGCTTAGCACCTATGTATCCCGTCTTGGGTGTGTGTGTGTTGTCGTGGGGCGTGTTGTATTTGGGCTGTGGTTGATTGTTGCTTTGTATATAAAGCGGGGCGAAAGCCTTTTTGACATGTATATGACTATTGATCCGGAAATCCGTTGGTGCTCCCGGGAGCGCGTGCTCCTACGCGTGAAAATATTTTTTGAAATGTCAAAAAACAATTCAACAAAAATTCTACGTGTTCTCTGTCACATTCAAATACTACAAGCAAATTTGTAGGCAAAAAGATTAAACATTTTGGCATGTGCAAAATAAATAAAACAAACACCAAATGTTACCCTAAAATGTCACCCTAAATTTGTTTTTTCATCGGTGAAATACCGCTGCTCCGTTTCGCATGAAATTTTGCAAGGATGCTTGCGACGCTAACACGAACATTCATAAAAAATAAGAATTTTTTAAAACATTTACTATATTTTTTGGTTTACAATTCACGGCGGAGCGCACGCTCCCCGGAGCCAAAACGCCAATTCTCACTGTTGGTCATAGTTCCTTGCTCCCATGGACGGAGAAATAAATTGGTGTACTACTATTGATTCGAGAGCAGAGCGCTAGGCTTGGTGGTGCTAGCAGGCAGTAGGGGTCAGTTTGGTTCTTGTCCTGGCCCTTGTGCCTGGGAGATAGCGATGCCTGTGTGGAAGGATGGAGCTAAAAATTTCTGCCTGGCCAGGCTAGCCGGAGAGATACGTGTTTGCTTAGTGCCTGGCCTGGTGTGGTAGTACTAAGAAATAAAATATAGCATAAGAAATAAAACAAGGGTTGCTATTGGCCGGCACATGTCCCCATACTAGTATTACAGTCCAGGCAGCTAATTAGCCTGTGCCCAGGGCCCCAGGCGTTGTAATTTGGAAGCCTGGCAGGCTAACGAAGATGCCTGGTTATCCAGGCCAGGCTCCTACTTATCATTCCAGGACGTGAACCAAACACGTAGTAGCTAACTACAGGCAAGCTCCAGGCCAGGCTAAAAGTCACGAGGACACAAACTAAACTGACCCTAGGTTCGAGCAGAGGACGTGGTGTGTTGATCAGCAGTCGCCCGGCCACCTAGATTTTTTTTTGTTTCCCCAATGCATGCTCAATCATCTACTGGTCCATGAGTGTGACCATCGGTGCTATTTGTATCACTACTAACGTGCGGGAGACCCATCAAATAGTTCTGTTATAGACGAAAGCTAAATCGAACCTCAAATTTTAAATCCTGAAATTCAGTACACCGAACTCTTTGATCCCGGTCTATTTTGAACCTTGAGGGAGTTCCCAAACAGGGATTATCGATGTGGCATGTTAAATTCCGGGATTATTCGCTGCGGACTCGACTGGGCGTCCCACCAAGCATGAAGCGGTTTTTTTTCTTTTTCTTGACACGCGACCTAAAAAGTCTCTCTTTCTCAACGCACGATGTAAAAATTCCAAACCAAAATGACTCCTGCGGATAGACTCAATCTTCGGATCTGGCAGAATTGAACTCACCCGGTTAGCCACTAGAACAGAAGACTATGAGTGACATAATTAGAGGCCCACAATATTTAGAATTTTTGTCGAAAGAGACCACCTGCCGGATGAAATTGTCAAAAAAAATCCCTTCAAAATGAAAGTGACAAAAAAGACCCTCTCAACCGTGACGGCAGACGCGCCAGGCGACACGTGGCACCTGCCGCCACGGCACCAGGCGGCAGCTCCTGCCGCCACGGCGCCAGGCGGCAGGCTCGGCATAACGGCAAAAGGCCGTCGCGACGGAACGGGCTGGCGATGCTGGTCCCGGCCGCCTCAGGGGCTGGCGGCAGGACTGTGCCGCTGGGCCCGACCGCCTCTCTCGCTGGCGGCAGGTCTCTACATGCGCGCTGCAGTCCCGCTCATCGTGAGTTTATGCTTATAGATACTAACAACCACACATCGATCATAGAAGTAGGAGTAGGAGTAGGATGAAATGAATTCCCGACTGTGTAGACGCTTGATGAGTTTATGCTTAGAGATACTAACAACCACACATCGATCATGTACGAGTAGGATGAAATGAATCCCTGACTGTGTTTTACTACTAACACATGTAGACGCATGCAGAGACCTGCCGATTAATCATTGCTTTGTCTACAAAAGAAACCTGCCGCCAGCCAGAGACGCGGCCAGGCCGAGCGGCACAGTCCTGCCGCCAGCCCCTGAGGCGGCAGGGGCCCACATCGCCGGCCCGTTCCGTCGCGCCAGCCTTTTGCCGTTATACCGAGCCTGCCACCTGGCGCCGTGGCGGCAAGGGCTGCCGCCTCGCACCGTGGCGGCAGGTGCCACGTGTCGCCCGGCGCGCCTGCCGCCACGGCTGAGGGGGTCCTTTTTGTCACTTTCATTCGGAGGGGTTTTTTTTTAACAATTCTTTTCGGCAGGTGGTCTTTTTTGACAAAAAATCCAATATTTAAGCACACACCGAAGTGTCGGACTTTGAAAACATCACGAGTTTAGAAAAATATACGTGGCATTTCATAAAAACGTATGTGCAATGTAAAATAATATTTGTGTGATTCAAACAAATGTTTCGTCCATTCAAAAAAAATGTAACATTTCAAGAATATTCACGAGTTTCAAAAAATGTGCTTGTGACATTTTCAAAAAGAAGTGTATACAATGTAAAAAGATGTTTGAGTGATATAAAAAAATGTGTCAGACCCTTAAAAAGAATATACGTGGCATGTGTTTGAAAAAAGTGTATATAATTTTAAAAATGTGTAACACTATACAAAAATGTTTGTGTAGTTGTCGTTAGGAAAATGTAAACCGTGTATTCAAAAAATATTACTCCTCACACACTCACCCTCACACCCACACTCCCACTCTGTTGCTCCTCCTGCTAGCTCCTGTATCTATCTTAGATGCAGCTAGAAGTTCGACCAGGATGACCAAGCCATTCAGGTGCAGGGCACTGCAGATGCAGATCGCCCTGCTCCTCATCTTGCCCGCCGCTGCTTCCCGGCTCCTCATCTTGCCCGTCGCTGCTTCCCTGCTCCAGGCCAACGACACTGCTTCAGTTACATACCTAGAAAAACATGTATTTAAAATAAATGTAAATAATGTATCTGAAAAATGTCAAAAGTGTATCAAAAAACATTTCATGTTTGCGCTACAAATTTACATTGGCTACTGAGAATAATTGGACGTGTGTAAAAAAAGAAAAGCGGTTACCGGTAAAGAAACAAAGCAAAAGCAAAAAAAATATGAAGAAAATCAAGAAAGAAACAAAAAATCAAAAGTATAACGAAGTAAGAAGAACCATATAAAACCAGTGAAAAAACAAAGTATAACGAAGGAAAAAAAACAAAATAAACAAAGAAAAACCAGAGCAGCACGAGCGACTACGCTAATGGGCCGGCCCAATTCAGCGAATATACCGGCTAAATCCCCTCAAGGTTCAAAATAGACCGGGATCACAGAGTTTGGTGTGCTCATTTCAAGGATGAGAATTCAGGGTTTGATTTAGCGTTCGCCTACGAGTTCAAGGTTTATTTTGGACTTTTTCCTTTCTTCAGGAAGGCGCGAGAAAGATAGGAACCAGTCCGTCGAAGTGACAAATACAACAAGAGAGAGGGTCATTACTCTCGCAACAAACCCACATATTTCCACGCCGCCTCCTCGCAAGAGATGGAAGACGACATGACACTAATAGACATGGACTCATAATGGAGTAACGCTAGAGCTACGAGGAATTACATACGGATTTAACGGGCCTGCTGATGTGGAGGCTTACGACCGGAAAAGAAAGGGAGGGAGGGGCTAAAAGCGTGAGACAAATCCGTACTTTTACAACAATTGCTCATAAAGGAATAGCCTTACGCAAAACGCGCGGATTTTCAAAACATGGGGCAACGGAGCACTTTACTTTGAACTGCTCTAAAAAGATGCTTAAAATATTTGAATTTTTTTTACATGTATATGCATGCATGTGGTCTAAGTAACTGTGAAATTTCGTTCAATAATTAATACTCCCTCCGTCCGGAAATATTTGTCATCAAAATGAATAAAAGGAGATGTATCTAAACGTATTTTAGTTCTAAATACGTCCCTTTTTATCCATTTTAATGACAAGTATTTTCAGCGGAGGGAGTACATTGTATTACATGCTGCAAAAAAAAATTCTGCCCCAAAACACCAAAAAACAAGCCCCTAATTTTCATGTATTTTGTCTTTTTTGTATGTTTTACATGCGAGCATGTATATTGCTGAAATTTTGGCCTCATATATTGCATTGCTATACGTTCATGCACACAAAAAATTGGAAAAAATTGAACCATAAAAATATGGGTTATTGAACTTCAAAATAAAGTGCTTCATTGCACCCGTGCTGAGAAGTCAATTTTCGTGGCCTTGCGCTACTTTCCAGCCACATGCGACACAAGACGTGGATGATGAGGCCGTTCCTCAAGTGACTATAAGCCACAGTCCAAGAGGATGCTAGCCTCGACCACCGATCGACGAGGCAGACAGTGCTTGACGGGGTGATGCTAGCGCATCCAAGCTCAGAGTGATTGGAAGCACACCTGGCGTGAGAATATACATAGGCAAACTGAAGATTCAGCATTTCTTTCTGCCCAAATCCTAAAAAGTGGTCGGGTGCTACTTTGCCTTACAGAGCATTCGGGCTTGCGCGCCGTCCGATCAACATCTCGCGGTCGCGCGCGTTTCAGTGTAAACCGGCGATATATCGATGCGCGCGTCAGGTGTCCCCTGGTCGTGGCGTCGTGGTGGAGACCCGTTGGGCCTCAGTGCGGTTGCGTCTCGCCTCCCCTCTCCTATTCCTCTCCACTCCCCCCATTCGAAACTGCTCCAATCGAGCGCAGCCGGGGCGGATCTCGCCGGCCAATCCCTCTACCCATCCCTCAAATGCAGCGGTCGAGACCCGAGAGCAGCGGGCGGCATGTCGGGGATTCGACGGTCGTCTTCCGCCGGAGTGAGGGCGGGACAGCGGGCGTGGCGTCAAGGAAGGCGGTGCAGCACCGCAGACGCGACCGAGGAGGGACGATGCGCTGCAGGCCGCGGCGGAAGGAGCAGTACCGGAGACGCGGCAGAGGAGGAACGGCGTGCGCGGCCGTTGTTCTGTTGGCGTAGCAGAGGGGCAAAATCGCGGTGAATCCCCTGGTATGCCCATCGATCTCCTCCGGTCTTCTGCGTTTAGATTGTCCAAATCGACACGCTCTGCCACTCCGCCGCGGACAGAGGAGAAACGGCGCGCGTGCGGCCGTCGTGTGGTTTTTGCAGAGGTGCCGAATCGCGGCGGGGTCGATGCGCTCCTCCGCGTTTGACTAAGTTGAAGAAATCGAATATTAGATGGTAGAATTGATGGAGAACTCGTTAGATTGGAGAGGGACGACCACACGGGGCATTTCGTGTTGGTAGGATTCGAAGGCAAGCCTTGGTGTTGTAGGTTTTCGGTATTGTAGATGTTGAGGTTGATCCTGATGGGTGACTGACTTGCCTGAATATGGTTCATGTGTTGCCTGCGCATGTGTTTTGACGGTGTTGTTGGTTTAGTGCACGACAATAATGCTTTCTCGCATGTCAATGTTGCCCTTGTTTTGTGAGTGACTTGCCTGATATGGTTCATGTGTTGCCTGCGCAGGTGTTTTGACAGTGTGTTGTTGGTTTATTGTAGGACAGTAATGCCTCTCCCATGTCAATGTTGCCTTGTTTTTTGTGATGACTTGCCTGATATGGTTTGTGTGTCGCCTACGAAGGTGGTTCGACAGTGTGTTTTGATTTAGTGCAGGACAGTAATGATTTAGCAATGGAAAATGTACATGTGATTTTTTTTGTGTGTTCATGAGGTAGGAAGTAATTCAGTAGAGGGAGGTTAATAGGGTGGCCCTATAATTGGCCCTATTTTGTAGGACAGTTTAAGCATTTCATGAGAATTCATTCTGTGATTTTTTGTTCTAGGTGCCTTGATTTGTTTCAGATTCTATAGGAAATGTAGAGGGAGGGTAATAGGGCCAATTATAGGATAGTTTTGTAATATAGTGAAAATCAGATAGTTTACAACGTTTTTCATTGTCCATTTTTTTTAAATTGTTGTTTGCTTAGTTTAGTACGTATGGTTTATGTACGTATGGTTTTACCCATGGTTTTAAAACTGATTTTTCTGCCATATACCAGGAATAATTGATGGCAGCAGTAAGGGCATTCAGGAAGACCGCCCTTCAGTCAACTAATGCACAAACTTGCCCAAAACACCATCAACCGATTAGTTCATGCAACCAACAAAACCAGCATAACCTAGCCCGAAACCCCAAAGGATAACATCCAAGAAAATGAGCTACAAGGGCTTCTTTTCTGATTTTATTTTGGTTGCACTTTTTAGAATTTAGGTTTTTGTTTTACCACAAAACCATCAGTTGCCTACAAAGCATTATGTACTTGCCTACATCTCAACACAACTTGCCTAGAATTTAGTTGCTTGCTGAAACACAAGGCTGGCCTAAATAAACCCAGTAGTTGCTTGGCTAAACACGAGTTGTTTGCTGACCGCACTGAACTTGCCAAGGAAAACCCTAGTTGTTGTACAGTACAACCATGACCTAACATGAGAGGACAAAACATTTCTTTTTCTTAAATACAAGTCAGCCCGCAAAAATTCCCACAAAAATTGCTTCATAATCACACTGGACTTGCCCAAATAAACCTTACTCTTCGTTTATTTTTCCTTAACATTTCATAATAATTTGGGGGTAATTTTATAATTGAAGTTTGAATGTTACAACACATTATCATGTTATGTTGTATCTCTTGTTTTGCTACATTGGGATTTTTAATCGGGGGTGCTAAACGAGATAGCTGCGGGTAAGCTTCTCTCCCCCCCCCCCTATTTTTTACAGCCACATGCTTTCTTTCTTCAAGCACCTCAC